>NC_051064.1:1807500-2170000 GCF_004664715.2 Peromyscus leucopus | reverse complement strand
TGTCCGTGTTTGTGATCTGAACCTTTGGTACCTACAAGGAGGGTGTCTCACCGAACGGTAGCTAAAACCTCACCAGGACCGCACGGAACTGTGGAGACACAGCCGAAGGCGCCGCTGGAGCTTCATGAATCTGGGCCAGACCCCAGACCCAGCGTTGCAAGGATCCCCCCGCCCGGATCACAGGTAACAAAAGAAATACAAACCAGTGCATCGTCTTCTGGGGGAGGGGGCTGGATGGGGAACCTTCTGCAACTTGACCATCGCTGAGGAACTTTTATACAATTCCACGAGAAATTTTATTATTATTATCATTATTATTTTTCTGATAGTAAAGAGTAGAAAGAATGGAAAGGGAGGAAGGCAGAAGTGGGGGGGGGTGTGGAAGAAAAAAAAAAGACAAGACTCGCCGAATTCCAGCCCCTGCTAGCTCGCCTAGCTTCTCCAGCCAGAAGGCGCGCATGGTACCGGCTGAAGCTAGGAAGGTGAAGTTCATTTGCAGACATGGAACCCTGGAGCGGGGTATGTGGGGGGGGGGGCAAGGAATGAATCAGTTCCCATAGTCGACCACAGCCCCCTTACACTTACACACACACACACACACACACACACACACACACACACACACACACACACTACACACCCTTGCCCTTAACCAAAAAAAAAAAAAAAAAAAGCAAAGGCTCTTGATCCCCAGCCGCGGGTGTCCTCTTAAGGCGGCGATCAAGCCCCGGGCAAGCTGCTTCCACCCCCAGGTCCGCAGCCTGAGGCCGGGAGATCCCGCCTCCTAACGGACCTGCCAGGGTCCGCGGCGCCGGCGCAGCCGAGAGCAGCCCGGGCCTGCCGCTGCCCGCCGCCGCTCGGCAGACCGGTGTCTACCTGCAGCCCAGCCCCGCGTTCGCCCATCCTTCTGAGCCCCGCGCCCCGCGCGCACCGGCCCCGGCCTCCTGCTGCCCCGCGCAGTGAGCGCCCTCCGGGGAACTTGCGAAGGGGTGGGGAAGGTAAAAGGAAGAAGAAAAGGAAACCGAAAAAAGATGCAGGGGAGGGTCGAGGGAGAGGAGAGGAGAGCAGAGGGGGCTCCAAGCCCCACCGACCAACGTCCAAACTTTCGGAGGATCTGTGCCGAGGAAGCATCATCTCAATGGGGTGCAGGGACGAGGGGAGAGCGGAGACCCCAGGCAGTGTCCGCGCCGCTGCGGAGCTGACAGCTTCGCCCGGCCACCAGAGTGTCCCCGGCTACCGGTGAAGGCAGAACCCGAAAAGACAGGGAAAAGGACAAAACTGCTGGCCGAAAGTGGATGATCTGCCACTTAATCCAAAAGTTAAATCCCAAAAAGCACGCCCTCCCCCAAGTAGAAAATCAGGTCCCCCCCGTGCCTTCTCACTCCCTCAGCAGAGCAAACCTTTGAGCCAAAAACCGGGGGAAATAGATGGGAAAGGGGGGCAGAGCGGAAGAGATGGTCGGGATGAGGGAATGTGTGCTAGGGCGAGCGGGAGCAAGCGAGCTAGGGGCAGAGAGGGAGAGAGGCGGAGAGGGAGAGGGAGAGAGAGGGAGCGAAATATCAAAGATTGTGCAAGATCAGGCTGGAAAGATAATCGATACTCGACCTAAATTTAACACAAACTACTCAATAAAAGTTAAAGAAAAAAACTTACTTTCCATTTCCCCTGCAGTTCCTACTCGGTCTTCGCCTCTTTTTTGTTTTGCTTTTATTTTACGTACAGCTGATCACATCCAAGTAAAAACGAGAGGGTTCATTAAAAAAATAAAAAAAAATAAAAAAAATAATCCTCGAACTTTATTGGGTGAAAATAAAAACGCTGGAGCAGAAAGTGGGGGGCACGGAGCGGTCCTCGGGGGTCCGGGAGGAGTTAAAGCATGTGCCGACCGCGGTCTCGCTGTTTGGTTGTGAAGGGGTTGGGAAAAGGAGGAAAGGAAATGAAAATCCGATATGTCTTTATTCTGCTAATTATTATCGTTTTAGCCCTGTTTAAAAAAATGGCTGATTAAGTTGAGTGCGCATGTCTTTGTGTGTCTATTCCCGATATGCACTCTGGGAATGAGAGAGGAGAGCGAGGGAGAGGGAGAGGGAGGGGGGAGAGAGAGGTGTAATTAGTGAGGTGATCAACATTCCCCAGACTGCAAATGACGCGCAGCCGGGACTCAGAGCAGCCCGGGAGCCTCGCGACTTCCAAGGCTCCGAGCGCTGCGGCTGGAGCCCTGGACTCGGCGACCGCGGAGACAGGGGATGGGGACCTCCGGGGCTCGCACCCCATGCGCCCCCGCGCACAACTCTCAAACTTCATTAGACACACACGTACACACACTCACACACACACACACACACACACACACACACACAGAGCAGAGGGAAGACTATAAAGCACAAATAGTTTCTAAGAAATGCCCTTTAACCATTCGAGATTTTTCTTTTCTTTTCTTTTTTCTTTTTTTTTTAATGAGGCAAAGCAATTACTATCGGACCAGAGATTTGTTTACCAGGGAGCTTTAAGGAGAAATATGAGTTAGAGTAATTAAGAGCTTTTCTCTAACATAGTTCATTCTACTATGCACTCGGACGCACTTTAATGGGGAAATAGGGGGGCCTGAGCAAATATGCAGATGTATGTAAATAAAGAGTGCCTGCCTGTGTGCAAACATCATGCAGCCCAGCCTCTTTCAAAGGAGGAATCGCACTCGGATCCGCAGGCGTCCTATTTAAACTATATCTTGCACTTGCACTCTCAATAGAGGAAACCCAGGGCAAGGGTGATGGAAGTGGTTAGTTTAGTTAAAGTAAACTTCCAAATGAGAGTAAGTCCGGGTTGTAAGAGTGATACTGGGGTACAGCTCTGGCTTTTATGTAATGTTCTTGAATATTTTATCAGATCGCGTAAGTTCAATGTAATAGCTTTAAGAAGACTTAGGGAAGAAAACCTTTCATCTTTCTAGTCTGTTGAGTTATCTTTCTTGAAGCACATTATGATGAATTTTAAAACCCCGCTACAGATCTCATTAGAGTGAAATATACTTGGTATTTTCTTGTGCAAAATTTAAGGTGGCTGATTCTCATTTGAAAATCTAATTATCTCTTTCCAATATTACAGATGTGAATATGAGTGACACTTTCATTAAAAGATAATTAACTAACACTCGGAATAGACATACTTTTAAATACCCCCTACTGAATGTGGGATATATATATATATATATATATATATATATATATATATATATATGAATTGCTACTCTGCATCTTGATACACTGCTACAGCAGAGGTCACAAGTAGACACTACTTATGTAATACTTTAAAACCAGGAATCACAGAGTGAAGGTAAGAAGTAACAAATCAAATGAGCTAAAAACAGGAAAGGACCGCAGTGTCCAGCTTCCTGGACAGGTGAGGCATCAGTCTTCTTTTAGTTGACAGGCCTTTGAAGTTTTGGATTGCCAGGTTCTGCTTCAAAACCTTGTTTTAGGCCTTAAGAACTAAAGGTACCAAACACCAACAGAAAGGTTTATTGCACAACGTTGGGACTAGAGAGAGAGTAAACATGTCTTCCTGGGCCTACACCATTGTATTATCAGTGTATGCTTGTTACATCCCAGGACAGACGCAAATGGATGAAAACACCTGGAAGGATAAAATCATAGCCCCCCAAAGAGCAGACCTTGGCCCATCTCTGAAAAGCTGCTTGCCTTCAGCAACTGGCTAACATTACAATGAAAATACAGAGGTTTGGAGCAGAGAATAAAACCTGGATATGGTCTTGAGTAAAAGAAAAAGCCAATGCCACTTTAGAAATCTGGAGTAGGTACATGAAGCGGTGCTTTAGAAACCAAGGCGACTACATGTTAACAAAAGAAAAAAAGAAAAAAGAAAGAAATTTTTTGTCCCCTAAGACTTCCATTTCCAACTTCGTTGGAAGGAAATCTATTCACAGGTTTCTAAGATTTTAAAGTGATTTTGTTTACAGCCCCACCTTCACACATCTGCCCCAGATATGTACTAGCAGCCTCCCATTGCCCCTCAGAGGGGTTAGGAAACACGTTGCACACAGGGGCAACATTTAAATTCTCTGTGACAGGTAAGGGAAAGGGGTGTTTTATGTAGAGTTACTGTTTACAGAAAGACACCTCGGAGAGCAAACATCCTGGCTTAAAAACATAAGAAGAAGAAAACTACTTGGGGTGTCTGCATGGGTTAAGAGGTGAGGACTTTTCTAGAGACTGGGGGACATGAAGGCAGGGGAAACTTTCAGGTTCAAATGAGCAAGGATCAAGCCCATTGCTGGAGAGGGCTCAGTGTACAAGCTGGCTGATGGAAAAAACCATTTCCTGCTATTGCAGACTGGTAAATGCGGATGATGAAGGAAACACCTGAGAACAATAAGTCTGTTTCAGGTTCAGGTGCAGAGAGGGTCTACTTGTGCCATGGTGGAAGGGAGGTGATCACTACCTTTGCATGCTCTGCATTTCTTTTGCTGATTTTACCCTCCTTGCAACGTTATCAATAATAGCAATGCCATTAATGTCAAGACAGCAAATGTCAAACCAAGAAAATAATTTAAAAATTTTGGTGGCTGTTTGTCCTAACACCCCTACCCCCATGTCTTTCTTGAAAAACATAGATCTGTGAGTGTGTGTGTGTGTGTGTGTGTGTGTGTGTGTGTGTGTGTGTTGGGTGGAGAGGGCGGTTATTGAATTCTACGTAAGAAAACAAAAGCAGAGCAGATTGAGAGCCTTTGCCCACTTTTGCACTCCCTTCTGTGCGGGGAGTGCTGCCCTCCAAAAGCGTGTGTGCTTGTGTGTGTTTTGTTTTTAATCATCTCTCTCTGTGTTCTTCTTTCACCTCTTTCCTAAGAAGAGAGGCTGGGGGTGAGGTCGGGGGGTTAATGGGCTCAGGGGAAGGGGCAGAGAGCGCTAGCAGAGAGTCAAGAGTCTCCTCCAGGGCTTGGCCTCAGAGCGCCCTGCCGGCGCTAGCAGGGCTGCTGGCAAGAGCCGGGCTGGTCTGCGCGGGGTGGGCCGCCGGCAGGGGCGCGGCGACCAGGGCGAGCCCAAGCCCAGCCTGCGGGCTGCTTCGGGGCGCGGGCGGAACCCAGTCTCTGTGCCGGACCAAGGGGCCGCGGCCCCCCAGGATCTCATTCTCAGCCGAGCGCTCCAGGACCCCCAGCTGGTCCCCTCAGGTCTCTGCCGAGCCCTGGCCCTGCACCTTGGACCTTGATTCCCAACCCATTCTCTAGCAGCGTCTCGTCTCACGGTACTTAAGCTGTGCCAACCTGCCGCCACCCTATGGAGCGCTGCCTACTTTATTTTTCAAAGTGAAAGGAGCACGAGGCTTTCCTGAGGCATGGAGAACTTTCGCTAGACCCTCTTCTTTACTTTGCAGAGCTGGCCCAGCGGAGCCCCAATCTCTCCCACCACTAGCACCTTGCCACTGAGTCCTTAACTGTTGGCGAACCCCAAGGCTACACCAAGTGGCTAGGTGTTGAGTGTTGGAGACAAGGAGCAATTAACATTGAGACAAAAGGTAACTTCTACTTCTAGACTTTTTTTTTTTCCTCGGCGCAGTTTATTTCACAAATCCACGCTGAGGACACTCTGGGCTTTCCAAACGGGATAATGAGTCGCCAGCTGTCCATTCTTTCCTTCCTCTGCCCTCCCCTCACCAATTCCCTAATAATGCTCCACCTCCCTCTCTCCGGAATCCTCCAGCTCAAGAACAACTCCAGCCCAAGGGAAAGGTTCCCAGTCTTTTGACCGGGCTTCCGGGCTCTATAGATAAGCTCTGTTTGAAACAAGGTATTACAAGATCTCAGCGTTAGGAACCCTTTAGAGCGCCATAGACACTTTCAGATCCTCAGCCCCCTCCTTTCTCCCTCTTTTTTTGTCGGGTCTTCTCCACCCAGGGGCTATTTAACAAAGGCAATATGTTAACTAACATTTTTGTTTAACTCAGCAGCTCCTTCTAACACACTTAAAACTTGATACCAAAGACTGATTGTGTGTGTGTGTGTGTGAAGAAATATTAGGATTTGTGTAGGTCAGGAGGAAATGGAACATTAAAAATGAATGGAAAAGTGCAGGGCTTGCTTGGGAAGGTGTCACAAGCACGTATTTACAGTGAGATAATTCAAAAGGTGTGTGTGTCCAAACCTTGTTATGAACAAAATTTGTTTTCTTGAGAAGTAACAAAGGTGTGTGTGTGTGTGTGTGTGTGTGTGTGTGTGTGTGTGTTTCAATATGACTTATCATGAAAAAACAACCCTCTTTGATGTGAGAGGTAAAGGCAATGGCATTCGAAAGAGAGAAGACATATTAAGCCTCTGTGTATATGTGTAGCATTTGTGGGCAGTTGGATCTTTTCCTGATTCTCTCCAGTCTGGCTGTTATCTCCTTTATGGTCTTATTTGTTTGTTTATTTATTAATCTTAAAATAACACTCCTGCTTCAAGGTCTCTGTTCTCCCAAATTATGTACATTTTTCTCTTCCTGAAGTCCACTTTAGGCTTTTCAGAGGCAGTCTACTTTAGCCCTTTTTCTCTGGAGGCTCTGACCTTTGGGGTGGGAAAGCTCATTATGTACACTCAGAAACAGACAGGTAAAGAAAGGAATGGGAAAAGAGGGAGGAGCTAAACAGGGTGCTGTGGGAGGGGGAAGAATTAAGAGAGAGGAGGGAAAAAAAGGAAAAAGAGTCAGAGCCCTCTGGCCTCTTTGAGGTCAGAGCTCAGACAGTACAGTGACCTCCTTTCCCTCTGGGCAACAAGCCCAGGGTTCATAAACAAAATCAGACTGGGACTCTCCCCAAACAATGGCAGTTGACTAACTCCACAAGCACTTCCACATCTCTTATTGCAATTACAGGGGACCCCTTATCACCACCATCCCCTACAAACCACACAGACCCAAGACCACAAGCCCACCCTCTTCAAACATATGGAGCTATTTCCATCAAGAGTGTCCAATGAAAATTTTATATTCAGTCTGGGAAAGAGCTCCAAGGGGTGATTCAGATGTGAAAAGGATAGACAAGTAGAAAAAGGAGAGAAAGAAAAAACCGGTCATGGAATAGAAGAGAAAGTGGTCATCTTTTTAAAAAGTAAACATACCTGTATCTAGTCAATAAACTGCTATAGAAACAATATCCTGAACTGGCCACTAGATAAAAGCGTTTTAAAACAGGACACTCCATTCATCTAAGCATTCACTTTAAGACAATAGTGCAGATAGCTCTGGTTGAGGAAAAGCCACCACCGTCATAGGTAATGCCCTTAAATGCCAGGCACAAAAGCCCCGTTAAATCCTACCACAAACAATCAGCACATCTGATCTAAGTTACCAAATGTATAATTAAATCCACATTTAATTACAAAGACAACCAGCAGAAACTAAATTAATCAAAGATTTTCTTAAACAAAATATTGTCAGGGTACACAAATGATAGCTTCACATTAGATTGTAAGCAAAATTGCATTCCAGGAAGAAATAGCAAGGTGGAAAAGAAAGGTGAATGTAAACACAGTGCATTACATTATTTTCAAACTTTTGCTTTAAAATGATTATCAGTGAAAGTCTAAGAGAAAAGGTTAAATGAAATACCTCAGAGCAAAAAGATCATCCCCTTCTCCTCTTCGTCTATCAGTGCCCCGCTAAAGCATATGGAAAATGTTTTCAAAATGCCCAGATTTGGCACATTGTCATTGCGAGAGAGGAGCGCAGTGATGCTGTTAGAGAAAATGGGAAATAAATTCAGGATTGGGTGCTGCCTCCTTCAATGCGGATTTATCTAAGTTTAATTTAATATTCTGCAATCACTGAATGATCGCTTATAATTCACCAAGATTTTAAAGGGCTTTATTTAAATACCTCGGGCAAAAAGAGAATGAAATTTAAACCATTGCTTATTTTTGTGTGTGTATTTTTCTATTTGGAGAACTTCAAGTGGGAACTTCTCATAATAAAAGGGAAAACGATGAAGATTTAGGTTTTTTTTTTTAAGAGAGACTGTTAAAGGAAAACATTAGCTTTATTAAAATCATTCTGAACGTAAAATCAAAAAGCACAAAATGGTTGTTTGTAAAACACTAAACCTTTAATCGATTTTATTGGCATTCCGATCGATTAGATAAACGGAAATCTATAGCAAACATCAAAGCATTTAAAACATTTTCTCTATCTCATTTATAAACAAAACTTTTCTTTTCAGTAGAAAAAATGATTATCAAACGACTAACAGGAAATTCTTCAGATATCAAATTACGATAATAAAATTATTTCCACATGGAAGGGAATAATGACAATGATGATAGTAATTACAATAATGAATAATTCAACAACCCTTTGACATGTGTGGAAGAACCTCGGGCAGAAACGGCATTTGAAGGGGGGCTTCTTTAAAATAAACACTTTCCTTATTTTTAAAGGACTATTTCAGAGACAACTCAAGGGGTCTTGCTTAAGGGTGCCTGCCAGACCAGTGTTAATTTCTCCGCAGATGCACACCAGTCGGTTTCTTAGCCGGCTTTTTCCTTCCAAATTGAGTTACTTCTGATTAGCAAAAATTAATATGCAAATAAGCGCGAGCCCTACTGGATTTACAAAGTTGAGGCTGGACTTGTCTTATTTTAGAAGGTGAATCCCAAATTATATAGGAAAAAGAAGTAGTTTTCCTAAACCTAGGATGAAGGGAAAACGATTTATTTGGAAATGTCAGAACTGCTGTCCAGAGAAGCTCTGCCATAAGAACTTAGGACATTCTAGCTGCGGGCAGGGCAAGTGTCGCTCTAATGGGCATTGTGTTTGTTAAAGAAAATCAATAAAAGTGGCTGTAGTTAGTGAGGCTTGTGTTTGGGACTTGCGGCCACGGAGACCCTGGTGTTTGGTCCTTCCCGGAAAGTCCCCGCGTCGCTGGGAGCGGGGCGCCCGGCTGTGGCACCTGGCAGGCAGCTCCACTGGCCCTCCCCTGGAGCGCGGATCCACCGACTGTCGCCTTCATCTTCTGCCCTGCCTGTGGACCGTGGCTCCGGCCTCGGGTCCTTCCAGTTGACCAGGGCTGCCTTTCCATCCTCGCCCTCAGCACCTTCTCCATAGTTCCCACTCATTGCTGTCGCTGCTTCCTCCCTCCGTCCGCTTGGAGCCTAAACTTCTGTTTCCATTCTACTGGAATCCCACTCGTACAACTAATCCCCAAGTCCCTTTGGTGAATCTGGACAAGTCTCCACTGTTCCTCCCCTCCCCCCCCACTCTCCTGCCATTTATTTGGCAACTGGGGTCTTCTTACCCTCTCTCTCACTTCAAACCTCTCCTCCAGACATTCCAGAGAGTTCTCATCACACCAGAATGTGCTCTCCTCCTCTTCCTCCTCCTCCCCTTGGGTTGGGGAGTGAGAGGGGGGATTTCAAGTTGAAGTCCCAGGGGTTTTTACTCTATTCTTTTAACAGCTTTACTTTCCCTTTTCTTCTTTGCGTAACCTTCACCTAACTCCTAATTTATAACAGAAGCGGGCTCTTTCCCCTGCAGCCCGCAGTTTACAGTTTCCGTCTGGGGCTTGTGCATAGAGCGCTCCTGGCTTCCCGGCCCCTGCTCCAGCTGCCGCAGCTGAGTGGCGACAGTGCCCTGACACCCGATGGCCATCTAACCGCACTTTCTCTTCTTGGAATGAGTTCCTGCCTGAGATGTAAAGTTCTCCGCAAAGCGCCTCTTTATTTGTCAACTGGCTGCCCTGCTGGAATGAGGACTGGGATGTAGGGGGCCAGGCAACAGAACCCCTTTAACCACCCCCCCCTTTTTAAAAAAAATCCTGAGTCCCTCCATCCAACCCGGGGTGACGTCTCGTGTGAATAACGAATTCTGAAGATTTTCCTTCTTGGCACGTGCAGTTTGCGTCTGAGTTACTCCCCAGCGGTCTCCCACCCTCTCTGTGTCTTCTGGCTCGCGAAGCCACTTCTTTCACCAGGCCACCCTTTCTATTCTTTCACTGGCTGTGGGCCCTGAGAGCGAGAGGGAGAGCTGGCTAAAGACCTCGTCCCTTTTCTTCTTCTAGCTGACGCAGCTGCCTCAGAAAATCGCTGTGGCCGCTGCCTCTTCCCGCTTTAATCCCAGACCTCCAGTCATTGGGCAGCTCCTTAGAGGCAAGAAGTCAACACCATGGCAACCCGACAAGCCTATCAAATCACCGGCTGACATGACAGCAGCAACACCGGCAGCCAAGAATGGGCTGGGCGGAAGAGCAGAGTGGCCACTGCACTCATGTGCATGGGCTGGCAGTGGACAGCAGCTGCCGGCCTCCACAGTCAGACTGCGTGTGTGCACCACTGCATATTCCTGTAGCACACCACTTAGTAGTTTTGGAAGAGGAGGAGGAGAAATGGAGATGCATGTAACTCAAAGAAGCCCCAATTCTGGGAATGATAAAGCAAAACTGTCTACTCTCCGCTCCACTAGTCCACAAATAGTCTCAGTAGCCTCAGAGATGTAAAAGGCTTGCCCCAGAGCCTAAGGTTTCTTTGCCAGGTCTGTCATTTGCTTGAGCAACACGAAAGAAACATTTTGTTCTGGAGGTCTAAAAGGAATATATATATATATATATATATATATATATATATATATATATTTTACATGAAAAAATACTGTTGTCTGCCAGTGTTAAGTTAGGTGTGCTGTGGCTCAACACGAAGCTTCTTTGGGATAGGCTTGGAAATGACCTAAACTTTATCTTAAGCTACCTTTGCCTTTTCTTTTCATATATTGTGTGTTGGTGTGTAATGTGAGTTTTGGACAGTTTCCAGAAAGGGAGGAAACTTTAAAAATGTGTGTGTCACCTCCCCCAGCCCTGTCTGGCCTTTGCATCTCCACTTTTCTTAAGAAACTGATGATTATACCAGTAGGAAGGAAAGCGGGGTACTGATATTGCAGAGAGAGCGTTGTCGACCATGAGGCAGGCTGGGGCAGGATTGTTCATTGACAACCTGAAGATCAAGACAGGCCTTTTTGAGAAATCCACAGCACATCAGTTCTTTTTCATTTAAAGTTTCCTTGTGAAACCTTGGGGAAACAAATATTTGTACAAGAATCTAGAAGGGTGTCTTTGGCTATATGTCCCCCAAGGATCGCTAACGGCATTGCTTTCTAAGTTTCTCTGTTGAAGTTGGGTAGAATAAAGGGAGAACTTCATTTAAAAAGTAGAGTTCATGTGTCTCATTGAGGAAATCTTACATGAATTCTAAAAATTTACACTTACTTTCCCTTAAATGTAATGTAAACAATACATTAAATTAGCAAGTTTCATTTTTATCTACCTTAAAAAAAAAGGCTTTCAGTGTGTGAGAATTTAAATTTTACTTGGCATGCATATAATCCTGGAGAACTGGAAAGGCTCCTCCAGACAGCGATTGGCAGGTGGAGCAAAGCCAGACAGAGCCAAGCTTTGGGCCTTAAAAAATTCAACGAAATCTTGACCCTGATATCCTTCCTTGTTCTATATTTCTTTGTTGATGGGTACCAATATTAAAGCATCACATTTAGAAAATGTAATTTATTAAAGATCAAAATATGCATAAAAACTCCTGGAAAGACAGCTACAACATTCAGGAAAAATGTGTATTCTCTGAAATGGAAATTCTAAGGATGTTCAGTTAACATTGTCTTGTTTCATGCCACTGTACAATGTTGCTCAGTGAAGATCTGCCAAAAACTCAGAACTAAAATTTGGTTACAGTTTAAATGGATACTCTTTGCCAAGTTAATGTTATGCTGAAGTCTATGTGGCTAAATCACCTCATACTTGAGTGTTTGCAGTGAGAACTACATGAAAAAACAACATACTATGTTTTAAATTAAACTGTATTTGTTTAATCTTTTTCTCATAGAATCAAACCTGTAAATAGAAAGGTTTCAAAGCTAAGTGAAGTGTCAAAATATTTCAATATATTTTAGCTTCGGAAGAATAAATACACACAGAATATGAAATAAATTCTACGATTTCATTGTTTTGTTTAATGATATATCCAAGTTACTGGAAAACTTGAAATACCTTAGGCTCTGTAATATTATTTGTATATTTGTATATATAGTTTTCAAGTCAAGGACATGTATTTACACTGTCACTAAAATGTTCATTTATATATATATTATATATAATTGCTTGAAATTTTAAAGAGGTAAAATTAGTAGCTTAATATCTTTAATCAAGCCAAAATGCCCAGGAATTTTAATAGTTCCTCTGAATTTTTGATGTATTGACATTAAATGTTTTTTGTTATAAACTTTTCATTTGTGTATGATTGAAAATTTAAAGAATTTTGCATATGTAATACTTTTATTTGTAATCATCAGTTAATTTTCCTGTCACCTTTAAAACAACGCTCACAGATTATACGAGATATGGCTGTTAAGGCATTCTATCTGAATGCTATACAGGGAGTTAGTTAGCCCTACATTCAGATCTTTACACTCAATGGAGTCTCTTGTTCTCATAGTGTTTTCACTACACACACTATGCTAATGAACAACATGGGGAATTAAATACAGTTTGAATGCTACACTAAAAAAATAATGCAAGAATGCATCACTTATTTTCAGCCCGGTGGATACCATCTCTGTAGAGTTCATTCTTGACCTTACCTGAGTAAGTACTTTAACTTAACGTATGAGACACACCTAGAGGAGTAATACATTGAGCTTAATAGGAAGACAGTTAATAACCTTTATTCATCCTCATGCGCTATCAATCATGGCTGTCAGCAGTCTGCTGAATCAAAGCAAAAGTGTTCTTCACAGATGACTGATTAGAAACGCAAAATCACAAGATCCATCTTCATGGTCACTTTTATTATAGTCATTTTTAAACTGACAGCAACCTGCTCAGTTTCAGCACACTGGCCATCACAAACAGTGTCACTCAGTGCAGCTAAGCATGAGAAGAGGTTGGCTGGATTATACTTAAAAATAATTAGGCCCTCAACCCTTTGTGGCCTAGAAAAAGGTGGTCTTCTCCTAGGCTCTTTTTTTTTTCCTACTTTGATTGCAGTGAGTCATTAGCTTATAATTTAGAAGGTAGTCAGTGTTTTCTTGTCAACAAGGAACTAGAAAGCAAATATATCTAGTTGAGAGTTACAGACAACTTTTTGTCCAGAGTTTCTTCTGAGCTTCATGGCAACGCCCCCTTTGTCCTCACAGTTTATATGGGCTTCTTTGTATAAGTATGTGTGGATGTATATATACATATATATGTATATGTATATGCATGCATGTGCGTGTATGTACATATGGACTGCATACAATTAGTGTATCCTGCAATCTAGTTAGGCAAAAGTTGAAAATGATAGTCTGAAGGGCTTCTTTCTGTGGAAGTCACTTAATGTCATCACTTAGCATCACAGCACTGACATTACTGAGTCTGTAACTACTGAAATCCAGGGTCCTCAAGGTGACCACAATAGAAAGTACTAAGTAGCTACGT
This sequence comes from Peromyscus leucopus, assembly GCF_004664715.2. Classification (NCBI taxonomy): domain Eukaryota; kingdom Metazoa; phylum Chordata; class Mammalia; order Rodentia; family Cricetidae; genus Peromyscus; species Peromyscus leucopus. Next base: position 2,156,542 of record NC_051064.1, on the reverse strand, counting down.
AACTTCTTGACATGTAATCCTATATCATTTCATTTCTGCCTTAAAAAAATGACACATTTAAAAAACCAAATAGATATACAGAAAAAAATAAATTAGAGGTTTCCCAGGTATAGCTGACTCAAATGATAAGAAACTTTGTTTTTACTTAGATTCTTAATTATTATGATTCAGGCACTATAGTTTTGGGGTTTATTTCATGATACTTTGTAGACTTTGGGAATATATTATAGTACAATAAAGTATAACATACATCTTTATGTAGGGGAATTTTATGGAAAATATTGAAGACAATTTTCATACACGTGTTGTGAGTAGGTCGTTTCATAGTTCATAAAAGAAAACTCAAATAATTTAAATATTAGTTTAATAACTTTAATCAAAAGACCTTATAAATATCTGTGTAATGGATATTCTTTCATCAAGTGTTCATTTTCTTTTTTGTGGCTGTAGACACTTGTACGCAAATTGAAAGAAAGAGCAGGATAGAGAGATGCAGAGAGGCTACAAAATTATCAATTTTATATAACTATATTCATTTTCAAAGAAGTCAATATCTGACTCTTTAGAACACTCTGCAAGGATACTGACTTTTTATTTCATTTCTCACTCTATACACACACATACACACACACACACATATTATTTATTCTAGATTGAGAGTATATGTATGTATAAGTGATATATCTGTCTTTTCATGTGTGGTTATAGATGGATCAAGTTATTCTATGTATTAAAAGGCTAATGTCAACTAATATTGATTTCTTTAATATTGTACTCAGCTTATGCCCATTTTTCTATAGATATAGGTGCAGTAACTAAAATATTAGGAAATAAATCTCAACTAGTGATCTTGTTTATTTATTTTGAAATAAATAAATGTGTCTGAATTTGAATTGATATATTTGTTACTTGATATCTTAAAATATTCCTACTCTATAATAATAAAAATAACAATACCTGCATGAGTAGATATGTAAGATTAACTGAAATGATTACATAGTTTAAGAGCTATGTAATGCCATAGAAGCCTTGGAATAATCATATTAGTGTGTTCATTTGTTCATTTCCAGCTAAGCAATAAAAGCAGAATGTCTTGGAACAAAATGCTGTGTGTATGTGTGTTTAGTTTGGATACACGAAGTTCTTATTTCTAAAACAGACAACATCTCATAGAATTCAGTGTTACTTCATTTAAAGTTAATTTCGGTGTAAAGTCTACTTTCTGGCTAATTGTGGTTATCAAACTATAGTCAAAAATCAACACTGGAAAGTTTTGGACTTGTGGTGAAATTTTTAGGGTAGTCAAATGATCATCCTTTGGTGTCATCAACATTTCTACCATCAGTGTGGATCGCTATTATCAAACTTTAACATACATCATAAATATGAACATTTATAAGGCTTGTAATGACGTGAGACTTACAATCCTACCCATCTAGAAATGGAACTTAATATATCGAGAAATAGCAAAAACATTTTTCTCATGTGTTAAACAAAATGAAACAGTTAAAACCTCCACCTTTTAAAATTTACCATAAAATATTGTTTTAAGAATTTTGTTTTGACATAATTTAAAGTCACCACCCACTTATACTTAAAAATATTACTGCTAATACAAGAAGTCTTTTGAAAAAAATATTTATTTTCCTGAAGTGTTTGGCTGCTTTGTTCCTGTTAGTTTCTGAATTTCATGACAATTTGTCATCGTTTCTGCTAACATTTTTTTCTTCAGAGTATTCCATATTTAAGTGCACATGTAAAGTAAATGATTTTATTTAATAAAAAAATATGATAAATGGACTAGAACGAAGGCCTTTCAGCTGGTGGAACTTACTTCTTCATTTAAGTACATAGTGATCAGAGAATATTTTAAACTGAAAAAGCTTAAGTTTTCATCATTTGGGTGTGGCTGGAATTTGTGTTCATGCATTATTATATACAATATGCACATGTATGGATACACATACAAAATACTATGATATTTAGACTGTTGACTTCTTTCAAAACGCTGCTGCACACAGATATTCCAATGCTGATTGCCTTGCCTGCACTTACGCTGCCCGCATATGCAGTTAAAGCATTTCTCCCTCTCCTTGAGTATGATTTTCCCTTGGTACCTGAATTGTTCTTTGTTGAATCTTTGTGATAAAAAAGGCTGTTATGTGAGTGTCAGCTTGCAATAAATGTGTGAGAAGACGGACAATCAGGACAGACCGGCCATTTTTTAGCATGTCTTTTCTACCTGGGATTCAGAGTCCCAGCTACCAACTAGTGATATTTAGAGAGAAGGCAAAAGAAAGCAAGGGTCACACACAAATCACTTTTAACCTTTTATAGTCAAAAAGGGAAAAATTGTGAAATATTTACAATTATTTGTTGTGTGATTCAGTTTTAACTGCTTTCAAAATTAATTTTTAACATGATATTTTTGTTTATTGTAAGTCCTTATTAAAAATGGTCATTTCGTTCACTTCTTCCCTGTTTGTTAAAATTTTATCTATGCAGCCTTTAAAAGTCTCCAAAACCAAGATTCATATATTTTCTGACATTCCTATCCCCAAAGCTTTTTGTTGACTCAGACAATAAGGTTCTAAGATGCATTTTATAAAAATAGACTATTTTAATATGTATGATTTTTTTCTGGTTTTTTGGAAGGGAGTTTCTTTTTTCCAAAGAAATGCACTAGCAGACTTAATTGGCACTTATCTGCATGGATTTGGGGATGTTTAACGCTTTTTTCAAGTAAAAAATTAGGATAATACAATAGAGATAAATATGCCTATTTGATAGCTTGGCTTTTTTTTTTTATGCAAGCCTTCACTTAAGCATTATGCAGCCCCTGAAGAATTTTAAAGTATTGCAGTTTATTTTGCAATGTTTGCACAAACACTCAGAGTAATATTATATTGCCTAGTTATTTCATGATATTAAATTTCACATTTAGATTTTCTTTTGAATTTTCCTGTTTGAGACATTTGGATATCATCTTATTAGCTATCATAAACTGGTAGTTTCAGGAGGGGGCGATTGTGAAATGTAAACACTGCTTCTAGATTTTACAGCCTTGCCATCGAAGAGAGGCCAGTGCCACTTTACCCCGAACATTTCCCTGTTATGATTATAAGAAAAGATCAGATGCTGTGGCAATTTTTTTCATATGTGATCTTTCTTTAGAATTATTTTTCAAAGAAAACTGTTCTTAGCCCCTATTTTCATCTCCAAAAAAGCATTACGTTTTGCCTCATTGTGAAATATTTCTTCATAGCATATCTTAGTTTAATTCACTTTTAGCAAAAGAAACACCCAGGCTCAATCTGGAGACCTCCTTCCAACATAATTTGGCTGGACCTTTTCTTAGTAAAGGTTTTCTGGTTTTCATTTTCACTTCATATTCTCAAATAAAAGATCCTTTGTTGTCTACCATTTGATTGGACTTAATGAAAAACACTCCATTTTAACTTAACAGTATTTCCTTTTGAATTTATTATATTTAAGAACACTGTCAAGAATCAAACATTTAATCTCAGGTTTTTATATTTCAAAATACATTACTATCACATGGCTCAGTGAGGTGCTGTAAAAAGTACACTGAAAAGATTTCAAACAGAAAAGCAAAAGCGAAAAACGCTTGCCTTCATTTTAATATGAAACTAAATACTAAGGCTAATGTGCAGATTGGGTTCGGCAGCTGACTGTAAAGAGTCACATGTGACAGGGTGCCAGCAGCAGAATCGTGCAGTATTGACTAAATGAGCTTCACTGATTTGTATTGAGGCTAATATCTTCTTTAAACAATTCCGTGTAAATTGTGCGTATAAAGTCATTGGAAGCTATTTCTCAGGACAGCCTTGCCGGCTAGCTACCTGCTGGAGTGAGGAAGATAATCAATAGGAAGAAATAGAGCCGAGCATGAGCCTGGAAAGCCGCGGAGCAGTTAATGCTGATAAAAGTAGATGATGTCAATATTTGGGAATAGCACAACTCTGGGATAATAGACAAAAGAGAAGTGCATGTGTTGTAGGGCATCCAAACGGGGACGAGATGGAAGTCTAAGTGGCAGATGATGCTGTAGGCTGCAAAAGACATTCTTTATTACAGCCATTGTTAATCTCCACTGCAATCCAAACACAGAACAGGATGTCGTATGGAAAAGGGCACCTAACTTTATCAGCAGTTTAAAGACCCCTTTCTGTTTCAGTGGTCAGTTGATTTCTACTGTTTTTACATATATCATTAAAATTAAAAAAATTTTCCTAAGTGGCTTCCAAGATATGCAAAATAAAGTAACATATAAAAAAGAAAATAAAGATGCTGTCAGTTTGAGGGTGGTTCTAAACATGTAAACAAACCTTGGTGCCTCTGTGTACGTTTGTGGTTATAGAAGACACTTTATTTTTCAAAGATAGTAGACTAATTGGAAGTGAGGTAATGGTATGTTTTTACTAATTTAATAGTAAAAATCAGTTTTGCTTTTGCTGTCAGGTGATGAAATTTCATTCTTCAGTGCTGATCTTTCTGTTGATGTATTATGACATAGTCTGTCAACATGAGCAGATACAGGGAGGGAGACCAGGTGACTGAGGCACAACCTGCATAGTGCTCCTCTCGAATTTTAAGCATGCTAGTGTGTTTGGATATAAGAAGGAAGACTATGATTGCTTTACATACTATTATCTCTATAATGTTTTAGTCCAATCAAATCAGTTGGACCACAGCCACGTTCCAAACACAAATGAGGGAGCCAATTTCAAAACATGTATTTTAGAATATCTTCTTCTTCATGTAGCTGTTTAATGTTATAAGTTCATTCTTTAAAAAAACAGACACCATCCCCAATATGCAAATTGCTCAACAAAAAGCAATAAATTTAGGTGCATATGGTTATTAAAGGTCATCATTTCTTCCAAATTAAATAATTCTATAACTGTTACATGCTTTTATTGTCACAGATATTTCAATTGTTTGGTGTTAGATACATGGGTTATGCCAAACACAATTCTCTGGACAGATAAAATAGCAACACCTGATATACACATATGTGTATGTATATTTACTTGAAATCATGTTACCAAATGTTATTAGAAAGTCAAATGTATTTGCCTTGTACCTGATCTTTTTTTTTTTAAGCCCATGCACATACAGGATCAAATGTTTGTTTTGTGCTGTTATTTTTGGAGTCGCTAGTTATTTTAACAAGACTACTTTGAGCTTTAGCAAAACACATATTAGGGTTATTAATCCAGTATACTACATAATAATTACAATAATTTCAGACTGTAAATATATCATCTTTGCAGGCTGCCTTACAATAAGAAATATTCATTTAAAAATTCTAATATATTGCCAGACATCCCATCTTTTCATCTTAAATACAGAGAAGTAAAATATTCTTATTTATTATTGAATTCCAGAGAAGGCTTCATTTCAAATAAAGTCTGAATTTTGATTTGGAGACACAGAAAACAATCTTCTGAGATCTGTACTCCAGCTAATTTGTTAATCTTCTGCCACTTTCAGCATTTGTCACACATAGACCAGGAAATTGGCTCCATCTCATTCTAGCTCTGTATTGAATTAAAAACCTCTACTGCAAAGAGGAGCATGATGTGGGGAAAGAATAAATTTAGTTCTTTCTTTAGTAATGCACATATATTTCCATACATTTCACATCCTAAGGGAGACTATGAATGCATTCAATAAATACACAACTATAAAGAATAATTCCAGAAAAAAGAAAGGTTTACATTTTTTTCTGGTTTTAATATGCCATTTTAAGTCTGGACACTTAAGATTAAATATTTTTATTCATTTATTTTGCTTTTCTTTTAGCAGACACCTTCAGCATTGGAGAGAAATCTTATATAATGAATTTCAATTGTTCCTTCCATTTGGATGATGTTAGCAAGTTTAGGTAGAATCAAATTATATATCAGCAATGACAAATTGAGAAAAATGTTTTGTTTGTTTGTTTGTTTGTTTTTGCCATTTGAATCCTGGCTATCTTAGTAGACATGTGCAAACTACATAGGCACATGCAGAGAAAGGAGCACCCATTCCTATTTCGTTAGTGTAGGCCATCAGGCAAGGTGGGTTTCAACAACACACCGTAATGCAGAGCACTCTGTGCACAGTGGGTGTGTTTCTATTAAGACCTGGTTAAAATAAGATCTGTCCCACAGGTGATGGAGATTTCTAGCTGACTAGGAAGATAGACTTCCTTGTATGTGTAGTTCACCATACTTCCCAGTATCTGGATTTCAGAGTGCACTGAGAGGAGACGGGCAATGTGGTAGATTTATGATGGCCTCACAAAGACAGAGCTAGCAAAGATTATGGCATAGTTGTTTAGAGAAACGGTGAACTGAAGCTTCCTGATTTACACTGACATATATCTAGATGGATCCTTCGTTTGCAAATTGCCTTGAAGAGTCATCTTTTATTAAATGTTTGATAGGTACTGAAATGTACATATCTATTTTAAAGCATACCAACTATGCTGCAATTATTTATGCAAGGATTCTGGTAAGCAGTTTTAGCTTACAAACCCTTTCATTGATATAGCTAAAATTTGATAAATACCTTAAAATAACATCCAGTGACATTATGGCATCAGGTTAGGAAATACATTTTACAAAATTTCAAAGTTAACATCCAATTGTGAGGAATTTGGAAAAGTCACAATAAGCCTGCATAGTAAACAGTTCAAGGTCTCTAAAAATATTTATATTCTTACTCTATGATAAAGAAACAAGCCTTAAAAGAGTGCCTGCATTGACCAATCCAAAGCCTCTGCTCCCCTGGCTCACTTGATCATTAGCATGAACCACATCACTGTTCCTTTTTTGTTTCATAAGACCAGTGAAGACACTCCTTGACTAAGTATGGAAATCGTGAGCAAACATCCATGCAGACACTTTCCTATGGAGGACTTATCTGTCTAATATCAGAAAGGACAGCATGCAGTACCCAAACTTGTCACCACTCAGCATTTCTAACTCATGACTTAATATTGTTTGCTGCTTTCTTTTTAATTACCACAATAGCCTGTGGTATCATCATTCAAATTCAGGGGACACATAAATTGTTCTTTTCAAATCCACACACCGATTTTTATGCTCCCTCTTAATCTGAGAAATAAACGTGTGGGCAAAGACGCGGGTGTTATATAATTAGATGTGAGATCTGGGAAAGGGCTGGAGTCACAGACCCTTAAGACACTCATTCTGTTCGTTTGATTATCCTTGCATTTTACAGCCTAAGAGTGCAGATGCCCAATACTGGCATTGTGTAAATGGGTGCTTCCAGAAGCTGCTCACTTGAATTACTGGGTGCCCCAGCTGCTTCCAGCATAAAATTCTCTAACAGACAGCAGCTGACAAAATGGGAGAATATGGCTCAAAGTGTCAGATAACTTTTACCTCTAATGTAAGTTTTGAGGAATTCTTTCCAGTTACTCTCTCTCTCCTTTTTTTTTAAGGGGGATTTGCTAAAAACAAATGGGAAATATATGAAACATGCTTTTTTGCTATTGACCTAAATTCTTCATCAGAACATAAAATCCTTCCTCCTTTTCTCCCTCCTCCCCTCCCTCCTCTCACCCTTCCTCATTCTCTCCTTTCCTATTATCTCAATCTTCCTTTATCCCCCCTCTTTTTTTAAATCACTGTAAAACCCACATAAAGTGTGATTTACTCCTCAATGAGTTTTTGAAGGTGCACGTGGGTTCTCTAGGTCCCTCTGTCCCACATAACTGCATACGCCCCACACTGCCCTTTCTCCCTTCCGACAGACTCTAACCAACAACTGTCCTCCCCCTGCCTTGGTCAATGAAGTGAGGTACTACAGCTATCACATGCCTGTCCCTCCACTGACTGTGCCTCACTTAGCATAAAGTCCCCCAGGGTAACCAGGATATCTTCCTCCAGTGTTTAGTCATTATCCTCCTCCTTGAAAGATAACAGGGAGGAAGCCTTTGGAATGTTGCACATGCATTAAACCTGTTCATTAACTAGGAACTTGGAAGTCAAAAACAGCAAGGAGATTTAATTCATATGGGAATCAAGGGGAAGGAAGCTTTCAGCTTTTGTTAAACATTGACAACTCCTAGGTAACAAAGTTAAGGTTCCTGGAATGCACCTCGTGCCAGGCACTGTGACAAGCAACTCACTAACATTGTCAGGTCCATCCACATAGCTCCCGCAGTGTTCCTCTTATTATCGCCCCCTTTACAGATGACAGAAATCGAGGCACAGAGAGGTCAAGTCCCTTGCACAAGTTTATAAAAGCAGATAAGTACTAGAGATGGGATCCAGCCACCCCCTTAAGCACTCTCATGCTGTTTCCCTAATAGTCACTTAGCAAACGCCCTTCTCTTCAAATCCATGGGGATGAAAGCATATCCTTCTGCGTAGAGAGGAAGCAGCCCTTCACTGTCCTCCTCTAGTGCAGAAATAAGGAGAAAATATGACTGGCTGAAGCCTGCTGACTTTGGCTATTTGGTCTTAATAAAGAGTAGATGTGTCCAGAATTACAGTCCAAGATAGGGATGTCAGATGAATGGGTGTGGCAGCTACACTGGAGGTTATGTTTTGATAGCTTGGTCTCTAGAACCTCATCAGTGCTGTATGATTTCTCTGCATTTGTACTGTATGATTAACTCATAGTTAATTACGATTGCTTGAATAATTATGGATAGATGGTTTGTTCCTTTCCAAAACTAGACTATTTTATAAGCCTAGATACAGAAGCCTTATGCTCCAGGATAATTTGAGTTTTATCCCCAAGATAGGACTCGGTGTCTAGTTTTCTGTAATCTCACTAATATTTTTTCTGTTGCATTTACTTTTATAAATAAAACTTTTCATTAAAACTTCCTTGTTTCAGTGTCTCATAAGAGCTGCAGATGATATGAAACTTTGTTACAGCCATCTAATATGTGCTATGTTGATGTCATACAAGCCTTTTGCTTCATTAAGAAATTGTGAAAAAAAAAAAGTGGAGACTGCTCTACAAATAAGTCAGAGCTCAAGAAACATTAACACACATAAGTAGATATCTACCTTGATGAAAATCTGACTTAAAGGCCTTTGAGGTCTTGGATTCCCTTCACTCAAATTTGTTGAGTTAAAAATCACTTTATGTGTCTCCTGGGTTCCAGGCACAGCTTACTGGCACCCGTGTTGGTGGAAACACAGGGCCTACGCTATTCCAGACAACAGGCAACACAAAGAAAACAGACAAACAGGGACTCCGGTCTGAAGAGAGTGTGAGATCCACCTACAGTCGGATGTGTTTAGGGTGACTCAAGCAGTGGTTAACTTCTTCAGGTCTGGTTTTCCTTTTGTGTAAAGTAAATATTCTAGCAACAAGGAAAGAATCCTTAAGTGGTGGATTTTGAATATGCCATGAAAGTAAACAGCACCTGGCACTTTATTAGGACATAATTATCTGTGACCCATCACTGTTAATTTTAGTGTCTTTAAGAATGCTATTTTTAATAAAATTCTTATTTTGAGGCTTCTCCTAAGAACTAAAAAAAGTTCAAATATAAAAGGAAAATCTTGTACAAAGTAATTTTAATTTAAAATTCCAGAATTACATAATCTATTGAGTTTGTAAACATTACATTTATAGGTTCTTAATTTTATATAAAAATACTCCACAAAGAATATCTAAAATGTAATTTAATTTTATTTTCGCAATTGGTATTAGACTTAGAATTTTTAGCCTGTTGAGGTCACAATCACAAAGAGATACTAACTTTATTAAACTGATAGTCTTATGGAATGTATAATATGGAAAAATATAATGTAAAACAATATAGGGAAAAGGAATCCTACAAAGTTGGATTTGGAAGGATAAGGCCAGACCTTTAATTTATGTAGGAGACTGTAACTAGAGTTTTCCTACGTTGCCCACAGTCAGGACAAATCTTTGTCACCCACCAGTCCCACAGCCGCTCAGACCCAACCAAGTAAACACAGAGACTAATATTGCTTACAAACTGTATGGCCATCGCAGGCTTCTTGCTAACTGTTCTTACAGCTTAAATTAATCCATTTCCATAAATTTGTACCTTGCCATGTGGCTCATGGCTTACCGTCATCTTCACATGCTGCTTGTCATGGCGGCAGCTGGCAGTGACTCTTTCTGCCTTCCTGTTCTTTCTTTTCTCCTCTCTGTTAGTCCTGCCTTTACTTCCTGCCTAGCCACTGGCCAATCAGTGTTTTTTTTTAATTGAACAATCAGAGTAATTTGACATACAGACCATCCCACAGCAAAAGACCACTAAGTGTGACATGCTGATTTTAAGCCCATTAAGCTCAGCCTTTGCCTTTATCACTTAGGTAGAGATGTGTCTCTATATATTTATTAATTGTGGGAATGAAACAAAAACATTCTTTGTTCTTTTTACCTCAGATACTATTGCCTGTTAGTAGTAGTAACAGAATTCTTGTCTTCTCCCCTTTAAGTGATGGCTTGTACAACAGAATTCCAGAAAAGTCTGAACTAGTTTATAAATGTTGAAGTCTATCAAAAAGAAGTAATGCCTTCCTTGTACATTATTTCATTTTTAAATGCTCTATTCTGTTTCCATTCTGCTAGGAAGTTTTATATTTAATTTTAGGAAAGAAAACACAGAGTCTTTAATACTGACAGGAGTCACACATATCCAGTCTCCTCCTAGTTCTCTGCTTTGGGTCACTTGTGCCCTCATGTGTGACCATAAGGTGCCCTTTCAATTGACAGTTACAAGCAAATGATAGATGCCTTCATGGACTTTGCACAGCCCAAACAAGCCAAGATATTCAGACTGATTTGGGCAGGAAAGTTTAGATACTCAGGACAGAGAATGCCCATCCTCAGGGACATTTGGGTGAAACTGATAAAAAAAAAAGACAATGAAAATGCTTAAATCATCTACCATATTAATTCAGGAACAGAATGAATCCTGGAGATAGTAAATTAATACTTCCTGTCTAATTTTACCTAACCTGTCTAAGATTTTCTGATAGCAATAGATTCTTCCAGCACATTATTATTGTTAAATTTAAATCAAATTTCATAATCTAAGTTATTGAACATGAATTTTGTTTTCTTTTTATATTCTTTCATGTCAATAGTTCTTAGCTGTTTTATTTTTTTATAAGAAAATATTCTATAAAGCCTTAACCCATGTTGCACATAGTTTCTTTTGACTGCTTAAACTTTAATTTACATTAACTTTCAGCAATTTTAAATGGGTAAATCTTTTAATATTTACTTTGAAATTTAGAAAGTTTTGCCCTTCAGAGTTTGACAAACATAAAATTATTTATTTCTGACACGTTAACAATGGTTCTCTGACTAGTTTTCTGTAGTGTTTAGAAAATATATTTTCTAGGTTGTTTCCAGGTTCTGGCTATTACAAACAATGCGGATATGAACATAGCTGAGCAAATGCTCTTGTTACTGGTATGATTGAGTATTTCTTGGGTATATGCCCAAGAGTGGTATAGCTGGATCTTGGGGGAGATTGATTCCCAATTTTCTAAGAAAGTGCCATATTGATTTCCAAAGTGGTTGTACAAGCTTGCATTCCCACCAGCAGTGGAGGAGAGTTCCCCTAGTTCCACATCATCTCCAGCATAAGGCGTCTTCAGTGTTTTTGATCTTAGCCATTCTGACAGGTGTAAGGTGGTATCTCAGAGTTGTTTTGATTTGCATTTCCCTGATGATTAGGGATGTTGAGCAATTCCTTAAATGTCTTTCAGCCATTTGAGTTTCCTCTGTTGAGAATTCTCTGTTTAGTTCTATAGCCCATTTCTTAATTGGACTGTTGGGCATTTTGATGTCTAATTTCTTGAGTTCCTTATATATTCTGGATATCAGTCCTCTGTCAGATGTGGGGTTGATGAAGACCTTTCCCCATTCTGTAGGCTGTTGCTTTGCCTTGTTGACTGTATCCTTTGCTCTACAAAAGCTTCTCAGTTTCAGGAGGTCCCATTGATTGTTTCTCTCAGTGTCTGTGCTACTGGTGTTATATTTAGGAAGTGATCTCCTGTGCCAATACATTCAAGACTACTTCCTACTTTCTCTTCTAGCAGGTTCAGAGTAGCTGGATTTATGTTGAGGTCCTTGATCCACTTGGACATACGTTTTGTGCACGATGATAGATATGGATCTATTTGCAGCCTTCTACATGTTGATATCCAGTTATGCCAGCACCATTTGTTGAAGATGCTTTCTTTTTTCCATTGTACACTTTTGGCTTCTTTGTCAAAAATTAAATGTTCATAGGTGTGTGGGTTAATGTCAGGGTCTTCAATTCGATTCCATTGGTCCACATGTAGGTTTTTATGCCAATACCAAGCTGTTTTTATTACTGTAGCTCTACAGTAGAGCTTGAAGTCAGGGATTGTGATGCCTCCAGAGGTTGTTCTATTGTACAGGATTCTTTTGGCTATCCTGGGTTTTTTGTTTTTCCATATGAAATTGAGTATTGCTCTTTCCAGGTCTGTGAAGAATTGTGTTGGTATTTTGATGGGGATTGCACTGAATCTATAGATTGCTTTTGGTAAAATTGCCATTTTTACTATGTTAGTCCTGCCTATCCATGAGCATGGGAGATCTTTCCATTTTCTAACATCTTCTTCAATTTCTTTTTTCAGGGACTTAAAGTTCTTGTCATATAGGTCCTTCACTTGCTTGGTTAGTGTTACCCCAAGGTATTTTATATCATTTGTGGCTATTGTATAGGGTGATGTATCTCTGATTTCCTTCTCAGCCTCTTTGTAAAATGTGGTACATATACACAATGGAATACTACTCAGCAGAGAAAAACAATGACATCATGAGGTTTGCAGGCAAATAGATGGAACTAGAAAAAATCATCCTGAGTGAGGTAACCCAGACTCAGAAAGACAAACATGGTATGTACTCACTCATAAGAGGATACTAGATGTGGAAAAAGGATGACTGGACTGCTACTCACATCACCAGGGAGGCTACCTGGAAAAGAGGACCCCAAGAAAGACACGAGGATCGCCCAATGATGGAGAAATGGCTGAGATCTACATAAACAACCTGGACATGAGTGGGAGCAATGAAGGGCGAGGGTCGAGAGAAAGAGAGCTTGGGGGAGCAGGAGATCCCAGATGGATCAAGAGCAGAGAGGGAGAACAAGGAATAGGAGACCATGGTAAATGAAGACCACATGAGAATAGGAAGAAGCAAAGTGCTAGAGAGGCCCACAGAAATCCACAAAGATACCCCCACAATAGACTGCTGACAATGGTCTAGAGACAGCCCGAACTGACCTACTCTGATGATAGGATGGCCAAACACCCTAATTGTCATGCTAGAAACCCCGTCCAATGACTGAGGGAACTGGATGCAGAGATCCATGGCTAGGCCCTGGGGGAAAAAAAAAGAAATGTATTTTAACACAATTTTAACTCCTCCATTACTATATATATATATATATATATATATATATATATATATATATATGCTTTTACAATTTATTCTTTGAGATTTTCATACATGTGTATAATACATTTTGTTATATCCATATCACTTTTTATCATCATATCACTTACTTCTGTACCCCTAGTCCCCAAAACCCTTCTTCCCACATCTTCCTCTTAACTTCATGTCCCCAGATCCCCCCTTATTATATAGTCCACTCTTTTCAATTAGTGCTACTTTTAAGTGCTGCCAGGCATTCTGCCCATACTGGCAAGTTGACTGGCTTGATGGTGTTTAAGTCTTGTGGAGACAGACACAAGTGCTATTAATTCCTGAGTTCAGTGAGCCTGTCATTTCCAGAAGACACTGTAGAGCAGCAATCCTCTCCTCTCTTACGTGCTTTCTACCTCTTCCTCCACTGAAGTTTAGGAGGGAGTGTGGTATAGATTTCCCACTGAAGGTTGAGTACTCCATAGTCACTAAATCTTTGATCTTCGACTGAGGTGTCTATATTAATATCTGTTGTTCGAATTTTAGACGTTCTTTTAAAAAAAAACCCAGAGCTAGATATCAGTGTGAAAGCAGAGAAGGAGAACAGCCAGCCACTAGTTCTTACCTCTACGAAATCCTCAGCTTGAAGAAAGTGAGTTCCTGTCTCCTCATGCCTTATATACCTTTCTCTGCCTTGCCACATTACTTCTTGGGATTAAAGGTGTCTGTGCTTCCCAAGCAAAGGCATGAGATCTCAATTGCTGGGATTAAAGGTGTGTGCCACCACTGCCTGATGTCTATGTTTAATACGGTGGCTGGCTCTGTCCTCTAAATTTATTAGGATACACAATATATCACCACAAATATCTGTCCACTGCAAAGAGAAGTTTCTCTGATGAGCTGTACTAATTTATGGATACAAATATAAGTACTTAGTAAAGAGTTTGATACTCTATCCATTAATAAAATAATAGTTATATCTTTTCTCTGGTATTCAGATTATAGCTTTTTAATAGTATTCAAAATTAAGAATTATTACCATTTTATTAATTTTTTGAGACAAGTTCTCACATAGTTAAAGCTGGCCTTGAGGTATTCATGTATCAAAGGCTGACTACAAGCTTCTCATTCTCTTCCTTTATCTCCCAAATGTTGGGATTATAGATCCATTGCACCAAGTTTAAAATTGAGAATTATTTAAATGTGCAAATTAATTTTGAAAAATGAATAATTTAAATGATTTTAGATAACTTAGTAGTCATTTGAACCACCCTAGTGAGTCTTTTGAATTATTCCACCAAGACAAGCTGGTAGTCCCCAAAGAAATATGAAGGGAACAATAGTCTTAAGCATGCCTGGATTCTGTGCTCTTCCTATGTTGCTGTAAAAGGCAACAGAACCTCAAAACACACCCAAACTAAACTTCCTTGTGATGCTGATGACTACAAACAAATTATGTTACCCCCAAGTGTTAACAAACTTAACAAATTTAAGGTTGCTTTTTAGATGTCAAACCTCTTCAGAAGACACTAAACAACAATGATGACTTAAATTTACTAATACTTGGGATCTCAATTCTACTGTCCTGAAATTTCAATTGTGAGAATAAGAAAGTTGAACAGAAAAAAAAAGATTAATTTCACATCCTAGATCAGTTGTGGCAATGGGGCAGTAAAACGTGTATGCGTCATAAGTTTGGGGAATTGAACAGTCAGAAAGAACCAGTGTTTATGAAGACAGGCTAGTGTGAGGGTTGTTGGTAGACAGCTTTTCACTGTGACAATTTTGTAGCAGCCCAAGTGTAAAGCGAAGATCTTACATTTGAGCCATTATGTCTATTCATGGTTTGATTTCCAATATTCCCCATAATCCAGTTAAGATTTCTCCTGTCTAGTGCTCTAAATATTCACCCCCTAGTTATGTCTTGAGTCCAAATAGGAACTTTTAAAATCAGCTTTCCACCTCTTTTATCTTTTTTTTTTTTTTTGTACTACGTATATTCTTTGCATCAAGCACCGGGTTACAACCATTTATGTATGTATGTATGTATGTATGTATGTATGTATGTATGTATTTATTTATTATTTTTTCATAGCAGAGTTTCTCTGTGTATCAACTCTGGCTATCCTGAAACTCACAGAAATTCACCTGATTCTACCTCTGGAGTGCTGGGATGCACCACCACCTCACTGCAATATTCTAAATTTAAACCTAAACATTACTAGTTTTCTTGTTCTCTGTATCACATGAACTTTCAGGATGTTTTTTATTTTATTAATTGTCCAGATGATGCCCATGCCTCCATTGGAAAATCTGCATCCCTCACTAGATTTCACCTGCTGGTACTCCCAATTGGCTGGCTCACTGAGCACTGGACAAAGTAGTGTTCTTTCGATGTTCAACATCTGGAAACAGGGTGAATGTCTGGTCCTTGCTCTCCACAATTCTGCTTAAGATCCTCATCTTCTCTCATGTTGTCATCTCAATTCTTCTCATTTCTGTCTGTCCCTTTGTTCATTCATCCACTAAGAACGTTGATTTAACACATTTGTCAAGGATAGATATGAAATTACTCTTAAAATGATTCTTAAGGAAAACTGGAGAGTTCTGAGGGCAATTTAATTCATTACTGAAAGAATATAGAAATAACATGACTCCTGACTAGAGTATAAGAGTCAAACACTCCAGGGCATAATAGGTGAGCACCTGTTTTTATTCTTATACACATAGGAACTGATTGGGATACAATTTGAATACATAGCAATGAGCTGTAAGTTCTCAATCACTATACTATGTCACTAGACCTATCAGTAAAGGAAGACTAGAATTTCAGCAAGAGACCATGATTAAATTTTTGGCTGTACTGTATATCAGTTGAGTGTCTAATAAATTTATGAAGATAAAGTAGCTATTTGTTTCTGTGCAAAATGTGGATTATATTGTCAATTTATTAATAAGATTAAACAAAGTTGCAGGTAAGTAAAACTGTATAAATTCAGCCATGTAATAAGAAATTTGGTTTACTAGAAATTATGTTACAAATTCCATTGGTTAATTCATGAAACTTATTAGATATCTTCTTAGAAGATTTGGCAGTGTTCAGCAAAATTGATGAGGAAGGAGTTTTTGCCATAGTTAAGCCAGTGAAAAAGACCAAGAGAAGGAAGGTGCTCCTGGTTTGTGAAAAAAAAGTTCTAACATAACCTGAAGTTGCACACTTGTGTGTCAGGACCACACCAAATACAATCCGAGGACTGGGGAGTGGAGAGTGCATTGGCCCAGACGTCATGATCATCCTTAGGGGGCAGTGACAGCAGACAAAGATAGAAATTGATCTGACTAAAAATATTCTATGTTTCAGCATCTCCAAATCATTATATGGAGACAACAGCAGGTTATGGACTGAGAGCTGGATAGTAAAAAGGAAGATATGAAAGATAGAAAAAAATTAATATTAAAGTTTGAAAATAATAGACTAATTAAAAGACAGTTAGGAAAAAATTGAAATGGAAAATTCACAAAGAAGCAGGATATGTGTCTTAATATAATAACAGCAAAATAAATTTTGAACTTCTAAATGAATATACTGTACTACACTATTAACTATTATTGAGACTAGTAAAATATGAACTAAATTTGAAGTTTTAAAATAACTAAAAATAGAATGTTGTTTATTATGCTTATTTTCTCACAGAAAGATTATAATTACACTTTCCTATGATATACATATGGAAACATATAATACACATACTATAAATAATTTATACAAGTCTATATGTCTTAGTCATTGTTCTATTGCTGTGAAGAGACACCATGGCCAAGGCAACTCTTACAAAAGAAAGCATTTAATCTGTGGCTTGCTTACAGTTTCAGGGGTTAGTTCACTATCATCATGGTGGGAGACATGGTGGTAAGGAGGCCGACAAGTTGCTGAAAAAGTACCTGAGAGCCTGAGAGTTCTACATCCTGGTCCATAGGCAGAGAGAGAGAGAGAGAGAGAGAGAGAGAGAGAGAGAGAGAGAGAGAGAGAGAGACGGAGAGCAGACAGACCGACTCTGGTCTTAGCATGGACTTTTGAAATCTCAAAGCCCATTCCAGGTAACTCACTTCCTCCAAAAATGCCACATCTCTCAATCCTTCTAATCCTTTGAAATAGTGCCTTTCCTGGTGACTAAGCATTAAAATATTTGAGCCTATGGGGGCCATTCTTATTCAAACCAGCACAATATATTTGTACATTTCCTTCAACTGTAGAGAAAAATTTTGATTTGGAACTTGGAAACTCAATTCAGCTTTTCATGACCTTTGTGCAGCTTTCAAATGAGAAGTTCCATGTTGTTTTGTGACATGAAGAAGAAATTTTTGGGGATGGTTGCATAAGGAAGAGATGTTTTTAAATGAGAGAACTGAGCATTTTGTTCATCATGTTGCTTTTTATCTTTTCAAAAAATGAGTGCTTAAATTCATTGGATTTATTTGCTTTCTGCCTTTGTATTTTTGTGAAATGAATGTTTAAGTCTCACTAGCCAATTTCAAAAGTTTATACAAATTGTAGTATCATGCAAGACCATTGTGAAGGGTATAATGATGAGTAGAGAAGATCCTAGCCTCATTGTTCAAAATTCAGCTGAGAATGGGAGGAAGGAAAAGAACATTTTAGTTACTTATTAAAGTGTGAATTTTGTGTACATATATATATATATACACACACATATATATATACACACACACATATATATATACACACACACACACACACGTGTGTGTGTGTGTGTGTGTGTGTGTGTGTTCATGTGAGTGTGTGTAAGTACACATTGTGTGTATGCAGATGAGGAAGCTACAGGTTGAAATCAGGTGTCTTTGTCTTCAAACTCAGACATTTAACCAACTGAGCCATCTCCCTAGCCATGGAAAAGCACATTTTATGCATTAAGACAATGCAAGACAATAAAAAGAATGGTGAAAAATTTTTGGTATATATAGTTAATAATTACTTTGACTTGAATGAAGTTGTCTAAATGTACTGCCTTTTTGTTGGCTTAAAGAAAGTGCATGGTGTTATGGATAAGATAAGAGGTTGCAAACGCTTTCTATGTGGCTCAGAGTAGTAATCACATTATTGATCAGTGTTTATTATGCATCACTTACTGGCCAAAATGCTTTTCATACAGTCAAATAAATTAGTATGTAGTTTTTTTTTGTTTTTGTTTTTGTTTTTTTTTGTTTGTTTTTTGTTTTTTGAGACAGGGTTTCTCTGTGTAGCTTTGAACCTTTCCTGGAACTTACTTGGTAGCCCAGGCTGGCCTTGAACTCACAGAGATCCGCCTGGCTCTGCCTCCCGAGTGCTGGGATTAAAGGCGTGCGCCACCACCGCCCGGCTCAGTATGTAGTTTTATACAGAAACAATAGACTTATAGTACTACATGGCTACCTTTATTTCAAAAGTTTTGAGCTAACTATCAACTCATAAAGTAAAAAGGCATCTCTCTCTTTTCAACAGCCAAATAGCTCGAGAGAACTATTTTGTGTTTTTAGAGTATTTCTTCCATGATGTAAGTGTTTATGAAGCATAGAAAATTTCTTTTGATGTCTTTATGACAGATATGTTCATGTTTTTCAAACCAGGTGAACAACATTTTCAATAAATAGAAATGATTAACTTCAAGCTTGTAACAAAATTGGTTAAATTAAGTAACTGATGAATATATTTGAATTATCTTTAAGTATGAAATTTTAGCAAATGTGATTTAAAAGTAATATGTCATAGAATTTCTTATTGTATCTGTCAAAGGGATCACATTTACAAAAATCGAATTTTCATTATTTGATGCATTTAACAAAAGCAGTAATTCTAGCATTCTCTTTTAGAAGCTACATACCAGTTTAACAAAAGTAAAAATTCCTTCAAACAAAAATACGTAGTTTTATAAAATGAGGTGAGGGCTAAGTTTTATTTTTACCTTTAGTGAATATGGCTCTCCTCATGCAAACTGATTGTGGTTTCGAGTTTAGACAAGAAATGAATAAATATTTCCCAAGAGATCCCTGGAAAATGATTAGCTGGCAGGATTGCTATCAGAAAAACATGGGCCACAAAGTGATGATTTAGAGGAGAAACAGTTTTATAATCAACCAAAGGGCTGCACAGGTATTTCCTGTCCCTTTAATTCACCAAAGACAGCCTTCACATTTTTCTCTGAGACATTTATTGTTGATGGACTTTTTTTTTTTATAATAACATTATGCTGTATTTTGAATTCCTTCTGGCTCTTGTGTGGATTTACATATTTCAAATGGACTGAATCAACTGAAGTTTATGTACAGATCTCCTAATAAGGAAGGTTTCCTATCTGGAGATATCTATGGACACAACAGAAACTGATCTATGTTCTATACAGATATCAACATGATTCCATATACCGAAAGAAAATGGGAAGAATATAGAAATCTAACAATGTGATTCTTACCGTCATTTCTGAACAATAACCCCTAATGAAGAACATATATGGTCATATTAAGTGAATTATTGCTGGTTTCACCAACAAGTTCTGATCTGCATTAGAAATGGACCTTTATAACCTGATTCACAGATTTTTTTTCTATTTTTTAATATATTCTTAAGAATTTAGTGTGGGTGTGATTGGATTTTATGGGAAACAGAATTTGTGTCTACCTGACTCTGTTTGACATTTATAATGTGGATTGCAGGGATAATGATCTGACCTACATGCATTCACAAATGCTTTCTTAACTGTCTACTCAACTGCAACTCTCAGACTTCTCTCAGTTTGCTGTTTTTGATCTCATAAACAGTGAAAATGAAATTACCATCAGGCAGGGATTATAGACTAATTAGTTGCTAATGTCCTGCTCCCAGAGTTTCAAATCACACATGCCATAGTAGATAGATAATAGTAGACAGACACATACATACATACAGAGGAGGAGGACACAAGAATGGAGAAATTTTCTGAAAGCTAACAAAAATGACAAACCAGGACAAAGTATAAAGAGCTAAGTGGATGGTAGCATTGTGGCAACATTTATTTTCTTTTTCTTTTTCTTTTTTTTGTTAATTTTTAATCAAGATTGTTATAGTGCAATTGGAGGAAAAGAAAAAGAACAGTAGAAACCTCCGATAATTCTTTAACATTTCAGGAGATACATATTCACAACTCATAATAGGAGAATATGTATTGGTTCTAAGTATTATCAAAATATTAGGTCATCATTTCAAAGATTTTTACATTGAAGAGATTTTTACTTAATATCTAGTACTTATGTATTTGTAATTCTAAATGGAAAATGAACCAAATAAACGCAACCTTTCATCTTATGCTTTTAAACAAGATTTTATTTTAAACTATGTGAGTGTGTGTTTGCATGGGGGCATGTGCATCTGTGTGCAAGTGTCAAAGGAGGCCAGAGAGGTCATCAGATCGTCTAGATCTAGGGTTACAGGCAGTTGTGAACAGTCCAACATGGATGCTTCAGAACAAGCTCAGGTCCTTTGCAAGAGCAATACATGCTCTTAAGCACCAAGCCATCTCTCCAGCCCATCTTGTGCTTCTTAAACTATATTCACATCAGCACAGCTTTTTCAATTTTCTTGAGACTCATATGAAAAACTACTTATCTGCGTAGTCTACTGATGGAAAATATAATCAAATATTTCACTTTTAGTACCATCAAGTAAAGGAAGAATCTATTTGATTCCAAGAAGAGATAAAATCAGTTGATAAAAAATTTGTTGTATAATTTCCAGAAACAATTATGAATACTGTAAAAAGTGAATGACGATAATATCTTCTTTTTATTTTCTTCCTCCTCCTCCTTTTTAATAAAATCATATGTGATATGTAGAAACATTCATTTTTTAGGAAGATCCAATTTCATTGTATATCAAATATAGAGTTCAAATGATACTGAAATACACCTAGTGTGATAGTTTGAGCTCTGTATTTCTAGACTGTCAAACTCTCAAAGGCCAGAATGATACTGAACTCCAATGCTGGACTCCAGTCCAGTGGCAAGGAGCCTGTTTCACATACATGACACCTAGGTTCAAACCCCGGTGCTGATATTATGACATGTTTTCATGAATACACATGATAAATTTAGCCTCAGTATAAGCACAGTTTTGATTTATATGTGTCCTATGCTTAATTTCTACAACTCAATTTTATAATAAAAATCTATATGCTAACTTGTCCGGTGGTTTTTCTATTGGTTTTGTAAAACAGATTACATATTTTAGACCAGTATTAGGTTCGCAATACAATTGAAATGAAGGCACAGAGATCTTTAATTTTTCTACTCCACATGCACTTATATGCCCCTTCCCTTTAGCAGTCTCTATCAAAGGAGTATGTGAACCTGTATTGACACATTATTGCAACCTCAAGTCTTGGTGCACATTCGTTAAGTTTGAGAAATTCATAGTGATGTGATCACCACCATAGTGTTTTTCACTATAGTAACACTGCCCTAAAAACCCCATGTTCAGCTTGTTCAGCTATTCCACCAACCTATGGAAATCAGTGATTTCTGTCTGTGATTTCACATTTTTCAGAATGTCATGAACAAGGTACAATTCCGAAAATAGCCTTTGCTGAGAGTCTTTTCACTTCTTAGTATGGATTCAAATCTTCTCCCTGACTTGTCACAGCTTTGATAACCTCATTTTTGAGTACTAGACGATGCGCCACAATTTGGGGTTTTGTCAATGTATTTAAGTACTTAACTTTGGAAGCACATCATTTTTTTAACTTTTATCATTATGAATAAAGCTGCTATTTATGATATGTGTTGATGCAGGTTTTCAGCTCCTTTGGATAAATACCAGGGGCATGAATGATGGATAGTATGATGAGTGCTGTTAACTTTCTAAGAAACCCACACCCGCTCTTCCAAGGTGGTTATCTTAATCCTCAGGAATAATGAATGACAATTCCAGGCCCTCCGTTCACGGAAGTGTCAATATTCTGAATTTTCAGTTTTATTGGTATGGTGTACAACCTCATTCTCCACAGCTACAATTCTCTCAATGAGAAGTGATGTTGAACTGTTTTATCTGTTGATTTCCCATATGTATGTTTTCTTTGGGGAGATGTTCATTCAGATTTCTGACCTAATTTTTAATTGGGTTGTCTACTTCCTTCTGAGTTTTATGCTTTTTAAAAAAAATCCCTTCTGCTTTGTGAAATAACCTTTCATTCTCTCTCTCTCTCTCTTTTTTTTTTTACGTTTTTAAATTTTATTTTACAATACTATTCAGTTCTACATAACAGCCACAGATTCCCTTGTTCTCCCCCTTCCTGCCTCCCTCCCCTTCCCCCCAGCCCACCCCCCATTCTCACCACCTATAGATCAAGGCCACCCCTGAGGATTGAGATCAACCTGATAGAGATAGACTCAGTCCAGGCAGGTCCATTCCCCTCCTCCCAGATTGAGCCAAGCGTCCCTGTATAAGTCCCAGGTTTCAAACAGCTATCTCATGCAGAGAGCCCAGGACCTGGTCCCACTGCCTAGATGCCTCCCAAACAGATCAAGCCAATCAACTGTCTCACCTATTCAGAGGTCCTGATCCAGCTGGGGGCCCCTCAGCCTTTGGTTCATAGTTCATGTGTTTCCATTCGTTTGGCTATTTGTCCCTGTTCTTTATCCAACCTTGGTTTCAACAATTCTAGCTCATATAAACCCTCCTCTTTCTCGCTAAGACTCCCAGCGCTCCACCAGGGGCCTAGCCGTGGATTTCTGCATCCAGATACCTCAGTCCTTGGATGGGGTTTCTGGCACAACTATTAGGGTGTTTGGCCATCTCATCAACAGAGTAGGTAGTGCTTTTAATAGTGGATACTTTTAATTGTAATTAAATCTATTTTATTGGTTTCTTTTAAATGAACCATACTTTTGTTGTGCTATATGTATAAATTCACAATTAAACTCAAAGTCATTGTTTAGATATTTAGATCTATGGTCCATTTTTAATTAACTTTTTGGAAGAGATAAGCCTTGTTTCTATAGTCACCTTTTCTGCATTTGTACGTCTAGCTTTTCTATAACCTTTCAGAAAAGGCCGCTTTGCTTCTGTAGCATCCTTTGTCTCTTGATACGGTTGCATTCACTATAGCGATGTGGGTTTATTTTGGTGCTCTCTGTTTTGTTCTCTAGACTTATTTGTCTAATCCTTGGCCAACACACTGTCTTGGTAACTGTAGCATTGTAATAAGGCTTCGAGTCATGTGTGATCATTCCCTGCCTTTTTTTCTTTAAGATTTTGTTGACCTATAAAGTCTTTTGTCCCTCCATATGAATCACAACATAACTTGCTAGAATTTATTTAACAGCTGCAAAAATAACCTGTTAGGACTTTGGCTTGTCTATATATAGTAAAAAATTAATGTTAATAGCCATATTTCATTGAATCTATAGCTTAAAATGGAAAAATTGACAACTTGTTAAATATATCTTCTGACCATCAATGCAGAATATTTATTTCTCTAGTTCTTTAATTTCTTTCTATAAAATTTTGTAGTTTTCTATCTAAAGATCTTTGTTAAATAAATTCCAAAATATTTTACTTTTTGAAGTGGCAATGTAAACAACGTTTTGTCTTTATTAAATTTTCAGTTGTTCCTTATTGGCATATAAGAAAGTTATTGATTTTGTATATTTATTTTGTATTTTGGAGCTCTTTTTATTTTTTCTTTCGTTTTTCTTTATTAAGAAATTTTCTACTCACTCTACATGCTATCCACAGATTCCCCCCTCCTCCCTCCTCCCACCCCCAGCCCTCTTTCCCAAACCACCCCATACCCCCCCCCCAATCGAGGTCTCCCAAGGGGAGTCAGCAGAGCCTAGCTCACTGAGCCTAGGCAGGTCCAAGCCCCTTCCCACTGCACCAAGGATGTGCAATGTGTCACACTACAGGCACCGGGTTCTAGAAGCCTGCCCATAGACCAGGGACAGATCCCGATCACCTTGCTTGGGTGCCCCCCAAAACAGTTCGAGCCAAACAACTGTCTTACGTATCTAGAGGGTCTAGTCCAGTCCTATGGGGGCTCCACAGCCACCAGTCCACAGTTCATGGGCTTCCACTAGTGTGGCCAGTCCTCTCTGCACGTCCTCCCATCATGGTCTCGACGTCGCTGGCCTGCAGTATCTCTCCTATCTCTCATCAATTGGATTCCTGGAGCCCAGCCTCGTGTCTGGCCATGGATCTCTGCATCTGCCTTTATCACTCACTGGACAAAGGCTCTATGATGACGGTTAGGGTATTCACTAGACTGGTCACCAGAGTAGACCAGACCAGGCCCCCTCGGGATCACTGCCAGCAGACCAAGGTGGGGTCAACCTTGTGGATTCCCTAGAGCCTCCCCAGCACCCTGCCTCTTCCTATTCCCATGATGTCCTCATCTATCATGGTATCTTCCTCCCTGCCCTCCCACTCTGTCCCTGGTCCAACTTGACCCTCCCATTTCCCTATGTTCCCATCCCCCACTCCTCACCCTCTGCCACTCCCCGACACCCAGTCCACTCATGTAGATCTCATCCACTTCTTGGACTTCTGAGGCATTTAAAAAAAAGAAAATTTACATTTCTTTATCCTCTGTATTTATTTTCTTCCATTGACTAGGACTTTCATCATGATTTAGAAAGCCACGGAGAAGAATGATATTTTTGCCTTATTATGCTTTTCTTTACTCTTCATTCATGTTTTGTGTGTGTGTGTGTGTGTGTGTGTGTGTGTGTGTGTGTGTGTGTGTTGATGATTGAGGGCCTTGCAAGTAAAAAATTATGCTATTGAGCTATGGTCATAACCCATAATTACTTTAAAAATTTAACTTATTGTTTGAAAAATCTACACAAATGTACAATATATCTTATCATATTCATCCTAATCTACCTTTTCAATCTACCCAGGACTTCCCATTATGTTACCTTCCAACTTCATGTATTTTTACAATAAATGAAAACACTGAGTTCAACAATGTGTGGTTTTTTATCTTAGCATGAAGGGTTCTACTCTCCCACCATGAAATATGATGCTTTAGGGGCTGGAGAGATGGCTTACTGCTTAATAGCTTATACAACTTTTACAGAACACCTGAGTTCAGTTCCCAGTCTCCATGTCAGGTGAGTCACAATCACCGATAATTATAGCACTAGGGCCATCCAATGCCTGTGGCCTTGGCAGGCCCCTACACTCAGGTTTACACATGTGCACCTGTGTGTATGCATGCACACACACATATGTAAATAACTTACTTACAAAAATAAATAACTAAGACAGGAGTGGTCTTAATCACTGTACTTGGGAGACAGAGGCAGGCAGATCTACGAGTTCAATGCCAGAATGGTCTACAGAATGAGTTCCAGGACGGCCAGGGCTATACAGAGAAACCCTGTGTTAAAAATCTAACTAACTAACTAACTAACTAACTAACTAACTAACTAATTAACTAAGGTGCTTTATTAATTAGAAGTTCTACTCCTAGTTTACTCTAACAATTGTCTTTGTAAAAATTTATGAATGGTTGTTAGATTTGTTATATGCTTTTCTGAATCTACTTGGTAACACTTTGCAATAAATTTTCCAGTAGGGCCTGCCCTTATTATATTTCACCAATCTTGGTACATTATGCTTTCATTTAGATCATAAAGATATAAAAATACTTTTCTTGCAATTATTTCTGAAATCTCTGTATTTAATTTAGAACTTTGTGTGTGTGTATGTGTGTGTGTGTGTGTGTTAGAGCTCTTTTTGTTAGTGATCCATTTTATTCCACTATAGTCTGAACATACATGTCCTGTCCTTCGTATTCTACCAAATGTTGTGTACTGTGGCTCAGAATGTTCTGTATTTTAGTGGATGTTTCTAATGTGAGCTTAAGATGATTACTGTTACTGCTATGTGAAGTAGTCTTGATGCTCATCAAGTCCACTGATTGATGATGTTATTTACATCCGTGATGTGCCATCTCTGAGTCTTGAATTTGTGCATTTCTGAGAGTGATGTTAGAATCTCCAACACAGTAATGACTTAATTTATTTCTACTTGAAGTTCTATTAGATTGTTTTCTCATACATCTTAATTTTCCATTATTTGGTGAATAAAATTCAATTTTTTAAAGTTTACAAAGAAAACTAACCTTTTATCATTAGATAAAGCCCTTCTTGATCCCTGATACCTTACCTTTTCTTCTCTGTTTTGTCTTATTGAAAATTAATAAAGCCACTTCTGTTTTGTAGTGATGAGTGTTAGCATTGTATATATATATATATACACATACATACATATGTGTGTGTGTGTGTGTGTGTGTGTGTGTGTTTTATAGTTAAGTGAATTTCTTGTAAGCAACATACAGTTGGGTCTGTAACTGCCTTGGAGACCTCTGTCTGTTCAATGTACATTTTGGTCACCAATTTTGAAGGAGATGGCTGACATTCTTGATCTAGGATGTACCATTTTGCCACCCTTTTAGTTTTTTAGCTGCTTTTTAATAGTGTCAGTTATTTCAGTTTTAGCTGTTCTTGTTTTTTTTACTCCTAATTTTAATTCAGTAATTTGAATGTTCATGGTATTAATTAAGCCTTTTATATACTCAAATATGAACTCTCTATTGGTTTTAGTTTTTTCTCATCTGCTCCCCCTAGTTCTAATGCATATTTGTACCTAATCAAAATTCATTTATACATTATTTTATATTGTTTCAGGGGTAGTAGAGATATTGTACAGTGACAAAATGAACTCAAAACTTTCTTCATCTCCAATGTAGCATTGTTATCAGTCATTTAACTTATGTATATATGCACATGTATACAAACATTGCCACTTATAATTTTACCATTTTTAATTTGATCAAAATGATTTCCAATACATAAGTTAAGGATAATGAATGTTTTATTTTTACTTTCACTTATTTCTCCTCTTTTATTCTTTCTCTAAGTTTATTATTTCTTTATCTATCTAAATAATGAAGTTTTTTTTTTTTTCAAGGCAGGCATACTGGCTAAAACTTTAAGTTTTACTAGCCTAAGGAAGTCTTTATCTCCACTTAAAAAATTCTTTTGTTTGTGTACTTGCACACATGTGTTATGTGTGTTTGTACTGTATGCAGCTCTGTGCACGTGCAGATGCCGGAGGAAGGGGATGATTGTCCTGCTCTGTCACTTTTGTTTATTTCCTTGAGAGAGATTCTCCCACTGAATCTGAAGGCTTGGAGCCAGTAAGCCAGTCCCAATAATTCCCGTGTTTCTTTTCTAGCAGCACTGGGCTCACAGACATGTACATGTAGGTTTGAGGTACTTGGATTCATTCCCTCATCCTGTGCAGCAAGTGCTCTTGCCTGCTGATCCATGCTCCCAGCTCTCTACTTCACTTTTGACTGATACTTTTACTTACTATAGAATCATAGTTTGTTGTTATTTCTTCCTAACATTTAAAGTGTTCATTATATGTTCTTTTTTTCTTCTGTTTTCTGAGGAAAAGTGAATGTGTATTTTTTTTTCTTCTCTGCTCTATTGGACAGTCTTTTTTGAATTTATTTTTTCTTTTTTATTTGGTGTTTTTAACAAATTGAAAATAATATACCAGTGTGTTTAGTATTTTATTCTTTAATCAATTATTTTCTTACTTGTTTTTTTAGTTGTGGAGGGATCCATTAGATGTTTTCAAACTTAGATATTGTTTCTCCAGTTTTTTCTTATCTATCTATGGAGAAGCCCACAAAGTATGTTCTGATAGCATCTTTCCTTCCTTCCTTCCTTCCTTCCTTCCTTCCTTCCTTCCTTCCTTCCTTCCTTCCTTCCTTCCTTCTTTCCTTCCTTCCTTCTTTCTTTCTCCCTCTGTCTCTTCCTTCCTTCTTTCCTTTCTCTCATCCTCCTTCTTCATAGTAATATCCGTATCTCTATCTCTATATATCTAGCATTTAATTTTTACTCCTTTTGACTTTCTGCATTTGGTTATACTGACCATCTTTTCTTGCATGTTGTCTATTGTTCTTGTACACTCTTTACTTTGTCATTTAAGTACATAACATATTTGGTTTCAATGGTTAGTCTTCTTGGCCCAAACACCCCTTACCTATGAGTGTTTGGTTCTGATTTTTGTAGTATTTTTCCATTCTGCAATTCTGTTCTCTTTAGTGAGACTTACATCTTTATTTCTTCTGCCAGATATGTACTGTGAAGAATGCCTGCAAATAGGTGGAGAGTCATGTGGCAATAAGGTGTGTGTGGGAGGCATTCTTTTATCCTATGACCAGATCTCTGTTCTACTTTTCTTTTCATTGTTGGATAAAATATCAGTCCAAAAACAACTGAGGAAAGAGAGGAGAGGGCTTGTTTCAGCTTATAGGTTCATTATTTAGTGATCAGGACAGGAACTCATGCAAAACTCAAAGCAGAAACTGTGGAGAAATGTTACTGGCTAACTCTCTTGATGGTCCATTCTCCATTAGCTTTATTGTACAGCCCAGGACCGCCTGCTCTGGGAATGACACTGCTCACCTGGACTGGGCCCATGAAGAGACTAGAGGATATAAAGAATGCAATACCCTTAGACATTTCCACAAGCTAGAGCCAGACCGATCAGGGAAATCTCTCAATGAGACTCTCTGGTAGGTGACTCTAGAGTGTGTCAGTTTTCAGTTTTTAGTGACTCTGTGTCTATAAACTACCAATTTTGCTTATCCATCTCTTCCATCCCATTCAGGTAGTGAAGATGGATGGAGTAAGCAAGAAAGGGTTTGCCCTTCCACCATTTACTATCACTAGATTGTATACAGGTTAAGTTTTTTTTTTTTCTAAAAACAAACCAAAAAACATGGGGCTTTTAATAACAAAATAATTTTCTAGTATCTTGTAATAATGGTTAGTTTGCTCTCCTATTGTAAGACTGAAGAGAATTTTTATTTGATAATCATTAAAAGAACCTGGTTAAGTCACAGGTGGTAAAACCAAATGAAGTATGGGGATTGCCCTCAGATTGTATAGCAGAGAGCTTCTCAATGAATTTACAGCAGTTCTATAACAGTTCACTGAAGTATTAATCTAATTAATCTTTATCAATAAAAAATTGGGAGTCCAATATTGGGGTAAGACCTGAAAGATCAGAGAACAGGGAGCAGCTGCCAGTTGCTTCCTACCTCTTTTGTTCCTCCACCCAAAAAAGGGCCGAGATTCTTTCTCAGCCCTGCCTTATCACTTCCTGTCTCCTCTCTGTCTACAGTCTTCCAAACTTCTATGGTCAGCTAATGGCTAGTTCCACCCTCTGACTCCAAGCAAGCTTTATTGTTAGAACACAATCAAAAAAATCACACAACAGTTCACAATTTCCATCTCACGACCCCACTCCATTATCCCTCCCAAGAGATTTTGCTTAAGGTGTTGGTGGTTTCTTTTTCTTTCCAAAATTTGCAATTTTCTGTGTATTTGTTGTTCATTTTTTAAATTTTGGTGACAACATGATACTATTTCCCTCATGAAAAGATTTTATGCTTCCCTCAGTCCTTAGAATGTAGTGGTGTATATCAAGTCTATGTGCAAGAACAGAAACTCAAGGAACATATCTACCATGATTTTTTCTTCACATTTATTTCCCATGGCTGTACCATATCTTGTTACAAGATGGCATTGCATATATAAGTTCATTTAGCATTACTGTTTGACCAAATACATGAGTTGAGAATTGGTATGTGAATTGGAGTGAGAAGACACCACAATAATTGTAGATTAAAGCTGGCTTTGGAGGAAGGTGCTGTGGCTTCTACTCTTTGTCCATCCGTCCTGGGTGAGAGCTAATGTCTTTCAAACATTGAAGTGTTGAATCGAGATCACACTGCCTTAAATGATTTTAAATGATTATATGTTGCTTATCAACAAAGCCTGTGTATATGTACCACAAGCACATTGACTTTGGATGGCAAGCCTAGAAACGTAACAATGCTTAATGAAAGTATAAAGGCACATGTTTACAGAATTAAGTGAATCTTCTGCATTTGATATTTTTAGATATGCAATTGGAACAATCAACGTAGAAGTTCTGTGCATATACCCTGGACACTATGGTTTTTAAAAGCCAGTCTTTAAGGAAGAAGTAGAACTTTTAAAGGAGCAACGAATAGGTTGTTTAGTGTGCATGTTTGAAACTTGGCTTTATTTATATGCTATGCCTCTTATAAGATGAGCACTATGACAAGTGACAGGGAAGAGACTGCGCATCAGTATCTCTGTTATATCCATGTACTGCCAGTGGGCAAAGGTTTCTCATTTTATACATCATTTACAACTTCCTACAGTAATTTTGCACAGTTCATATCCTCAGTACAAGACATGGCAATTATCTGTACACAAACACTTGCAGGCTTACTGAATATGAAAATCATGCAGTGCTATAGAGACCTCAAAAGTTCACACACTCCAAACAATTGAAGCTGGTGAAAGCCAGAGAGTTATCCAGTTAAAAACCTTCTAT
Source organism: Peromyscus leucopus (assembly GCF_004664715.2). Taxonomy (NCBI): domain Eukaryota; kingdom Metazoa; phylum Chordata; class Mammalia; order Rodentia; family Cricetidae; genus Peromyscus; species Peromyscus leucopus. Next base: position 2,125,623 of record NC_051064.1, on the reverse strand, counting down.
TACCAGCCATTGCCCCCACTCTGTGTTTACAAAGCACATTATTTCATGATGTCATTCTGTGGAGTTTTAGGTCGTAGTTAGATGTGATTTTTGAATTTTCCCAACTGTTTTTGAAGTCTAAAAATTTTACTAGGAAAAGAGAGACTCATCTTCCATTTGCTGTTGTCTCTTACTCATTTGCTTCCAGATAGATAAAAATAAAATATTACCTATTGTATTGTCAATGCAGAAACAGTGATTATAGAAATAGTTCTCTTTCAATTGCATTTTGTGTATAGTCATGTTTTAAAAATAAGTCAGCAATTTCATTGAGTATCCCCAGTCACCTATCTATTTTTTTATACTTAATTACCTTTTGAAAATCTTTGACTAAACTCCTTAGAATGGCTGAATAACACAAGGATAAAATAAATGTCCACTGAAGTCTAATTTGTGGTCCTTAAAATGGAGAATGTAGCAAAAAAAAAAAAAGATTTTGAATGAAAATGATCAATTCTTCATAGCACTTACTCCAAAAGAAAGAGATATAATCATATCACACACACACACACACACACACACACACACACAAAGTGCTTTATTAATTTTTGGAGGCTGAGTCATTGTTCCTTTTATATAAACCATTGTAATCTTTCTATTTTAACTTTTCTTTTTCTCTCATACATTACATCCAGACATAAGTTCCCCATCCCTCCATTCCTCCCAGTCCCTTCTTCCCATCTCCCCTCTCCCTCAGATCAACTCTTCCCCAGTTTCCCTTAAAAAAAAAAAAAAATAGAAGAGCAGACCTCCAAGGGATATACACCGAAAATACCTAAGAAGATACAATAAGATTGTGTGCAAACCCTCATATCAAGGTTGGCTGTGGCAACCCAGTAGGAGGAAAAGTGATCAAAGGGCAGGCAAGAGTCAGAGACACTCCCCTCACTCCCATTGTTGGGTGTCCCAAAGGAACACCAAGCTACATGACCATAAGGTACAAGCAGAGGACCTAGGGCAGACCCATACAGGGTCCGTGTTTATGGCTCCAGTTTCTGTGAGCCCCTGTGAGCCCTGCTTATTTGATTCTGGGGCCATTGTTCTCCTGGTGTCTTCAATCCCTCTGGCTCCTACAATCCTTCCTCCCCCTCTTCTGTGGAGCAGGGGGGCGGGTTCCTTTGGTTCCGCATAATGTTTGGCTGAGTCTGTAAATCTGATCCCATCGGTTGCTTAGATGATGTCTCTTTGATGACAATTGGACTAGGTAACGACCTATGAGTTTAATGAGTTTAGCAGAATAACCCTTTTTCCCCCCCGCCTTTTTCTTCTTTGTTTTGCCAGTAGTGCTTGGCTCTCTCCTGAGTCTCTCGGCTGTCTTGTCTCTGGTTCCTGGCCATTCAGGCAGTGTCAGGCGTGGGCTCCCTCTCTTGATGTGGATCTCAGGTTGGATCAGTCATGGGGTGGTTACTCCCACAAGTTCTGCACCACCAATGCCTCAACAGTCTTTCTTACAGTCAGTAAAGATTATAGGTCAAAGGTTTTGTGGTTGGGTTGATGTACCAGTCCTGCTGCATTGCCTGGTTAGAGAAGATGGTCAGTTTGGCTCCATATCCCCCCTTAATAGGAGACAGCACTACGTTTCTACATCACTCTTCAAATGCCCCCCCACCCCCAATTCCAGTTGTCTCTCCCAGGACTCTCTACTTCCTCCCTTGCCCTCCAGATTCCTCCTTTAACCATTCCCACCGGTCCCCAGTCTACCTGGAAAATCTATTCTATATTCCAAGGAAACCCACAATTCCCTCCTTGAGTCCTCCTTGGTACTTAGCCTTTCTTGGTCTGTGGATTAGCATGATTGACCTTTACAGCTAATATCTACTTATGAGTGAGTACATACCACATTTATCTTTCTGGGTCTGTGTTACTTCACACAGGATGATTTTTTTTCTAGTTCCATTCATCCATCTGCAAATTTCATAATGCCATTGTTTTTAACAGTCGAGTAATACTCCACTGTGTAAATGTACCACATTTTCTTTATTCCTTCTTCAGTTGAGGGGCATCTAGGTTGTTTTCAGTTTCTGGATATTATGAATAAAGCTATTGTGAACATAGTTGAGCAAGTGTCCTTGTGGTATGGTTGAGTGTCCCTTGGGTATATGCCTAAGAGTGATATGGCTTGGTCTTGAGATAGATTGATTCCCAATTTTCTGAAGAATCACCATATTGATGAACTATCATATTGTATGTACTAGTGTGCATTCCCACCAGTGATAGAGGAGTGTTCCCCATTGCTCCACATCATGAGCTGTCACTTGTATTATTGATATTAGCCATCCTGACAGGTGTAAGATGGAATTTCAGTGTTGTTTTGATTTGCATTTCCCTGATGGCTAAGGATGTTGAACATCTCCTTGAATATTTTTTTGCCATTTGAGATTCTTTTGTGGAGAATTCTCTGTTTAGAGCTGTACTCGATTTTTTAAAATAAATATTTTATTTTATAATTAATTTAATTTTACATATCAGCCACAGATTCACCTGTCCTCTGTCATCCCCCCCAGCCCTCCCCCCAATCCAACTCTCATTCTCACCTCCTCCAAGGCAAGGTCTCCTCTGGGGATTCAGCCCAGCTTGGTAGATTCACTTGAGGCAGATCCAGTCCCCTCCTCCCTGCACCAAGGCTGAGCAAAGTGTCTCAGCATAGACCCTAGGTTCCAAAAAGCCAGCTCATGCACAAAGGACAGGTAGGTCCCAGTCCCACCGCCTGGGGGCTTCCTAAACAGTTCAAGCTCATCAACTGTCTCACTTATCCAGAGGACCTGGATCAGTTCCATGGGGGCTCTTCAGCTATTGGTTCACAGTTTATGTGTTTCCATTTGTTTGGCTATTTGTCCCTGTGCTTTTTCCAATTGTGGTCTTGATATTTCTTGCACATATAATCCCCCCTTTCTCTCGCCTGTTGTACTCCTGGAGCTCCACCTAGGGTTTGGCCATGGATCTCTGCATCTTCTTCCACCAGTCACTGGATGAGAGATCTATGATGATAGTTAGGATGTACAGCCATCCGATCACCAGAGTAGGTCAGTTTAGTCACTCCTTTGACCATTGCCAGTAGTCTATAGTGGAGGTATCTTTTTGGATTTCTGGGGACTTCTTTAGCACTCTGCTTCTTCCTATTCCCATGGGGTCTCCATTTATCATGTTGTCTCTTTCCTTGTTCTCCCACTCTGTTCCTAATCCAGCTGGGACCTCCCACTCCCCTAAGCTCTCTTTCTCCCTGACCCTTGTCCTCCATTACCCCCCTCACCTCTAGTTTGCTCATGTAAATCTCATCCATTTCTCTGTTGCTGGGTGACCCCTGTGTCTTTCTTAAGGTCCTCTTTAATAGGCAGCCTCCTGGAGTTGTGAGTTGCAGTCTGGTTGTCCTTTGCTTTACATCTGGGATATGGAGCAAGGGGAACACTCCTATACTGTTGGTGGGAATTAAAACTTGTATAGCCACTTGGAAATCAATATGGTGCTTTCTTAGAAAATTGGGAATCAACCTCCCTCAAGACCCAGCTATACTGCTCTTGGACATATACCCAAAGAATGCTCAATCATTCAATAAGCATTATTTGTAATAGCCAGAACCTGGAAACAACCTAGATGCCCCTCAACTGAAGAATGGATAAAGAAAATGTGGTACATGTACATAATGGAGTACTACTCAGCAGAGAAAAACAATGACATCATGAGGTTTGCAGGCAAATGGATGGAACTAGAAAACATCATCCTGAGTGAGGTAACCCAGATTCAGAAAGACAAACATGGTATATACTCACTTATAAGTGGATACTAGGTGTAAAACAAAGGATAACCAGACTGTATCAGATTTTTGAATTGAATTATTTAGTTTGTTGATGTCTAGTTTGTTGAGTTCTTTATATATTTTGGATATTAGCCCTCTGTCAGTTGTGGGGTTAGTGAAAATCTTTTTCCAATCTGTATGCTGCCATTTTGACCTATAGATGATGTCCTTTGCCTTACAGAAGCTTCTGAATTTGATGTGGTTTCATTTATTGACTGTTGCTTTTAGAGTCTGTGCTATTGAGGTTCTGTTCAGGAAGTTGTCACCTGTACCAATGTGTTCAAGGCTATTCTCTACTTTCTCTTCTGTTAGACTCAGTGTATCTGATTTTATGTTGAGGTCTTTTATTCCAATGTACTTCAGTTTTGTGCAGGGTGATAGATATAGATAGATTTACATTCTTCTACATGCCAGCATACAGTTAGATCAGCATCATTTGTTGAAGATGCTTCTTATTTCCATTGTGTATTTCTGGCTTTTGTATTAAAAATTTGGTGTCCATGGGTGTGTGGATTTGCCTTAGCATCTTCAACTCGATTCAGTTGATCAACCTGTCTGTTTTTATGCCAATTCCATGAAAATTTAATTAGTATAGCTCTGTTTTCCTGCTTGAAATCAGGTGAGATCTTGGATGTTCTTTTCTTATATAAAATTGTTTATCTATCCTGGGTTTTTTCTTTTCCTTTAGGAAGTTAAGTATTGTCCTTTTACAGTCTGTAAAGAATTGTGTTGGAATTTTGATGGGGATTGCATGGAATCTGTAGATTACTTTTGGTAAGAGTGCCTTTTTTTTTTTTTTTTTTGAAACAGGTTTTCTCTGTAGCTTTGTGCCTTTGCTGGAACTCACTCTGTACTCTGTAGCCCAGGTTGGCCTTGAACTCACAGAGATCCACCTGCCATTTTTGCTATGTGAATTCTGTCAATCCTTGAACATGGGTGATATTTCTATCTTCTTATATCTTTTTCAAATTCTTTCTTCAAAGTCTTGAAGAATTTTTGTCACATGAGTCTTTCACTTAATTAGTTAGAGTTGCCACAAGTTATTTTATATTATTTGTGGTTATTGTGAAGGGTGTTATTTTCCTGATTTTTTTCTCAATTGCTTTGCTATTTGTGTATAGGAGGACTGATTTTTTTGAGTTAATCTTGTATTCAGTCACTTCACTAAATGTGTTTATCAGCTGTAGGAGTTCCCTGGTAGAATTTTTGGGGTCACTTATGTATGCTATCATATCATCTGCAAATAATAATACTTTCACTTCTTCCTTTCCAATTTCTATCCCCTTGATCTCTTTCAGTTGTCTTGCACTAGAAATTCAATTGCTATTTTGAATAGGCATGGAGAGAGTAGACAACCTTATCTTGTCTCTGATTTTAGTGGAATTTCTTTGAGTTTCTCTCTATTTAATTTGATGTTTGCTATTGTATATTACCTTTGTTATGTTTATGTGTGTCCTTTATTTCCCAAATCTCTCCAAGACTTTCATCATGAAGGGTTTTTAGATTTTGTTAAAGGCCTTTTTAGCACCTAATAAGATTATCGTGATTTTTTCTTTTAATTAGTTTATATGGTGGATTACATTGAATGATTTCATATGTTGATCCATCCCTAAATCTCTGGGATGAAGCCTACTTGATCATAGTGGATGATCTTGATGTAGACTTGGATTGGGATGAGTATTTTATTGAGTATTTTTGTCTCTATGTTCAAGAAGGGAAACTGGCCTGCAAATTCTCGTTCTTTGTTGAGTTTTGTGTGCTTTGCATATCAGGGTGCCTACGGCCTCATTAAATGATTTTGGAAATGTCCTTTCAGTTTATATTTTGTGGAATAATTTGAGGAGTATTGGTCTTAACTCTTCTTTGGAAGTCTTGTAGAATTCTATTCTAAAACTGTCTGGCCCTGGGCTTTTTTTGGTTGGAAGAGTTTAAATGACTGCTTCTTTAACTTGTTTGTCTGATCTTGACTTAATTTTGCAAGTTGTATCTATCTAGAAAATTATTCATTTCTTTTAGACTTTCTAATTTTGTGGAGTACAGGTTTTTAAGGCATGATCTTACGATTCTTGGCATTTCCCTGGTGTTTGTTGTTATGTCCCCCTTTTTGTTTCTGGTTTTGTTAATTTAGAGATCCTCTCTCTGTGTTTTAGTTAGTTTGGGTCAGAGTTTGTCTATATTGTTGATTTAATAAATTCTTCATATTGCTGTATTTGTTTCTACTTTATGGATTTCAGCCCTCAATTTGATTATTTCTGGCTGTCTACTCCTCTTGGGTGTGATTAATTGTTTTTGTTCTAGAGCTTTTAGGTGTGCTGTTAAGTTGCTAATATTAAACATGTCCAATTTATTTATGTAAGCACTTAGTGCTATTTACTTCCCTCTTAGCACTGCTTTCATTGTGTCCCATAAGTTTGGGTATGTAGTATATTTATTTTCATTGAATTCTTGGAAGTATTTCATTACTTTCTTTATTTCAACTTTGACTCAGCAGTCAGTTGAGAGTTGTTCAGTTTCCATGTATTTATAGACTTTCTGTTGTTTCTGTTGCTGTTGAAGTCCAATTTTAATCTGTGGTAGTTTAATAGCATGCAGGATGTTATTTCAGTTTCATTGTATCTGTTGAGGCTTGCTTTGTGATTGAGTATGTGGTCAGTTTTGGAGAAAGTTCTGTGAGGTGCTAAGAAGAAGATATATTTTTCTATGTTTGGGTGAAATGTTCTGTAGATGTCTGTTAGGTCCATTTGAGTCATAATATCTACTAACTCCATTATTTCTCTATTTAGTTTTTGTCTGAGTGACCTGTCAATTGGTGAGAGTAAGGTATGGAAGTCTCTCACTATCAATGTGTGAGAGTCAATGTGTGATTATAGCTTTAGTAGTGTTTCCTTTACAAATGTGACTTCCCTGAAATTGGAGGCATAAATGTTAAGAATTGAAAAAAAAAAAAAAAAAGAATTGAAAGTCCATCTTTCTGGATCTTTCCTTTGATGAATATGAAGTGTTCTTTTGGTTAATTTTTATTTGAAATTTATTTTGTTAGTTATTAGAATGGCTACAACAGCTTGTTTCTTAGGTCCATTTGCTTGGAAAATCTTTTTCCAACTCTTTTCTGTGAGACAAAACACATCTTTGATGTTGAGGTGTGTTTCTTGTATGTAGCAGAAGGATGGATCCTATTTTCACATCCATTCTGTGAGTCTGTGTCTTTTTATTGGGGAATTGAGTCCACTGACATTGGGAGATATCAATGACCAATGATTGTCAATTCCTGTTATTTTGTTTTTGGTGGTGATGGTGGTAGTGCACGCGCGCGCACACATGCGTGTGTGTGTGTGTGTGTGTGTGTGTGTGTGTGTGTGCTTCCCTTTATTTGCTGGTGTGAGATTGTTTATTTCCTGTATTTTTATAGGTGTAGTTAACTTCCTTCAGTTGGAGTTTTCCTTCTACTATCTTCTGTAGGGCTGGATTTAGAGATAGATATTGTTTAAATTTTACTTTATCATAGAATATCTTGTTTTCTCTATCTAAGGTGATTGAAAGTTTTACTGAGTATTATACTCTGGGCTGGCATCTATTGTTTCTTAGAGTCTGCATGACATCTGTCCAAGCCTTTCTGGCTTTTCGAGTCTCCATTGAGATGTGTGGTGTAATTCTAATAGGTCGACCTTTATATATTACTTGTCCTTTTTCACTTTCACCTTTTAATAGTCTTTCCTTCTTCTATATTTTTAGTGTTTTGATTATTACGTGGTAAGGGGACTTTCTTTCCTGATCCAGTCTATTTGGTATTCTGTAAGCTTCTTATACCTTTATAGGCATGTGCTTCTTCAGGATAGGAAAATTTTCTTCTATGTTTTTGTTAAAAATACTTTCTGGGTCTTTGAGCTGTGATTTTTCTTCTTCTATTCCTATTATTACTGGGTTTGGGGTGTAATGGGTGGGAGGGGTGGGCTGTTTGTAGAAGGCTGGGCATGCTCTGAGGAAGTGTTGAGTGTGTGCTGGAGGGAGCTTACCCTGGGAACATTATAATCTTATGAATACTATGAGAAGCTTTTTCTTCTTCCTTACTGCTGTCACAGAATCATGTTCTGTTTTGTCACTGATGTACCAAGAGTTTTTCCAGCTGGGTGTGGTGGTGTACACTTTAACCCCAGCACTTGGGGAGCAGAGGCAGGTGGATTTCTGTGAGTTTGAGCTCAGCCTGATCTAGAAAGTGACTTCCAAGACATGCAGGGCTGTTACACAGAGAAATCTTGTCTCAAAACCAGAACCAAAAGAAAAATAGAAACAAAAACAACAACAAAACGTTTTTATTTAGGTCTGTGTATTACATAAAAAGTTGTTGAATTTTAGCTAAGCAAATATTACTCAGCTTGATAATAATTAAATTCAGTGCTAGATCCTAGCCCCAAATCAAGACCAAGGACATTTATTAGTTTTCTGTTGAGTAAGAAATTATTGTATATGTATTGGCTCTACCCAACGAACATTAATTACCCAAAGTTTCTGGGAATCAGGCATCTTTGAAAGGCATCAGGAAAGAATGTAGGGCTGGGTTCTTCTGAATGCTCAACCTGGACAGGAACCATTTGTGAATTCACTTAGGAATTGCTGTAAATCAGCTCTTGTGTTGTTCAGACACAAGGCCTCATCTTCTTGCTGTCTGTCTGAGGGAGAATGCTGAAGGCTAATATAGAGACCATCTAAGTTCATTGCCACACGACTCTTGTGATATCACTGCCTTCTCCATAGACAGCAGCAAGCAAAATGAAGACAGAATCATATACACACCATCATGTGCATCCCGTCAGTTCTGTGGTTATAAGCAAGTCACAGGTCCACCCACACTCAAGAAAGAGATACTGCAGAATATGAGCTGTCTTCTTAAGCAATACCTTCAGTGTCTTTTTACCACTATAAAAAGCTGACAGGCCACTCACTATGTGCAAATCACTTGGAAATAAATACATAGATAGTAAAATGAGTGAATATGATTCTAATTTTTATCCTGGAAATGATAAAATTGGCTTTGTCATTTGCAAGCTATGTAGCACTCAGTAACTAAACCCACCTCTCTGGAAACAGAAGGGTTCAGGTCCATTTCTGAAAAATGACTAAAACAATGACTGAATTCTTCTTTAGCACAAGCACAGGCTTATAGTACCTAGTGTGTGTTGAATCACTCCATTGATTAATATTTTGTTATCCTAAACTTCAATGGTCTATTTCAAATTTTCTTAGTGGTTTATAATAGAGTGGCTAAATCTGGAAAAATTTTAATTAGTTTAAATATAATTTTCTTTATCCACCCTAACAGGTATAAAGTGGTAGTTCTGATAAGTCAGAACAGAGATCAAGAGACAGACAACTAAGTTAAAAATCTTAACTCTTTTTTTTTTTTATCAATTTGGCAAATGTTTATTCCCTCTTCACTGTAAATATGAAATGGTGACAGCACTTTACTTATATGTTGAACAGATTAAATAACATAGCACTGTACAAAATGTTCAGCACTATGCCTTGCAGATAGTAATTGCTTTGTAATTATTAGCTATTATGTATTTTTGTTATCATTGCAATATCAAGCATCATTGTATTGGGCAAGTGAAACACATACCAGACTAGTCAGAAATGGTGCTTTATTAAAGTATTTTCTCTTCTAAATTTCCCCTGAGATTCATGAGTAGTCAGGCAAATTGAAAGACTTAAAATCCATGTTTAATTTTATAAATATTGTTTTTAATAGTTGGATGAGTTTACTTGGAGCTTATCTGATATCCTCAAAAAGAAAGAGATAAAGCAAACCTTTTACTTGCAAGAGTCATAACTGCCAGCTGAAAATGTGAATTTTGATTTTCATATTCTGCTCTTTTGAAGGCAGATTTCCAGGTACAACACTCCATGGTTAGTAATAAATGGGCTGTACATAAATTATGCATTCAGAAAAAATGAAAGACAAAAGCACCCAGCATCTCTTTAGCTGGTTAGAGGAAACAGTTTCACTGTCTGACATTGAAGACAAGACAGTCAATGTAATTTCATAGAATCACAAGCAGCCACATTCTCACTCCACCCTGTCTTTCAGACTCTTTTGTTCTCTACAGGGGAAAATCACAGAGAATGAGAAATAACTGTGCAGTGACATCCATTTTGCAGTGGAGAATAATCCTTCCTCATACATAAACCTTGTCTGAATCCCCCCACCCTTCGTCTTGGATTTTTTTTTCTATAATTATTTTCTTTTGTGAAATGAGAACAAATCTAAAAAAGGTTCCAAACTGCAAAAATCACTACTGTATTCCACTTATTCTGGCTGCTGTAACAAAACACCACAGGCTGGGCAGTACATAAGGAACAGGCAGTGATTTTTTTCATAGTTCTGTAGTCTGGGAAATCAGGGATCAATGTATGGAGACTTTTATTGTTTACCGAGGATCCAGACTCTGCTTCCAAGACAGAGTCTTGCATGCTGTGTGCTATCCTCAGGTAGGAGGGAGCCCAATATATTCACATGGCAGAAAACTGAAGGCAAAGGTCCAGACTACTTCAAACTGGCCTTAGGAGGATGTATGACCTCAGGCAGGAGGGATCTGCTGTGGCTTAGTCACCACCTGCAGGCCCCCAGCACTGTGGTCAGGTCTGTTAGGTTTCAGTCCTTGGATTTTGAAAGTACCCAGGGAAAACAGAACAGTATGATACTAAGGAACACTAATGAAAGTGAACATCTTTGAAAACTGACAAATTCATTATATAGATATCATGAAACCTCCAAATGGTATATTATATGAATGTGTGGATACCTTTAAAAGGAGATGCAGCATTGAGATGGATGAAAGTCATCCCCATGGATAGTTATATCTTTATTTTTAACCTCCAGTTAAATAGATATCTAGTAGATCAAGGAGAGACACAAAAAGCTATTTCCTCAGCTGAAATTGTTTTTTCCCTCCCTCCTTCCCTCCCTCCCTCCCTCCCCCCTCCCTCCCTCCCTCTCTTCTTCCCATTTCCCCTTCTCTCCCTTCCCCCTCTCCTTAATCTCAGCATTGACTAAACCCAAGATGGCAGGGGTAGAGCACATTTTGTTCATTACTTTAAAACAGTTTCTAAAGTTGGAAAAGATCATTGGAGGATGTTGTGTGAACTTTTTCACTAAAGGCAGGACACCAAGGACAGGAAATAAAGCATTCCACTCAAGTGTAACTTGGTGAAACAATGACTTTAATTGGAATCAAAGCAAGTATTGGACACACTGAGCCATCTCCACAGCTCTTCAAATAAAGAAAAGTCTTATGTACCAATTAAATTTAGCTAATCTTTGTTTTTTTAAATTACTTGTCTAACACACAATTATCATAATTATTGATGTCTCCATTTTTATTAGTGACTTTATTAGTATCTACCATACATTGTGATCAAACCATGACTGTTATTTGTTAAATTCAATTTTGGTTGTTTAGGTGCCCAACTAAGGGAAAACAAAGATTCTCTGAAGTTTACATGAACAACTCTTTTTATGAATCATGTCAATCTTTTAAATTGTTAATTTCCAGAAGTTCTAAAATAGACAGGTCTATTTGGATGTGAGAAGAGAAAACTAAGAGCTACTGTGTTGTCCCCAAATTTATTGTGCTGGGAACATCTTTGTTAAGTTGTCATTAGAAGAATATTTACTAATTATTCTTTTTCTAACCATGTGTCAATGAAAATAGTAAATGCTTTAAATTTGTTAACAGATTATATCTTTACCCCATTAACAAGAGGTTAAGTTACAACAATACTAGGGATAAATGCTCATGTTAAGGCTGGACAAGGCAATCCAGGCAAGGAAGTGTCCCAAGAACAGGCAAAAGAGTCAGAGACACCTGCAACTCCTGCTTTTAGGAGTCCCACAAAACTGCAAAGCTACACAACCACAGCATGTAGGACTTATTGCAGACCCATAGAGGCTTTGTGATTGCCACTTCAGTCTCTGTGAACCCCTATGAGCCTTGCTTAGTTGATTCTGTGGGCCATGTTCTCCTGGAGTCCTTGAGCCCTCTGACTCCTACAACCCTTCCTCCCTCTCTTCAGCAGGATTCCCTGAACTCTGCTTAATGTTTGGCTGTGGGTATCTCCATTTGTTCCCATCTACTACCAGAGGAAGCCTCTCTGGTGATGATTGGGCTAGGCTGATGAGTATATGAGTATAATAGAATATAGGAATCATTTCTGACAGTTGTGTTTGGTTTTATCATAGGTCTGGGCTATCCAGCCTAACGGATTAGGCATTGGCCCCCTAAAAATATTTTTAAACTCTTGGACTTTGTCGCTAATTTCAAATGAGAACACAAAATATGAATGTGCATTAGAAAGTAATAATGCACAATGTTCATATTTATAAAATGCTTACAAATTTACACATTTAAACTGCCATTTAGTTGAATTTTATTGTTGATTGAATTTTTTAAAAACATCTACATGCATTGTTCACAGATTTTTAACCTTTTGGTGGATGTATAGAAAATGTGAGCTTATAAAACATGGAAAACATTTATGTTAATCATTTTTATTGGCTGGTTTTCTCTGTGGACCATGTGAAAGTAAAAGTAGTCTAAAGTAGAGGTCCAAAGAGGAAAGAGTGGAGCTGGTAAACTCTACTGACATTAACTTCCTAGGAATTTTAGCATACTGTTTGCCCATACAGGTTCCATTAAAGTTAATGGGAGTTGTGTGACGAGTTCTCTCTGTAGAGTCCTAAAAATGTACCCTGCAGTATTAAAAAGTCTGAACTTAATTTTTGCTTTCTCTTAACCTTGATTATGTTATGCTAAAGATAGATACTTTCATTATCATGCACATATATAGTAAATTTAATATAAAGGTTTAAAAATAATTTATTTGGGGGAGAGGCTGCAGTTATATGGGTCAGAACAGAATTTTAATTCATGTTGTACATAAGAGTTCTGCTTTCATTATAATGATAAAACAAGCATGCACATCTGTAATTCACCCTCTAGCTATACAAATGAGAGCTTAAACCTCAATGAATTCAATAAATGAACATTTTCAGAACACTTATTTAAAATTAGGTCTACTTTTTAATCAGTCATGTTTAAGTGAAAGCTTATTAATAGGTCATTAATAAAACATGCTTATTGAATGAGGTTTCAAGTAAGAGGTAAGATGAATGAAATATAACAAAAATGAAACAAACCTAATGGATAATGTTTAATTTTATTTTAAATACTTTATATTAAATTGCATATTTATTTCAGATTAAAAATGAATTTCTAGTAATTTTCAAGTGTACATTGAGTTAAAATACCATAGATAATATCAGCTATGAATTCATGATCCTTTTATAATGCCAAGTTTCTTCTGCTTTTGACACTCAAATTGAACTCTTAATGTCATTTTTTTTTTCTTTAAGTAATTTCTGCCTGGCTTCTATCCCTACCCAGGGAAATAAAGTTATAAGAGTTTAAGAATGAAAAAGGAAAGAAAAATTATATCCATGAATAAATACCCTATTATCCATTTTTCCCTGAAACCTGCAGATACATTACAAAGTAAGGGAGACACATAAGCGATGTCCTAAGCACAAAGTCCATGACAAGGAAGCAAATGACCCTGCAGAACTGTGCGTCAATAAAGCAGAACATTCTGAAAGTCTAGAACTTGGCTTAACTAACTTTGCAGAATACAGAACTTTCTCCCAGCTGAACATAAACTGCGGCTAAGACTGATCTTTTTATGTTATACATTCATCATCTTCTTTTGCTATTACAAGACTCTCTGTGTCTAAATCATAATGGAATCTTGAGTAAGGGTGGAGCTCGGGTAAAGTTACAAACCATTTCACAGTTCTAATTGATTGAATCTGAGATCATACACTTAGCTATTGAACTTCAACACATTCTTAAAGCAATTCCACTCAAGATTCCATCATGTAGAATTCACTTTGAAGCTTGCAATATTTCAGTTTTGAGCTGAAACCTATTTTCCTAATTTTCAGGTTTGCAGCTGAAAGCTATACATGTCCTGGGGCGTGTTGGACTGTCCAGACCCAGCTTCCCAGGCTGGCTTATGACACAGATCTCAAGCATCCAAAGCAGATGATACATCCCTGATTATGTATAAATTTCTCTTCAGTGGAAATAGCATCTGTACATGTGGTTTCTTATTAATAACTCCAGGAGTTTGGGCTCCGTCAATGGCTAACAAAGCCACATATCTGTCAAAGGTTCAGGTGTGTGTGTGTGTGTGTGTGTGTGTGTGTGTGTGTGTGTGTGTGTTTGTGTGTGTGTGTGTGTTTGTAGTTTGTTCATGTGTATTGAAGCTAGAGGCTGACATAAAATATTTTCTCCAATCTTTTCCCAACTTATATTTTTGAGGCAAAGTCTCTCACTTAGAGTTCACCAATTTGGCTATGGGGCAGGATAGCAAGCCCCCCAAATCCCTCTGTCTCTGATGCTTCAGCTCTGGGATTATAAGCATGTGCCACCACACCAGGCCTTTTATGTAAGTGCTGGGAATCTGAAATTAGGTCCTTGTGCTTCTAAAGCAGCACTTTACTGCTCAGGCCATCTTAGCCTTTTGTCTTGAACTCTTGTGATTCTTGAGGTGATTTGTAGGACATCACTCTTTCCCCCTTTAAAAGGCACAATAATGTACACTTTCAGTTAAAAATAATTTCTCCATATTTGTCTGCAAAGACATTGCTAGTGTACTTTGTGACTTCCTGACAGGAGAATGAATTGGAAAGCATGCACCTCAATCATTTAAGTTAACACAGCCCATGCTGTGTGTGGGTGTTTAGCATGTATTACACAGTTACGACTAACTCTATGTGTTCTCTGCTTTCAGCATGAGCTCGCATCAGGGTCCTGTCTCCACTGTGGTTATCCGTCTAAACTCCCTTCTCTTCAGGTAAGATCTGTGACTCACTTGTATTGTCTACCTATGCATCAGCTTACTTCATTTTAGGAATGTTTAGATTTTCTTTCCTATGAGTCCAGGAATGTGCTCTTCCCCACGCCCCAGATTGCACAGAAGCTATCTCTTTAGGTGTGTGCTACTTTCTTTGTGATGTGTCACCCTCTTTAAAACCTTTCTCCCACCTTTGTACAGCAGGAGCTCAAACCTCCCATTTCAGAATAGGCGATCTGCTTTCTGAGAGGGCTCAGACATCTATAATAGCGGCATATTGGGTTTCAAATCAAGAGATCTAATTTCCACTACAAAGCCTCTGTTAGTAGTCTTTTGTTTCAACTGTTTCTGGCCAATCTTTTGATTTCATAATCTGGTACCTGCTTAGAGATTAAAATTTTCCTATGACCCTAGAAAACATCCATGAGCAGCTCCTAATCCTGCCGGGCATCCCTCTACACCATGTGTTGTGAGAGTGGAAACTGGTTCCCTGGCACAAAGAACTGCCTTTGCTGCCTTCTGGAAGGCAGGGGCTGCTGGGTGTGCTTTATTCAGAGCTATGTGATGATTCAGTTCACCCCAATTTGCCCTTTGGGAACTGCTGTGAAAACTTCTTTTGTACAGTAAATCATGACAGCATTTGGCCTTCATTTGGGGGTAAGTACATGGTTTATATATTAAAGCCATTTCTTTTTCCCTCTAGAAATACCATGTGGCATCAATTTGTTTGTAAGCACAAATCAAATGGCAGTTTGGGATCCTGCCGATGATCCAGAATATTCTGTATTAAGTTTTCAAAGGTTATCAGAGCAATGAAAATCTAACTTTGAAAAAATTATGAGATGACCTGAGTCCCCAAGGACACATCCATTTACCCACAGAGACTCTCACAAGCTAGTTGGAGGAAATCTGTTCTGAGACACTATAAGATGCTAGGACATTGATGGCACAGGTCAAGAATTATTATGCTACTGAGAATACATAACTTTTCATGTGGGTATTGGCAGAGCTGAACTTTGTTGGTTTTACCTCGCCAGCTGAGATTTTTATTAATGGTCCTCAAGCATAGGTGAGTGTAGGGTGTAGACTTAGAAGCAGCTGCAGCTCTGTAGCTTCACCTTTTAAAATGTGCCATAAATGAACAAACAGTGCAACACCCCCAAGTGATTGCTCTTTGCTCTACCTCTAGACTCCTAAGGAACATCCAACAACGGCACTCTTGGTGTCTAAATTTATCCAACTAGCCATGCTTGTGGCTCCTGTGGTTGGCCTGTGGCCTGGAGCTCAGATTGCCCAGTAGTTCTTTTTCCCAAAATAGGCTGAGGAAGTTTGAGACCGTGTTTGGTTTGTTCCAAAGGGGCTGCCATATATTTAATGAGGTTGTGAACATACACTAAGATTTGTACATGGCTCATCAAATAAAATACATCTTCAACTCACTTTTCACTTCAGTGCGTGGTTTGGAGTGGGCTGTTTTACAAGCACATGTGTTTATCATATGACTTTGTTTGGGGACAAACATCATTTCTTACATTTGGGATGCAGTTTCTAAGTAGTTTAAAGCCCTGCTTCATCTGTCTGTACTCAAAAGCAAATGCTAAGTTTGGTGGTTCCTTTCCCACTTTGGGAAGGTTTCTTTGAACACCAAAGTGTCATGGTTTATTCATGCATGCCATCCTAAAACAAGAGGACAAGAAAAAGCTTTCTGCACATAGAGAAGCATATAGTTTATTATTGCTTGCGGGAAAGAGCAGTCAGTGGCCTGTTATCAGTTACACATCTTTATGAGAGCAGTATGTTCCACTGGGCTGTGCCTAGGACAGGTAACCGAAAGACCATGATCTCTTTCTGTGGTTCAATTTCTGGGACATTATTGAAGTCATTTAGTTCTTAGAACATTGGCTTCTATTGTGGGACAAAACAGCTGCCCCTCACACAGCAAAGAGGTGCATTGTGACTAATACTGAAAAAGTCATAGAGTTTATTTTTCTTCTCTAAGTCTCTCATATTCTATAGAGGAAGAAAGGATAATGTCTTTTTCTAAATGAACTTTGATGAAGAGCTCAGTGACTCACCCAATACCTCCAGTTTGCCATAGACTGTAATACATGATGTTTTATGTATAATCTGGAGTGATAAAACATCTTCCATTTGATGAGTCAGAACCAATGTGATAAAGCAGGATAACCCAGGGTTTATTTCCTGTGATTGTAGGAGATAAAATTGATTTTTCCATTTCCCCACTCCTATTTCCCTCCCACTTCCTCACTGTGCTCTACAGTTGCTCATGGTAAAGGAGCTAGAGATAGGATTTGTCATAAAATTTAGGACTCCACAAACTACACAGTGCCTCATTTGAGGACAAACAAAAGTAGGGCTGCTAATGAGAATGAAACTCAGATGCGGATCCTTTCCCACAGAATTTTGCAGCAAAAAGGGGAAACGTCTGCAATGAGCGCCTTCAATCTCCCTGGAATGAGAAGCCTTAGCTGCAGTGCCAGCAGAAGCCCCGGCACTCCTCAGCATCAGTGTCTGATCTCAAGGACTGCTCTCAAGCAGTGAGCACCTGTAGGGTCAAGGGTCAAAGGTTAAGGACATGGCTGGAACTGCTGGTGGGTGGGTAGCATCAGGAAGTTAGTAGCACACACAAGATTCAGTAACTCTTCTTCCTTTGCTTTTTAATATAAAGTTTAACCGTAGTCAAAAAAGAAAAAAAATGTAAATGAAATGTAAAGACTTATTTGGCTTAGAATGATTATGCTACCAGAAGAAGATCTTCCTTTACATTTAGCCCATGTGAAGCAGTATGTATATGTAATAGTATGTATATTTCCTTTAGGTTTTTGGTGGACACTTATATTTATAGACATGTTTTCATTGTTTCAGTTTCTCTGAAAGTCTGACACCTTTCCAAAGTTCAGGAAAGAATTCTTACAAATCAGTTTAATAAGATTAATGGCAACTTTTGAATACGTGAAAGACTTGAGGTTCAATAGTTATAATACATGGGTATAAATGAACTGTAGTGATGAATATGTGTATTAAATTAGTGAGAAGAAGAGGACCATAGTTAAGATTGCTTTGATTCTTGAAATATCATTCATTTGAAAACCTTCTGTAATAATGATGTGCACATTAGTTTCAGCTGCCTAAGGTAAAGGTGTATTTGTTTTCTACTTCTTAATGAACACGTTGAGTCCATTTTCACCTCTATGCATAAAAAGGGAGGAGGTTGCTGCTACAGGAACGCCAATAGTGGATGCTAAGTTTTTCATTTGATCTAGGGCTTAATAGACACCCCATATTCCTCTTTTAAATGATCTGAAACACAGTTCTGGGGGAAGTATATTTTGATGCATACGCCCCCTCATTAGAAGTATTTAGGAACCATAATTTACATTTTGAATGTTGGCTCTAAGCTAGTGTGTCTTCCTAATTTTGAAGCTCTTTGCTGATTTGCTTTTATTTTTGACAGTTTCACACATGTATTTCCTGAGTTTGGCACGTTGTTTTCACACGCTTACCCTGTCACCCTTTCTCATTCTCATTCATATTCTTTCCCATGGAAACTGTTTTCCCAACAAGCTCGGTTCTACTCAGTGTCATTGTATTTCCATCCACTGAGTTTAATTATGGTTGCTGGCACAAGGATGAGTGGCCGGTTAATTTCTAGAAGGTGGACAGCGTAGGAGCGGCTACATCACAGAAGAAGATGACATTCTCTCCTCCAGTTCTCATTTACCAGTCAGTGGGAGGCGGGGGTTTCACCAGTCCCTCCCTAACACATGATGAAACGGTGACAGATCCGGTCTTTGTGCAGATGTGGAGCAGATCACCACATCTGCAGTGAGTTTATGAGTGCCATGGCCCTCTCATCTCTAGAAGACACTGTTAACCCTTCCTGATCCCTCTCCTCTTTCCTCTCCTGGCTTAAACCTTTCCATTCCTAGAATTTCCTTGCTTTCACATCCCGTGGTCCTTGTTTGCACCCGGCTTATTGTGTCTTTCTTCTAGTGGTCACTTTAGCTCCCGGGATTTCATAGGCACTTCATAAATTTAGACTTTAAAGAAATGATTTGAATTATTTAAATAAATGATGCTCTTCACTTGGCCTCAAAGCAGAAGACCCTTGGCTGGACTTGTGTGTTGTCTGCTGACTCTGGGAGGCAGTGGGTCATGTATTTTGACAAAGAGACCCTGACCTTAGGTGTGGCCTGTAGCTTGTTCTCAGGCTCCATTTTGAAACTAAAGTTCCGTAGAGGGGAGTATTATCACTACCTTTGACAACAAAACATAAACACAATAAAAGTTTTCTTACTAGGCATCGCATCTAAGCTGCAACCTGGGCCCGGAAGTGAGGAATATACTTCGGTCTGCACTAGTGCTAAAACCACGGACAGCAGTGATGTCAAGTCTTGAGGTTACGGTGTGAATCACGAGTTTTTCGCTGATGGAGATTGATGGATTGGTGGAAGCGCTGGTGACACAGGTATTTGATTCATGATATTCATCTTCCTGTGCATTCTGTGAGCAAACAACTCTCAGGGTAAAATTCTAGAATAACAGCAAACCCTCTCAAAGACAAAAGTACAAAAATAAAACACAGGACATTTAGAAAATGTGTTCTTCCCCTTTGAGCCTTAGTATTAATTATAATGTAATCCCTGAGAAAGGAAACCGTCACTTTCAGACTCTGTTGTTCAACACTCAGACTGCATTCTATCCCTGTCTGAAATGGTGATTGGATTGAATGGGGTGATGAGAGAGACAGGAGGAATTGCCAGTGATTCCCTTGCTTACCCATGAGCACTTTATCTACTTGAAGGTCAAGTAAGTTTTTCATTTATTTTAAATAAATGTATTTATTTTGTGAGATAGGGTCTCACCATATAGTCCCAGTTGGCCTGGAACTCACCATGTATATCAGACTGATATTGAACTCACAGAGACCTGTCTCTGTCTCCTGAGTGCAGGGATTAAAGGCCTGAGCTACCATCCCCTGCTCAACTAGATTCTTTAGTTGAAACTAAGACTACTTCATCTTTGCATTTATGCTTTAAATAAAGTATAAGGTTGTTATTAACAGACATCAACTTTATTTCCCTTGTTGCACACTTGGTGTTTGAAAACATTTACTTAGGCTCATGAGATGGCTCAGAGCAGTGGTTCTCAACCTGTGGGTCACACCCCTTGGGAGTCACATATTGGGTATCCTGTGTATCAGATATTTACATTATAATTCACAATAGTAAAAAATTGCAGTTGTGAAGTAGCAATGAAATGATTTCATGATTGAGGGTCATCATAATGTAAGGAATGGCATTGAATGGTCTCAACATTAGGAAGGTTGGGAACAGTTGGCTTAGAGGGTAAAGACACTAATCACTAAACCAGACAAAAAGAGTCTGACCCCCAAGGCTCACATGGTAAGATAACCTACTCCACACACATTTCATGGCACGTTCTTTTCTAAAATAATAAATGTAACAAACTTAAAAATTATTAATATTCAACTATAGACTATAGCTATTTACTTCAAAATTGTTTATTCAAGGTTCACTTGTAGCAAAATTATGTGATGACAAAACCCATATCTTTATCACTTGATTGCATCACAAACAAACATAATTATCATTTTATTGTAAAATAGTAGCAATAGATATAACAGCATTCTGAAATATACTCTCACATACTATTTTGTCCATAGGTCTAGTGTTATTCTAAATATCCAAGGCTGCTATTTTGCAGATATTTTAAATATAATTAAAGAGTTTGCTCTTGCTGTTTTTGTAGAATATCAACTCTTCAGGAGTCCACAAGAGACTTAAGTCTTTCCAGAGTTTTGAGCCACTCAAAATCTTGGGTGATCAGACAATATTCCCATTCTTACAGAAAATTCCACCCTGAATGGATGATGGTCAGCTTAGACATCTCTGGAGGAGATACAATGGGATTTCTGTCAGGGTAGGGTTTCTTGCTCCAAATCCTGTTTTCAAGTGGAGGGTATGAGTGGGAGTCTTAGCATCTGAACTGGAGAATGGAGCAGGTTTGGAGGGAAGTGTTTCTCATGCATAAAGATTTCTGCTCTCAACATCTAACTGAATATTCACAGAGGCTGTAAACAATACTTGAGGTCCCATGTTTAGAGAACTCCCATGCAGATGGATCTGAGAAGCAACTCAGAAGGAAGGGCTCCAACTAGCAACACTCAGTATGTGAGCCAGGCTGGTTAAAAAAAAAAAAAAAAGGCCTATATTCCATAACCTCACCAGCCTTGAAGGGTGTTCTGTGAAAGACATTAAGAGTTTTCAGAGTGTATGCACTCTCCTATGGGGGCAGGGCTCAGAAAGACAGTCACTTCTCTTGATGATCTTGCATGTCACTGATGTCTCAAGGTATTAAACCTAAGCAAGCAGAAAACCATTAGAGGTCCTTGTTGGAAAACTATGTTAATGGAAAGTTGTGGATGTGGCAGTCCAAACAAATGGGCACAAGGAAAGATGCACAGTTGCTATTGATGAATTCTAATAGATGTTAACTTGTTAGTGAGGCCAACAATGCTGCTTATATTTGCCTTACATTTTCCAAACTTAATTTTACCACATAACTTATTTTTTAAATAAAGAGGAATCACAAGAGAAACCTAATACATTAGAAGATTACAATACAAAGTGATACAAGTACCACACACTAAGTATTAATCATATACTAGGAACTAACTGAAGGATACAGAGAAATAAGAGGAATCAGATCTCTTTGATTTATTTGCATGTATTATTTACTGTCAAGGACAGTAGATATTTCACGTAATAACAATAAACATGTATTAAGTATTGACTTCTCACTATAGGACAGGTACTGTGGAAATATTCCTCAGTCTTTATAGGATTCAGAATTTACATTCTCCATATGAAGTATATGTAATTATCATTCCCACATTATGCTTGAAAAAGTGAGACTGTGAGAATTTAAATGACCATAGTCTGCATATAGACAACTTGATTTTATTTCATCAGGAAATGACATCATGTTTACATCCAATCGGAATACAGACATTAAATTCAATCCTCTCATTTTTAAAAACTGAAAAGTAAGGTTCTTCTTTCCATTGCTAGAAAGGTTGTCACAAAAGGAGACATTAATGGTGGTCATGTAGGTAATACTACACATTCTGCTTGACTTGCTAGAAGCTGTATTATAGGGAAGTTTTCAGGTCTCAGACACATACTTGAGAGGGCTGTTATTACTCAGTCTGTATAAAAGCAAACTAAATGAGATTTGTTACTATCTGAAATAAATGGACTATATTCAAGGTATACATTACCTGAGCATGTCAAAGTTATTGGACGTTTTTTCAAATGTTGGTTTCTAATACAAAGATCATGACAATCTGTTCTATTGGATTAGGTATTGCTTTTAGAAATAATGGTTTCCTCTGTTCATTCACATCCATTTTGAAAAGTATGAAATTACTCTGGAACTTTTCTCTCATTTATGATCATGATGGGAAATTCATTCTGGGGTTGCTGAGCATCTTGAAAGTACAGTGGGTGATTTCAATTTCAAATTCTCTCTGGTGACTGCATTGTAACTACTCAAATTAATAATAAAATATGTTAGGTTCCATATTTTATTTTATAGTAAACAGTATTTGGATATATATATGCATATATATATATATATATAAATATATAAAATATGTGTGTGTGTTAAGTTTACTTATTTACTATTAGTCACTTAACTAATTTATATTTTTGAATTGTGGTTTCTCTAAATAGTCCATGTTCCCCTCACACTCAGTAGTTATCTGAGGCTAGCTTTGAACTTGTGATCCTTCCTGCCTCTCCTCCTCAGTGTTAGCTTCAGCTGCCTGTGGTCTGATGCCCAGGATAATGGTTTAAAGTGGGAGAGAATTTTGCATTACTAAAAACAATAAATATATTCTTAATTTCTCTTCATTTCTGCAAACAGAATCTGTTTCTAAGAAGATGTGGTTTCGTAATGGAGAGCTACATAATGTGACCAAATTTGGGGCACACAGCAGCGTTCCACAGTTATCGCTCTTCATTTCCTGGATGTAATACATCAGAAGAAAATTCTGCAGTCCATCCTCATCGAGGGTTGATGTGATACAATGCAAGTCTTGCTTTGGTTATAAATGAAGATTAATAAAAGATAACACTGGGATGCTGTGTTCAGATATGTTATATCTGAAACTCCAGTTTCTTAAACTGTGGGTGGCAGCCTTATTTGGGGTTCCATAACTCAAAGCGGGAGTCACAAAAATGTTCTCAAATGTAAATGTTTCTAAATGCACAATGACAAGAAAATGAATGCAAAATAAGACATAAAAAAAATCTTAGCTTTCTGGAAGTGCTCACCCACATTGCATTTTGTAAATTCATTGTGCCTTTAACTCTCAACAAATAATGTGCACTTATACTGTGCCTGTTGTCACACTGCCTACACCTATGAGCACTGAACACCATAGCTCGGATTGCTGAGTTATTGCACTGTTTCATTGTACATACGATGTTTTCTGCTTTCCCAGAAATATGGTGGTTTAATTATGGAAAACAAAGATCATTATTATTTTTCTGCCATCATTTCTTAGCCTGTATCAAATTAATATACCTTGCATTATCTGTGTTGGAATGTTTGATTTGAGACTGCTCATTGATTTACTGACTTGAGTTTCATAAAAAAAAAAATTGTTGAAGAGAATTTCATTTTTTGATTAGGACAGTCCTTCCAATAATTTCTGAGGTGGTCCTGAACATACTTCTGCCATTTCATGTTTATTCAGAGTGGTGTTCTCTACATTAAAGATTGTTGAGCAACTCTGATAAAAAAAAATCTGCATCCTAGAGTACCACATACACAGCCAAGGTAACTTTATGCAAAAAAACATAAGCACATCATCTTATTAATGTATACATTTGCTTTCATTTTAAATGAATCATCAAATTACATAGATGCCAAAGAATTCTTTTAAGAAAATTCTTGGTGATTTATTGTCTGTAAATGTTTTGTGTGTATGCCTATTTTATATACCTTCATAAGCAACATTGTGTAAATGTTTGTTGGGTGAATAGGGGTCGCAAGAACAAAGTTTAAGCAGCCCTGCACTAGATCAAGGTGACACATTCCACTCTCTGTGTAGAGCTTTCTTTTATAAGCGTGTGTCATAGAAGTCCTCTCAAGTGTCATTATTGGTTGTGCTGGCTTTTATGTCTTGTTTTCTTTTGGGAGGCCTGTGTTTCCTCAGGGATGGCGCAGTTTTCTGAGGTTCTTAAGAGTATAATGGAATTGCAGCCTTGCAAAGGCCCCCATTGTCACCAGATTGCTTTACTGTTTGATGATTCTTTCTTCCTCCTCTTCATGTTGTCTAGTGCCCACATTCTGGTTCTTTCACGCACCATGCAAATAAAAGTAGTAAATGTAATTTCTATTCTTACTGGAGACCATGCACAAATAGGCTGACTAACCCAGAGAATTTGTTTACAATCATGTCCGGCCTAATGATGACGATGCAGCCCAGTGACCATCATTCACTTACTCATTTTGGCATTGATTTTTCTTATGCCTTTTTTTCATGGCATTTAAAAAAGCTCTCACAGTCTATAGAGGAGGAATGCTGCACAATCACAGAGATACTTTGATTCCCAGATTCATCATATTGTCAAAAGGAAATCGAGTTGTCAGTATACAAAAAGCCACACCTACTTTTAACTGAAACTATTGGCTTCATGTAAATGCTATAGTGAAACCTTTTTCATGGAAATCCACTTTTAAATGTTTATATACTTTAAGCAAAGGTTAGCAATGTTCTGTATCAAGAATATGATTTTCCCCAAACAACTTTTCTATAAAAGCTAAATTCTCAGTGAGGAAAGCATAAAATAAACATAATGTCAAGGTTTCACCTTAAAACTGGAAATAATGTATAAGATTTGAGAAAAGTACATTTGTCTACAATTGAGGTTGTTTTGAGATAAACCTATTTGTAACAAAGATCAAAATTATTTATTCATATCTTCAATATCATCCAGCCAAATGCTACTTAATGTCTTCTAATGTCTATTTCATTTTCACTCAAGTAGAGGCAGATATGCTTTCCCCCTCCAAAAAACCATGGTAACCCAATTTTCCTCTGTCTCTGCTCAGCACTTCCCCATTTTTGTGAGCTGTGATTCTTCATATTTTTAGTTTAGTTTTATGAAAACTTCCAGAAATGGCATTTTAAAAATTATACTGCCCGTTTAACTTCACCTCCACCAATTGTAAAAAAATTGCAAAGTGAACACTATGGAAAAACTAAAAGCACAGTGATCACTAGATTTGGCTCTATAAACATTAGTAATATGTGTAAAAACATCAGAGCATTTATTACATCTCCTCTGCAATATATTTTTTCCTGTCTCTGAAAACAGGCTTTATATAGTCCCATTTTTAATGTCTTATTTAATAGAGATTGCATAATACCTTAAAAGACATTCTTATTTGAATTATTATTGCTCTAAAGTTATTTCTGAAGTCTGTCTTCCATTCTCTTTTATTCAACTGCAGATTTTGGACTGTCTTAAAAATTAAAATTTCTTATAAGTTATCTCATATATCATTGTAGTTGATCTCAAGATTTCATCTTTCCTAAGTGCATAATTTAAATTTACAGACAACCAAGATTTCCTTTAACTCTTCCTCTTTGAAAGAATGATGTGGAGGCTCTCACTTAAATATTGCATCTTTGGTGTCTAAAACACTCATCAAAATGACCATGCCCTGAGTAGAGCTGTTGATTTTCCTCTTTTAATCCAATCCCAAAATAGAAAGGTGCATATTGTCCATCCATTAACCCTTCCTTTTCCTCTGCCGTATCACATATTTAATCTCATATAAATCCTAGAGTTTGTAAATCTGAAATGTAATCTGAATCCATCCATATATTTTACCCTGCTGACAGCACTCTTATTCCTTGCCTGCCTTTCCTAACCCTTTCCTTCCTTCCCACACTGCTTCTAAGTTATTTTTCACAAAGCAGCCTGAGTGCTCTTTTGAACATGGAATCAGATCATGTCACTACCCATGTGAACTCTCACAGGGCTTTCTGATTCCACCTAAAGTAAAATCCAAATTACCTGGTTTACGAAGTCTGGCTGTCATTGCAATCTCGCGTGATGTCCATTCACATTCTCCCCAGCCACCCTGGCACCCCGCTAGCACTGGACAGTGTTATAGCGCAGACATAGGGTTTTCCCTTTTCTATGAAGAATGAGCATTTTGACATCAAGTTCTTTTAACCTCCCCTCCCTTGTGTCTAATTCTCTACATTTCACAGGGCTAGATTTTCCTTCTTTGAGTCATAGCTTGAATGACCATTATTTTGGGTCTTTCCCAAAATACTAAACCAAAAGGTGACCTTTCTTTGAATATATAAATCATTCTTTATAATGCCCATTCAAACATACAACTAACTTATGCAATTTAGCAATTTCTTGTTTATTAGTATGCTCTTAACAGAGTATCAGCTTCAACACAGTCGTTGGCCATTTCTCTAAGGATTGTTGCTTACTTTTAGTGAGAAGAGATTCTTAG
The DNA here is from genome assembly GCF_004664715.2 of Peromyscus leucopus. Classification (NCBI taxonomy): domain Eukaryota; kingdom Metazoa; phylum Chordata; class Mammalia; order Rodentia; family Cricetidae; genus Peromyscus; species Peromyscus leucopus. Next base: position 2,099,288 of record NC_051064.1, on the reverse strand, counting down.
AAACCAAGATATGGATGCTAAATAGGCACGCCCTGCAGGGAGCTACTGCTCCTTTCCCTCACAGTGGGCAGAACCTCAATCTACCAGCACACATCTCTTAACATGTCATACATTTAAATTTCTCTCTGCTGTTATTAAAAACTGTGACCTATAAGCTTGATGTGGTGGCTTACACTGATCATTCAGCACCTGGGATGTGGGGAAAGGAGGATTAGGAGCTCAAAGCCATCCTTAACTACAGAAGTCCCAATCTCAAAACAGAACAAACAAACCAAAACACAGCAAAGACAATGGTTCATATTCTTTCAGAAATATATCACAGAGTGAAGAAATATTCTGTGTTAAAGGAAACAATGAAAATTTGTGTCTCAAGACAAAGTGTCATTCACACAAAGATTTTTGGTTGGGAAAAAGGTAGAATTTTTATCAGTATTGTGATAGATATGTAGTTTCAATATAGGCAGAGCTGACTCACACTGACTGTGGATTGTGGTTTAGGTAAGAACATTGAATAGATGTCAGTGTCTTCCCTATGATTGTTGTGCTGAGGTTTCTCTCTTGAGGGTTTCCTTCTCAGGAACCTAAGTCTTTGGAATAAAATGTCCTCATTATCTGTATCTACACTTTAGTGCATCTCTCTCACACACTAACCAACTCTTGCTTATCACTGAAAGAAAGAGAATAAATCATTACCAAACAGAACAAGCTACAAATAACTGAGTAACACTAAAAGGATACAGCTGCTATATGCTCTACATCTTTCTCATTTTATACACAAAGTACAAAACTTAACACAAAGTCTTTAAAATAGGCATGTTTCTCTCCATGGTCTTCCCTTGCACAGTGAACATGTAAACTGCATTTTTTTCTTTTTTCAAGTAAAAAGTAAGTAACTTCAAGAAATAGCAAATGGTCTCTGTCCATGTTACCCTGATACAGAAGCTGAGCAGGGTTGCCTTGGTTGGTACTTGGGAGAAACAACCTTGTGTACAGTGTGCAGAGGCAGACATTTTGCAAAGCACTGATGGTATCAATGTTCCTTTCCCTTTCATAAATTTTATAACTACATTATCTGATCACTATTAGTCCACTAGGTGCAAAGCTGCACAGTAGAAAATTATGGCTTAGGATATTTTTTTCCATCCTAAACGAGTTATATTTGCCTCAAGCAAGTTTCAAGATGATTCTAGTCAAGTGACTTAGCAAATTCTTAAGCTATCATCTTTCCTGCCCAACCCTTTCTGTTATCTTGTCTCCAATTACTTCACCCATATGATTACAAAGCTAAGATTTCTATGGACTATCTGTATCGAAGGATCAGGGCACAGAATGATAAACCTCTTAACATAAACTTAATTCTGATTCTTTCCCCAGATTAAAGTATCTTAGCAACCTGTGAAGTGTGGTATCTGCTGATCCTGTGCTTCTGAGCCCTTTGGTGACCCCTTGAACTGACCTTATACCTGTGTGTTTTCCTTTTGTTGGCTTTGTTGGTTAGGGTTACATAAAATGAGATGAGCAAACATATAGTGGTGTGATGACACATACTTAAGTGTGCTTGGCCTTTAACAGCAAAATTGGCTGATTATAAACTTACAGACCGATTTCTTTATTCCTGTGCTTTGTCTCTTGGGAATTCCAGGGCTTGCTTGGCTACATGGGGGATGGAGCTGAGCAATATGAGTTTGTTTTTAGCTAGATGAGGTTTAAGATGAAAGAAGAGCCAAAGGGGTCTTGGCCAGTGACACAAAGGCTCTGGTTTCCTTGACATGACCATTGTTTCTGTTGCTTTCAGGATGGATGACTAATCTAAAGACAACATCAGACAATTAGAAAAAAAAAGATAAAAATCAAAGTACCACTCTCCATCCAATCGAGAAATAAACTTTTACACATTTCAAACCTTTTCTTTACTTTGGTTTTGTGTGATGGGCCACTGAATCTCAGTCTCCTTGCTTGAATCCTCCTCATCTTCTTGACTAAATGGGCTGCTGCAGGTTCAGTCCTTAAAACTATGCTTTTTCATTGATTCACTGGAGCTGAATGTCTTCCTATGGCCAGAAATATTATCTATTTTTATTATGGTTACTTATTATTATCGTTGCTGTGGGTATGCTAATACACTAAAGCTTGACTATGGAGGTCAAAAGACAGCTCCAGGCCAGCGGCTCCCCGTTTCACCTCAGACTCTGAAGATCAAACTCAGGTCCTCAAGCTTTCACAGCCAGGCTTTTTACTCACCGCCCATCTGGCTGGTCCTCATCTATCCTTTCAATATTCCTTTTTCTTCTTCTGTAGTCTAGACCACTGCATACTTGGATTCAAGACTCTATTCAGAGACACTGTAGTCTCCAGACAGAGATATATAACCATCACTCAAACCTTCAAACGTTCAAAAGTTTAACTCTTAAAAATCTGTGATTTCATCCAGAGAAACCCAGCTTCAGTATAGGACTTCTCTATTCTTCCCATCACTATGGAATAATTTTGGACTATTCTTTCTCTTCAGCACAGCTGTTCCAAATCATTGACCGGGAAGGATCACATGCTTTCCCATGACTTGAAATATCATCTATTCTTGAAATAATATTTTCAAAATAAAGTAAAATAAAAAAAACCTTCCAATTTTCATCATCGTCATCATTATCACTCTAGTCTAAATACAAGATATCACATCAGAATTACAGTTATACCCTCCCGTATTCACACAAGAATCCATGTTTCAAGCTCAGGAGTGAAGAGCTGAAACTACAGATAGTACTGGAACCATATAACTAAATATTTTTTTCATTTAACAGACAGCAAACTTTTTTTAAAAATCATGAATAAAGGCAAATTCAGCATGAGATTCCCCCCCCCTTTTCCTTATTCAGTTCAGACTTCTCATGCTTTCACAGAATGGAAGGACTTTACAACTTTACCTCTAATGGTACAAAATGCTCACCCCACTGCTCAGGCTTTGGTGCCATCATGAAGACCTTGAAGACAAGTGGTGCTGTATGATTCCAGTGGATGTGAACTCTGAGATGGTTTCTACCTGACTAACTTATGGACAAGGTACATCTTTGGTCTAGGTATACTTGACAAAGAAGAGTCACTCTGGTGCCCAGAATTTAAAGCATGAACTGTTTATCAATAAAATTTCACAGCCAGGCTTTTTACAGATTGTGGTTATGAGATTGTGGTTACATGCAGTACCAAAACTAAGGCACTCAAAGCTGCCAGTAAGAAGGGGTTATTTTATGGCAATAGCTATGTATTTATTGCCTCCATGCCACTCCATTCTTCTCAAATCACATTGCAAGTCCAGTTGCCTTTGTATTTTTATTGTTTGGAAATTTCATACATGTACAAAATATGTTTTGATCAAATCCAGGAAGCCCATTCCCTCCCCTCAAATTCCTCTTCTGTCACAGATCAGTCCTTTCCCCTCCCAACTTCATTTGCTTTTAAAAATAAACAACTAATTGCATTCACTTAGTGTTGCCTGCATGTGCACTGGTTTAGGACCATCTGTGGAGCATGGCTAGCCTCTGGAGGGCTGTATCCCTGAAGAAAACGGACTCCTCCTCTCCTAGTGGGCATCAATTGCCAATAGCTACTCAGTTAGCAAGGGACATCATGAACCTTGCTGAAGATCTTGCCTGGTTTGAGATTGTGCAGGTCTTGTGGATGCAATCACAACTGTTTTGAGTTCATGTGTGCAAAGGCCCAGTCATGTCCCACAAATACTGTTTCCATGAAGACATGTATTATCTTTGGCCATTTCAGCCCTCCCACCCCTCTCCCATAGAAATCCTTGTGCCTTCCAGGGACTGGGTGTGTTAGATGTTCTTTTAGAGTTGAGCACTGCACATTCTCTTATTCACTTTGGGTTAACTAGCTGGGTCTCTGCACTAATTGCCGTCTACTGCAACCATCCTTTAAAACTACAGTTTAAATCATGCAATTCCTTTGCTCTACCTCCTCAATGGCTGGTTATGTCTCCTGCTTGAAACACCTACCCAGTACTGGTCCTCACCCCTTTATACATCTTATTCCACATTCACTGCTCTGTCAGACACCCCATTTGCTGGTTATTAGACAAACGAAACAGAATTTGATCAGAGCACTTTAGAATTTACTGTTTCTCAGCCTTCACTGGACTCTGCTTCTTTGGCTTATGGACAGATAGCAGCTTTCCAGAACATCCCACCACGAACTCTTATCTAAAGCGGCTGTCCAGTTACTGGTCACCACCCACTCCATTTCCTGTCAATTCTTTGTTCTTAGCACTCATCCTGCAGTTTTCTTGTTCATCATTTCTCTGATAGTACCTAGGGCAGCAATGCCATTGGTACTTTCCTCTGTGTGAAGGACAGTTTCAGGTGTCCTTCATATGATTAAAAACTACTCGTTGAATAAAATAATTGTATATCACTATGTGACAGGACAGTAATAAAACTTTGAGGTGTTCATACACTACAATTCATAATTTAAATAAGTTCTGAGATTATTGAAGACACTGTGTGAGTTACATATTTTTTATAATTTTATAAAGTTTATAAACTTTAAGCTTATCTGTAAAATGAACTCCATGATATTTTCCATTCTACAGTGGGTCCATATGAGTGTGAATTCACATTTAGGAACAATCTGCTTCAGCTCTTCTATGACAATTCTGTAATGAGAAAGGATCTGTGCTCTACCAACTTCCACATGTCTTATCTTATTCTGGAAAAATGCTGATGAACACAAACTTGGAAGGTTTATTATTAGAAAACATTACATTCACTTTGTCTTTTTAATGTTATTATCAATAACCTGTATAAAAATTGAAAACATGTAAAAATTCATGGATGAAAACAATATGGGAAGAAGTGCTAATTCACCTGGTTGTGACAACCACATGGAGAAATATTGATGGGCTGTAACACAGACCAAGATGGCATGTTGCACACAAAGGAACTGATCTGCTCTTTGCATAGCGTATTTGTTATTTTTACCTCTGTTGCTACATTTAAGTCTCAAAGCAACATCTAGGCCCTGCTATACTCTTATGTAAATATTGTAATCAAGTCTGGAAGAAGTTAAGAAGCTTTCTGAAAGGGACAGAGCTAAGATAATTTGTGTTGATGCAAATTAGAAATGGTTAAGTTTGAAATTTATACTCATCATTATATGGTTAAGACATTCTTATAAAATTAAGAAAAATACTAAGTACCATCAGGTTAAAAATGGAAGTTTAGTAACAACAAAAACTGTTGACAGTATCATTGGGCCATTTAATGAGGATGAGAAAGACCTAGTATCCTGTGGATGACCAAGAGCATCAATATATATCATCAGAAAGAGGGGCCCATGGAGATGGAAGTGCTGACCAGGATCTTAGCTAGGCACTTCAGAGGATCTCTCCTTTCTGCTGGGTGTGCATGTCATAGTTAAATGTTACAGATGAACGTATCACTGACTCCCATGAAAGAAACAAGAATAACTAAACTCCGCTTGGCTCATGGTTGTGTGACTCAGGAGAGAAGAGTTAGATCAGGCTGTCTGTCATTCAAATTTCACAAGTTTGATGTGGTTCCAAATATAAGGGTGCCCAAAGGTTCAAGTGACATTATCCAGGTTAAGATGTGCTTATAGAAAGTTACTAAGTTCTTTGTCACAGGGAGAGTTCAAGTGGGAAAGAAAGCCAAGGGTCCTGTGCAGAGAAGCTTGGAGGAATTCCAAAATCAAAGGAGAGATTGAAGTGGATAACCCCTGAGTCTCTTCTGACACTTACATTTCAATCTTTGTTTACAAAAGTCTGCAAGTCAGCAACTACCCATATAAGGACTTAGGGTCAGCAATCCAGCAGGTATGCCATGTTGTTTATAATTATCAATATTTATTAGTTGAGGACTCAGCTGTGTACCCTTCTCCCCAAGAGCAGGAGACAGTAAAGCAGGACTCGAATTCTTTACCTTTGTACATTTGAGACAGCACATGTAGTATGATGTGGAAGTTGGGTCTAGGAGAGAAATTTTTTTCTTCCCTGTATTTCATGATCTCCCTTTCTGCTAAACTTTTCTTAAAACACACAAATGAGCAATCAAAAAGTACTCCCACTGACCGTAGTGAATTTAGTGACATTTAAGGAAATTTACACAGGGAGAGCAGAAAGGAGGGGTAATATTACAGCAAAGTCTTCAACTGGATGCAGATGTATTTGACTTTAGATCCAAGCTGACACATGAGTAAAGAGCAGGACCAAAATTTGGTACCTGGAAGACTTACTATAGAAAAGGGCACTTGTATTTTAAACCATGAAACTACCTAGGGCAGATCTACTAACATGACCCAAGGCTATTAAAATCCACCAATCCTAAGAGAATTTTTGAAATTGGGTATTTTATTTCTTAGTGTGAGATAATTACATTTATCTTTATCATTGACTTTATCAGAGATTATAATTGATTTTGTGTCATTTAATTTTTCCCTTAAGAAGGAAATTAATATCATCTTAATAAAACAAAAGAATTTGTGTGTGTGTGTGTGTGTGTGTGTGTGTGTGTGTGTGTATGGGTTTGGATTTGATGCACATGCGTGTGCATGTATATAGGGTTCCCTGGGATCCCAAAAGATAGAGCTATAGTTAAGGCAGTTGGAAGGCATCTGATGTAGATGATACAAGTCAAACTCCTTCCAGTCCCTTCTGCAAGCATCAAACAATCATAACTTGTGAGCCAACTCTCTAGCCTAGGAAAGACTTGCAAAAAGAAAATTTAAAACAAAAAACAATGACAGAATAAATAAAATAGGAAAAGTAGACATTCTATAAAATTCAAAACTTATACTAGATAGACCAAAAAAAAGAAAAATGAAGAAAAAAAAAAAAGCAAAACCAAACAAAAACAAAGCCCCCAAAACGAGAACTTCCTCTGACGTATTTCAGGAAGGAAAATGATAGAAAATTAGTTAAAAGACAGTAAGAACTTGGAAGGGAAAATATCACCATGGCTACTGATAACATTTAGATAAAAATAAGACTAGTTAGAGCAATCTGATAGAAAATTCCTCAGGGAGCCGTGCATGACCAACTATCAACACTGACTATAAAGCCCAAATAATGAAAGTCACGCATTCTGGCATAAATAGCAGACTAGAGTGGAGAAAGTTTAAGCAACCCTAGTTTTTAAAAAGAAAGGTATTTCCTAGAGGAAAAAGATAAAATTGCTAAAAATCTCTCAATAACAGGGAAAGAACACTGCTGCAACAGGAGCTGGCACACCTGGAAAACTTGACACTAGGCTAACACGGACCATTAAGTCATCTCCAGATGAATTTAGTCCTTTGTGGAAAGTGAACTGACTGAAAACATGAGATCTGAAGCAGTTTGCAAATACTGCCTTGGTTTTCCTCTACCAGCTATCAGTTGCCAATAACTCCTCAACTACGGGTGGACTTTAGAGCACCCCTAACCTTTCTTCTGAGATATTGTTTGGCTTGAACTTCTGCAAGTCTTTCACTTGTCATAAATGTTCCACGTTCATATGTGCTACTGTAATGGTCATTCAGCACACATGAGTTGGAGTCCTAGGACATGGAGAAATCAAGGTAGATCTGTGGTGATATATTGTGTACCCTAATAAACTTGCTTGGAGATTGGAGGACAGAGCCAGACACTAGATTAGACTTTGAGGTCAGGCAGTGGTGGCACACACCCTTAATCCTATCACTCTGGAAGTAGAGCTCTGTCTGGGAAGGCCACACTGGGAACAGAGCCGGGCATGGTGGGACACACCTTTCATTCCAGCACTTGAGATCTCATGCCTTTACTTCAGATGCACACAGGCCTTTAATCCCAGGAAGTAATGTGGCAGGACACAGAAACGTATATAAGGTGTGAGGAAACAGGAACTCATGTTCTTAAGGCTGAGGATTTTACAGAGGTAAGAATGTGGCTGGCTCCCAGGCAGTGGGACCAGTACCTGTCCCTGGTCATGAGCTGGCTTTTTGGAGCCTAGTGCCTATGGTGAGACACTTTGTGCAGTCTTGGTGCAGGAAGGAGAGGCTTGGACCTGCCTCAACTGAATGTACCGAACTCTGCTGACTCCCGTGGAAGACCTTGCCTTGGGGGAGGTGGGAATGGGGAGTGGGTCGTGGGGGAGGGTTGGGAGGAGGGAGGATGGGGGAATCTGTGTTTGATGTGTGGAGTGAATAGAGGATCTCTTAATAGAAGAGAGAGAGAGAGAGAGAGAGAGAGAGAGAGAGAGAGAGAGAGAGAGAGAGAGAGAGAGAGAGAAAGAGAAAGAAAGAAAGAAAGAAAGAAAGAAAGAAAGAAAGAAAGAAAGAAAGAAAGAAAGAAAGAAAGAAAGAAAGAAAGAAAGAAAGAAGACAAGAAAGAAATGAGACTGTGGGATGACTCATTCCTAACAGGCTTGAGGGCCAGCTGGCCCAACCAAGTAAAAAAGATACTTTCTGAGAGCCAACCTAGATCGGCCTAAGGGCCTTATCAACAGCAGCTGAAACATGATCTGGAGATGACCTGGACCAATGAGAGGCAGCTACGCCACACCAGCAGATGCATATTCATCAGACTTTCCCTCAGGGACAGTGGAGGGTATATAAGGCTTGCCTCTTCTTGAATAAACTGAGCTTGTTGTTTTGGCCTTCTCCCAGAGTCTGCATGGTTTGACTCTGCGCCTACTTGGCCCCCTCCCCCAAAGGGAACAACAGCACAGGACCCTGCTACATGAGACCAGCTAATAGATTACCGAATAGATAATGAACATCAAACAAACAAAAAAGAATGTGCCTGGCTTGTTCTGTTTTTTCTGATCTTTCAGCTTCCACCCCAATATCTGGCTCTGGGTTTTTTATTAATAAGACCTTTTAAGATTTGTGATACATAGATCCACCTGGAAGCTTCTCTCTACTGGTCAGCTTTCATGCTAGAGTGTGCTATGTATACTAGCAGATGAGGAAATTAATCATAAATCTTACTCAGTTGTTTACCCTGCATGCTACAGTAATGACAAGCCTGCCAAAATACATGAACGGGTGCAATAGTGTGGTGAATGTTACAGGACTAACAAACCAGTTTCTGGTTATATTTAAGGCCCACTTTGCAATATGCAACTCATGCCTGACACTGTTATTGGGATCTAGAACTTGTGGCTAGAGAGATCATAGGCACCAGGGAGAATCTACTACTATTTTTCTGATAAAGTGATGCGCTATTGAACAGACCCCTAATGACTTATCATTATACCATAGACTACTTACTGCGTCTCTCAACCGTCACCAGAGAAGCTTCATTCTGCAATATGTAGAGATTGAGACATGGACACCAACTGATCCATATGCAGAGATTAAGAGTTTACAGAATTTTTAGCCCCAAATGGCTCATCTATAACATCCCATCCTTACACAGCCCACAGATTATTGTGAAAGAAGGAACAGAGAGAATGGAAGATCCAAAGATGGTGGGCGTATACCCCTTGATTTTGGGGAATAGGATCTCTCACTGCTCTGTAGCTCTGTGATTAGCGTGGATTGGCTGTGCATCAAACCTTAGAAATCTGCCTGTCTCTGAGTCCCCTAAACTGAGCTTACATGTGTGCACCATGATACCCAGCCTTTTAGAGGTTGGATTCAGGCCCTTGTGCTTACATGGCAAGGTTTTTACCAACTGAGGTATCATCTCATATCCCTAATTTTTAAAATTTACTTGTGTTAAATTGGTTAAATTTCCATTACTATAGTGAAATACCTGAGGTAATCAGCTTAAAAAGTGGAGAATTTTATTTTGCCTTACAGTTTCGAAATGTGGATTTGGGTTTACAGTGTCATAGTACATCATGGAGAATGAAAGACGCCTACCACCTAATGGCACTCAGAAGGGCAGGGAGGTGGGAAGTGACAGTTGTCCTATTTTCTTGAAGAATGTACCCAAATGTTTTAACTTCCTTCAATACATCCCTCCTCCTAAAGGTTCCACCATTTCCAACAATACACTGGGTTGGCAACCAAGCTTTCTACACTTGGGATTTTCAGAGACTAAGATGCAGTTCAGGGTACCTGTGATGGTTAGTGTTGTCAAGTTAACAGGTTCTAGGACCACGGGGAGATGGACCTCTGCATATCCTGGATTGAATAAACTTGACTGTGTTAAAGGCAGTAGGAAGACCTGCCCACTATGGATCTTGGGAGTTGCTCTTGGGAAAATTCCCAAAAGTTCCCATCTTACCTTGCTTGCATTTCATTTTATTTCTGTTGCTGTGATAAAATACTCTGACAATAAGCAACTCAGAGGAGAAAAATTTTTTCTTGCCTTCTAACTGCAAGTTATAGTCCATTATAACAGAGGAACAAGGCAGCAGGAATTTAAAACATCTAGCCACATCATATTCACAGTTAAGGGCAAAGAGAAACACATTCAGTTATGCTTAGTACTCAATATACTTCCTTTGCTCTTATATAGCCCAGGTCACCTAACTGGAGAATGGTGCATCCCACTTTCAGCCTTGACATTTTCACATCAATTAAGGCAATGAAGACAATCCTCAACAGCCCACAAGCCAACATGATCTAGGCAAATGTGTCATTGAGACTCTCTTCCCAGGTGATTCTGCGTTGTGTCAAGTCAACAGTTCAAATTATTCATCGAATTAAGCTTAGTGGCAAGCTTTAGTGATTACTTCTCCAATCTCTCAGTCATGTTTGACATGATGATTATGCTTCATTAGGAGTCCATTGTATAATTTCTTTATTTTACCTGGGTCCATAAATGGGAATAAAGCCTATAGTGTAAGGAGTCATGCAGTTGTACCTTAAAGTCTTTTAGTTTCTGGGCAGAATTCCCCAAATAGAGATTTACTCACAAATCTCATGAAGACTATGTTCCTTTTTTTTTTTTTTTTTTTTTTTTTTTGGATGGGGGAGAAATATATTTAAAGACACTAGGTCTGGAATAAGACTGTTGGGGATTAAATTATTAACAATACATTGTGAAATTTTAAATTATCCCACATTTTAAGGAAACAAGTTAAAAAAATTATCTATTTATTTAAAATGTATTATATCCTTTCCCTTGCCATCTCCTCTCTCCAAGTCCCTCATTGCCCTATTCCATCTCAAATAGATGGACTCTTTTTCTTTAATTACCATTGTTGTGTACACACACACACACACACACACACACACAATCTGCTAAATCCATTTAGTGTTGCTTTTATGTATATTGTTTAAAGCTGACCACTTGATATTGGATAACCATTTAGGAGTTCATCCCTGGGGAAGACTCTAATTGGACTTACAGTTCACTCAACATGAGGAAAATCATTCCTTATGCTGTAAACCTAACCCCCTACCTGCAACTAGGGAGGCCCTAATGTTAGAGGAGACGGTACTGCCACATTCTTAATAGTTTTACTTTTTTTTTTGAGTTAAAACAATTCTTTTTTTCTTTTTATTTATTCTTATCTCATACAAAGCAATCCCTTCCCTCAATTTCTCCCAGTCCTTCTCCTGACCTGCCCTCTCTCCAAGATCCACTGGTCCTCCATTTCCCTTCAGAAAAGAGCAGGCCTCCCAGTGTTATCAACCGAACACAGCCTAACAAGACAGAATAAGACCAGGCACAAACCCTCATATCAAGACTGGACAAGGAAACACAGTGGGAGAAAAATGATTCCAAGAGCCGTTAAAAGAGTCAGAGACACCCCTACTCCCATGGTTAGGAGTCCCACAGAAACAGAAAACTAAACAACTGCAGCATATATGCAGAGGTCCTAGCTCAGACCCACATAGGCTCCATGATTGCTGCTTCGGTCTTTTTGAGCCCATGAGCTCAGCTTAGTTGATTCAGTGGGCCGTGTTCTTGTGGTGTAGAAGCTCTGCCTAATGTTTGGGTGTGGATTTCTGCATTTGTTTCTATCAGCTACCAGATGAAGCATCTCTGATGACTATCGGGCTAGGCACCGATCTATGAGTATAGTAGAATATTGTTAGGAATCATTTCATTGACTTTAAAAAAAAATTCTTTTGGTTACAAGTGTTTGGTTCTACCCTATGTCTCTGAGCCATCCAATTCCTGTGTCATGCATGGGTTCTCTCTTGTGGTTTGGGCCTCAACTAAGATCAGTCATTGGCTGTCCACTCCCACAAGCTTTGAACACCGATGGCCTAGCATATTTTGTAGGCAGGACAGGTGTGGGTTGAAGGTTCTATGGTTGGGTTGATGTCCCAGGCCCACTATTGGAAGCCTTGCCTGGTTACAAAAGTTTGCCTCGTTAGGCTCCATATCCTCCATTGTTAGGATTCCTTGCTAGTGTCAGCCTCATAGGTTCCAGGAAGTTTCCCCTGCACTAGGTTTCCATCTCACCCTCTAAATGCCCACCTATTCCACTAGTCATTCTCTCTCCATCCCTCCTTGCCTCACCCAATTCCTCCTGTTCTCATTTTCACCTGTCTCCAGCCCACCAGAAAAATATATTCTAATTCCCCTTCCTGGGAGATTACGAATCCCCCTAAAGCACCCCCCCCTTGTTACTTAGCCTCTCTGGGTCTGTGGACTGTAGTGTTATGATCCTTTAATGAACAGCAAATATCTACTTATAAGTGAGTACATATCATGTTTGTCTTTCTGAATCTGGGTCACCTCATTCGGGATGATTTTTTTCTAGTTCCATTTGACTGCAAATTTCATGATGTCATTTGTTTCTAACAATGGAGTAATACTCCATCATGTAAATATATCACAATTTCTTAATCCATTCTTCAGTTCAAGAATAATTAGGTAATTTCCAGTTTCTGGCTATTATGAATAAAGCTTTCATAAACATACATGAGCAAGTGTTCTTATGGTAAGATGGAGCATCTTTTGGGTATATGCCCAAGAGTGGTATAACTAGGTCTTAAGGTAGATCAATTCCCAGTTTTCTAAGGAACCTCCATATTGATTTCCACAGTGGCTGTTGATGTTTATACTTCCATAAACAATGAAGGATTGTTCCCCTTGCTCCACATCCTCACCAACATGAGCTGTCACTTGTGTTATTGATCTTAGCCATTCTTATAAGTGTAAGATGGAATCTCAAAATAGTTTTGGTTTTCATTTCCCTGATGGCTAAGGATGTTGAACATTTCTTTAAATGTTTCTCATTCATTGCAAATTCCCCTATTCATAATTCTCTGTTTAGATCTTGTGCCAATTCACTCAAGGTTATCCCCTGCTTTCTGTTTTATCAGGTTCAGTGTGTCTGGTTTTATGTTCAAGTCTTTGACCCACTTGGACTTTAGTTTTGTGCAGGGTGATAGACATGGATCTATTTGCAATCTTCTACATGCTGACATCCACCAATATTTGTTGACTTAACTTTGTTAAGTGGTATCTATCGAGGGAATTATCCATTTCGTTTAGATTTTCCAATTTTTTGAAGTACAGGTTTTTAAAGTATGACCTAAGGATTCTCTGGTTTCCTCGGTGTCTGTTGTTATGTCATTCTTTTTGTTTCTGATTTTGTTAATTTCGATATTCTCTCTCTGTCTTTTCATTGGTTTGGATAAGAGTTTGTCTACCCTGTCAATTTTTTCCAAAGAAAGAACTCTTTATTTCATTGATTCTTTGTGTTGTTGTCTTCATTTTTATTTTATTGATTTCAGCCCTCAGTTTGATTATCTCCTGCTGTCTACATTTGGATGAGTTTGCTGTTTTTTGTTCTAGAGCTCTTGGGTTGCTGGCATGAGATTCCTTCATTTTTTTTCATGTATGTGCTATGAATTTTCCTCTTAGCACCACTTTCATCGTGTCCCATAAGTTTGGCCATATTCTGTATTCATTTTTATTGAATTCTAGGAAGTCTTTAATTTCTTTATTTCTGTCTTGACCTAGTAGTGATACAATAGAGACTTGTTCTGTTTTCATGAGTTTGTATGGTCTCTGTTGTTTCTCTTGTTGAAATCCAGCTTTAATCCATGGTGATCTGACAGAATATAGGGGTTTTGTCTTAGTGTTTCTATTCCTGTGAAGAAACATCATGACTAGGGTAAGTCTTTTAAAGGAAAATATTTAATTATGGTGGCTCATAGCAGGATGCAGGGCAGCATGCAGGCAGACATGATGCTAGAGAAGGAGCTGAGAATTCTTACATTTTGACTCACAGGCAACTGGAAGTGGTCTGGGACACTGGGTGTGGCTTGAGCATATATGAGACCTCAAAGTCTACTTTCATGGTGACATACTTCCTCCAACAAGATCACACCTACCCAACCAACGCCATATTTCCAAATTGTGCTATTTCCTTTAGGGGCCATTTTCCTTCAAACAACAACACTCTACTCCCCAGCCTCCAAAGGCTGTAGTCATGTAATAATGCAAAAATACATTTAGCCCAACTTTCAAAGTCCCCATAGTCTATAATAGTCCCAAACTTATTTAGAAGACTCAAGTTTAAAGTCTCTTCTGAGATTCATTCAATCTCTTAGCTATAATCCCGTGTAAAATCAAAATGATAAAACAGACCATGTACTGCCCACACATAATGGCATGGGATATACTTTACCATTCCAAAACATAGGGGTGGGAGCATAGTGAGGAAATCCTGAGCCACAGAATTATTTCAACGTTCTTGTGTATGTTAAGATTTGCTTTGTGACTGAGTATGTGGTCAATTTTGGAGAAAGGTTCATGAGGGGCTGAGAAGAAGGTATATTCTTCAGATTTTGGGTGAAATGTTCTGTAGATATTTGTTAAGTTCATTTGGTTTATAAAGTCTGCTAGTTCCAGCATTTCTCTGTTTAGTGTTTGGCTGGATGACCTGCCCATTTGTTAGAGTAGGCTATTAAAGTCTCCCACTATCAGTGTGTGAGGGTCAAAATGTGATTTAACCTTCAGTAATGTCTCTTTAACAAACATGGGTGCTACTTTTATGTTTGGGGTATAGTTGCTAGGAAATGAAAGATCATCTTGATGGGTTTTTCCTTTGATGAATATGAATTATTGTTCCTCAGTGTCCCTTTTGATTAATTTTGGTGTGGAATCTGCTTTGTTAGATGTTAGAATAGTTTTACCAGCTTCTTTCTTTGTTCCATTTGATCTGAAAAAGTTTTCCCCAGCCCTTTAATATGAAGTAATGTCCACCTTTGATATTGAGGTGTGTTTCTTATATTCAGTAGAAGGGATGAATCCTGTTTTTGCATTAATTCTGTTATTCTGTGTCTTTTTTTAAAAATCTGTGTCTTTTTATCAAGGAATTTAGACCATTGATATTGAGAAACATCAATGAACAATCATTGTTAATTCTTGCTTTTGTTATCACTGTTGTTGATGTTCTTGTTATGTATGTCTGCTTCCCTTCCTTTGGTTGCTGGTATGAGGTAATTCATTTCCCGTTTTTTTTTTTTTTTTTTTTTCTTTATTCCCATGGCTGTAGTTAACCTCCTTGGGTTGGAGTTTTCCTTCTAGTATCTTCTGTAGGGCTGTATTTGGAGATAGATACTCTTAAATTTGATTTTATCATGGATATCTTGTTTTCTCCATCTATAGTGATTGAAAGTTTTGCTAGGTATAGTGGTCTGGGCTGGCATCTATGGTCTCCTAGAGTCTGCAAGCCATCTGTCCAGGCCTTCCTGGGTTTTAGAGTCTCCATTGAGATGTTGTGTGTAATTCCAATAGGTCTGTCTTTTTATGTTATGTTCTCTTTTTCCATTGTAGCTTTTAATATTTTCTTTGTTCTGTATGTTTATTATTTTCATTATTATGTGATGAGGGACTTTCTATTATGGTCTAATCCATTTGGTGTTCTGTATGCTTCTTATATCTTTATTGGCATCTCTTTTTTTAGATTGGAAAAATTTTCTTCTATGATTTTGTTGAAAATATTTTTTCAGTCTTTGAGCTGGGATTCTTCTCCTTCTATTCTTTATTTTATTTTATTTTTTATTATTTTATTTTACAATACTATTCAGTTCTACATAACAGCCACAGATTCCTTCCTGCCCCCCTCCCCATCCCCCCAGCCCACCCCCCTATTCCAAGCAAGAATTGTTGAAACCAAGGTTGGATAAAGCACAGGGACAAATAGCCAAATGAATGGAAACACATGAACTATGAACCAAAGGCTGAGGGGCCCCCAACTGGATCAGGCCCTCTGAATAAGTAAGACAGTTGATTGGCTTAATCTGTTTGAGAGGCATCTAGGCAGTGGTACCAGGTCCTGGGCTCATTGCATGAGTTAGCTGTTTGAAACCTGGGACTTATGCAGGGACGCTTGGCTCAATCTGGGAGGAGGGGACTGGACCTGCCTGGACTGAGTCTATTTGCTCCTTCTTCTATTCTTATTATTCTTAGGTTTGGTCTTCTCATAGTGTCCCAGATTTCCTGGATCTCTCTTGACAGGATTTTTTGATTTAATATTTTCTTTGATTGATGTATTTCTTTCTTTTATTGTGTTTTCAACACCTGAGAAGGTCTCTTCTATCTATTGCATTTTATTGGTGGTTCTTGCATTTGTAGTTCCTGTTAGCTCACCTAAATTTTCCATCTCCAGAATTCCCTTTATTTGTGTTTTCTTTATTGATTCTGTTTCCATTTTCAGGTCCTAAACTTTTATTCATTTCCTTCAACTGCTTTTTTTTTCTTTTTCTCCTTTTTTTTTAACTTTTTTGGTTTTTCACTCATTTCCTCCAATTTTTGACTTGTCGTTTTCCTAAATTTCTATAGGAGCTTTATTCACTTTAAGGATATCTATCATCTTCATAAAGTTGTTTTTAAGGCCTTTTTTGTTGTTCTTCATCTCTCTTGTAGCACTCAGGGATTGCTGTCAGATGGCTGGACTCTGGTGGTAACATATTGCCCTCATTACTGCTGACTGTGCTCTTGCACTGGCAACTAGGCATCTGGGTTTGGGATGACTATAGGCCTAGGTGTCCATTTCTGAGTTTGCTTTTGTTAGATGAGTGTTTTTTCCTTGGTTTCCATTTCCTCTCTGTTCTTCTGGCCTTTGTGATCTGTAGTTGAACAGGAGTTCTCTACCCAAGTGTCTGATCCCTCTGGGAGTATCTGCCCAAATTCAAGTCTGGAAGTCTCTTGGCCAGTGTGGCCTCTGATCCAGCAGGGATTCTCAGCCTGAGTTTCTGGCTAGGATATGGCCATGAGGAGGGGAGGGGATTGGGGATTTTGTGTGTGTGTGTGTGTGTGTGTGTGTGTGTGTGTGTACGTACACATGAAGAGAGTGGAGGAGGCCCAGGGGCTGGCAGCCTATCTAGTCTTTTCACAGAATTGGCCTGTGTTTGGGCAGGGGCTGGATTTTGGGGCTGGAGTATAGCAAAGAAGTGGGGAGGGATAACTGAGGACCAGTTCTGTTGGAAACTAGAGAATGGTGAATGCCAGCTCTGGGTGGCATTCATATCAGAAGCCTACCTGTGTGGCGGTATTTTATTTGTGCTGAAATGTTATATTTTATTTGTATGTTAATAAGTGAAGTTTGTGTGGAGATCAGAGGTCATATAGCCAGCCATAAACAGAAGTCAGGCAGTGGTAGCACATGCCTTTAATGTGGTCACATAACAGGCAGAGTCTCTGTGTGTTCAAGGACACAGCCTAGTGCGGTGACACATGCCTTTAATCCCAGTACCAACCATAGAGACCTGGAGGTCTGTATAGACAGGCAGTGACAAGGAAGTGAGGTGGCTGGGTTAAAAGCCAATGAGAAGACAGAAAACAAGGCAGTAAAGGCACAGGTTAGACCGGAAGCTGGGTCATTTGCTTGCTTGGGAAGCTATAGCAATGTGTTGAGCTAAGGTTAGTTTGGTGGCTATTCTCTATTTCTTTGATCTTTCAGCAGTCACTCCTGTATTTGGCTCTGTGTTTCTTATTTAATAAGACTGTTTAGGCATTTGTCTACATACCTGGTCCTCTGGCAGGTATGACCTGTGGAAATCAATTCTTTTGAAAAATCTGCACAGTTTACGTCCTGAGAAAGAGTAACAAAAAACAGGACTCAAGAACAGACAAAGTTTGCTGAAAGTTCAAGTGTGGAAAAGTGGAACAGGAAAAAGTCTCTTCCCAGTACCTTCTTTCCACAAAATAGTCCCACGACACACTTGCTTTAGCAGCCTTAGAGGATCTTACAGATGAATTTAAAAAGTTCTCTAAAGAATACAGTTGCTATCTAATTTAAATTCTCTTTGAGCATTAAAAGTGGAAGACTATTCAAAATTTACTTCTTGAGAGTGGCATAATAATAGTGTTAAAACCAGGAAACACAGAAAAAGCAAGCAATAAAATAAAAAGCAAGTCCCCCCCCCGAAAAAAATGCTCATTTCTCAATTTAGTTTATCAAGCAACACAACAGTTATATATAGCATGTTAACAAATTAGATACAGTGATACATTGACATGACATACTTTATAACCTAGTAAACTCTATCATAAGGTTATAATCCAGAATATGCAAAAAAAATTAAAAGAACTCCAAAGAGCAAAGGGCAACAAATGAGTCAGTTAAAAATGTGTTGGGTCACTTGCACCCTGACAACAGGGTCAGAGCTCGTGTGCTGCTCAGGTGGGGTGCAGGGTCTGCTTGCTCTCCTGTGTGCTGCAGCTGTTGAGGAGCATGCTTAGTTCTCTCACTCTCAAGACCTCTGGGGCCAGCTGCAGGTAGCAAGGGGTGAACGGACCCTGCCCACCCCCTACAGCAGCCAGGAAAGAGAGTCACCTTGCCTGGGTAAAGCAGTAGAGCTGGGCCTGGTGGTGTGAGTTCCAGTGAGCTGGATCTGTGGACCTGAGAGCAGGAGAACTGGCCCTGTTCCTTGCTGCAGGCTGCATTGGGTGAGCTAGCCTAGGTGGTGCTGGAGAGCTCATCTGGGTAGTGACAATGAAGGAAAGCTGGCGGGCTGACCAATCCAGCTATCCCAGGTCCAAGCCCAGGACTATGAATTAGACCACCCCAACAGCTGCCTCATCTATAACTGTTGGAGCATGTGAAAGGCATGAACCTACAGATCCAAAATGGCAGGATCTCCATGACACAGAACAACAACAAGATACCCAAGCAGAACCCCAGTGAGAGTCCATTACTGATAGTGGAGTAGAAACCAGAAGCCTCAAACCTGACCAATGACTCAGCAATGAACACTTAAAAGTAAAGATGAATGAACTAAAGGGAATATTGTGTGACTTAACAGGCCATACTACAGCATCTACAATGAGATTTCTTCTTCTTCCTCTTCTTCTTTTTCTTCCTTTTCCTCTTCTCCTTTGTTTGACTTGGCTTTTGATTTTTCTTTTAAACTTTGTTTTGTTTTATGGCGAGGGTGAGGGGAATTTCAAGGGCAGAGGACGGATTCAAGGGGGTGGGGAGATAAGTGGGATTAGGATGCATAATGTGAAATCCACAGAGAATCAATAAAAGTTTAAAAAAAAACTTAAAAAATGTGTTTGGAATCTAAACAGAGTGTTTTTAACAAAAGGAATAAAAATGACCAAGAAATATCTCAAAAAGTGTTCATCAATCTTATCAATTAGGGAAATACAAATTAAAACCACGTTTGGATCTCATCTCATCCCAGTTGGAATGACTAAGACCAACAAAACAACTGACAGCAAGCGCTGGCCAGGCTGTGGGGACAGAGGAACCCCATTCACTGTTGGTGGGAATGCTAACTGGGACAGCTATTCTGAAAATCAGGGTTGAGGATCCTCAAAAATCTAAAAATAAGTCTACCATATTACCAAGCTATATCATCCTTGGTATATGTCCAAGAACTCAACACCCCACTCCAAGACATTTGATAAGCCCTAATCAAAATAGCTAAGCTATGGAAATAACCTAAATGTCCTCCAACAGAAGACGGGATAATGAAAATGTGCCTATGTACACAATGAAATGCAATTCAACTATAAAAGAAAATGAAATAATAGGCAAATGGATGGACTTAGAAAAGGTTATTTTGAGTGAGATATCCCAGACCCAGAAAGACAAATGTCACATGCTCTCTCATCTGTGGTTCCTAGCCTCAGATCCTCAGATATATGTATATAACATGGAGGAAGCACAGAAACCAGGAAAGTGTAAAGGAACTGTAGATGGGAGTTGTTAGGGTACTGAGAATGGAATAGCAGAATACAGTTTATATGAGGTGGATTTGAATAATGGGGAGGATGTCTCAACTGGGGAGGAGATGAGGAGGTGAACATAGAAGTAGAAGCAGGGATAAGTGACAACACCAAGGTTGTTTAATAAAGCTTCCAGGAAACATTGTTTTATACTTACATAAATTATACATAATGTATATGTATGCATATTATACATACGATGTACATGCATATATATGAATATGTAGTCCATGTGACTCCACAAATAACATAGGTTATTAATGTAGCCTGCTGTGGGATATTAGTTTAAGATGTGTTACATTCATTTATGCTGGGGAATATTTGTTTAATGATGCAAAGATGAGTTGCATATGTTCAACTCTGTAAAACTGTGTTGCTTTGCTTGTCTAAAACACCTGATTGTTTTAATGAAGAGCTGAATGGTGGTCAATAGCTAGGTAGGAGATGGATAGGTAGTGCTGCTAGACTGAGAGAGTAAGTAGGAGGAGAAATCTAGGCTTGAAAAAAGAGGGAGGAAGGAGAAAAGGAGAAGGAGAGGAGACTATCGGGGCCAGCTACCCAGGCACAAAGCCAGTCGCAGAGTAAGAAGGAAAGAAAGATATATAGAAGAAAGACAAGTAAAAAGTCCAGAGGCAAAATGTTGTTAAAGAGAAACAGGATAATATAAGTTAAGTTAGGAAAGCTGTCAAGAAACAAGCCACGCTAAGGCCAGCCATTCATAAGTAAGAATAAGTCTCTGTGTTATTTATTTGGGAGCTGGGTAGTGGGCCCCCAAGGAGTAAACAAAACAAAACAAACAAACCAAAACAACTACAATAGCCCTTCATTGCCTCTCAGAGATTCAAGGTAAGCCCCTGTTGCTGATGACTTTTCACGCTTAGGACACAGAACTCAAGACAATTTGATCTGGATCTAACCTGAAAGCCTCTTTCCTGCTGTCTAGCTTCCAAGGTAGCCGAAAATCCTATGCAAGCTGCCAAGGGAGGGAAGCAATTAGTAGTCCTATCCAACAGTGATGCCTGTGAACCACGGCAATAACCAGCATGGCAAACATGCATGCACATGCTGTTTACAACACTATTCACACTGAACAAGATATAGAATCACCCCAAGACCCATCAACAGATGAACACAAAATAAATATACAGCACAGTATTGTTTAGTTATAAAAAATGAAATCCTCTCATGTACAAGAATATGAATGGAAATATAAGACATCACAGTGGCAAAAATAAGTCAGACACAGAAAGATGAACATCTCTTGTTTTCTGTTATATGTGGAACATAAAATAAGGAAGAAAATTAAAAATAATCTGCAAGTGGAAGGAGTGTTGGAAGAGAGGGCATTAAGAAAAAAGTGAGAAGGTAGACATAATTAATGCACTATATATGTGTACTACATTATATAATATGAAATATATATTTATATTATAAAATATATATTATAAATATGTTATATATGTTTGTAAAATTAATATGTGTTAATAGAGCTTCAAAGCAGACATATAAGAAGCATTCACCTACCTACTTTGTACATCTATATACCTATAAATATAAAATGATGCAATGTCTCAAAACACTCAAATAAGCTACATAAATTACGAAAATGATTCTTTCTACAAATAATTTAACATGGCTATGTCTTATACTGGACCATTTGTTACCTCAAGAATAACAAAACTATTAGAATTGGCAATAGAGTGAGCTGTAGTGTATTCCAGAGATGTGAATAGATTAGGAAGGTAGAAAATGTCTCAACTTCACTCGTGTCAGCTACCTATTAACAACTCATGATGGGTTCCTCCTTTTGGTACTGTGATCAAAGTACCCGATGGGAACAACCGAAGGAAAGAAGGATTTGTTTTGTTCTAGGTGTCAGAGGGTCGTGGTGACACAGCTTGCAGTGCTTGGGCAGAACATCACTGTATTGAAAGCATGTGATGAAAAGAAGCGTTCATCAGGAAACAGTCAGTGTGACCGGTAGGGAACTATCTCCAGTGACCTACTTCTCCCAGCCATGATCTGCATTCTGAAGTTTCCAGAACTTCCTCAAACAGTGCTAGCTAGCTGGAGGCCAACTTTTCAATTCATGAGAATTTTGGGGGAACATGATACCAGATCATAACAAATATTCGTATATCTCTTGCTATATTGAATTTGTAATCAATTAAATTTATGATAACACAAGATGTCCATAAAATAATTGAAAATATGGAATATATACACTGATGAGACAGTCTCAGAACTAACAAAGATTAAAATACTGAAATCTTTTTTGGAGAAGGCACTCACTCCTAGAGATTCATTCTTTAGTTAGGAATCCAGATAGGACACAACGAAACACCAACAAAGTCAAGATGACAACAATCTAAATGGTTTTCAGTGAAAGAGTCACTAAGTTAATGTGAGTCATTCATGAAATTGCATATAAATCTTCAAAGGACTGGACTTTTGGGAAGTGTTTCCATAATTATTCCTTTGATACCAATGTATAGACCCCAAAGGATTTGGTCTGGCTGGTTTGTAACCAAAACCAAACAAGATTAGGTCCATCCCAGCAAACCTCTACTGACATTTGAAGAATATCCCAGCTGATATTTAAGATGTAAAGAAGTATGTAGTTATTTTGTATCTTCAATCTGATTGTAGATATTGTTCTACTCATCTTCAGTTGATTTATTTGTCCCCGAAACAGGCTTCACTCTGTTCTTCACTAGTTCCTGCTGTATTTATTGGAGAAGCTCTGATCTTCAGTCCTTCTTGGCTAATGCTGAGCGTGTAATAATCTTTTTAAATTTTTTTATTCATTTTACATACCTATCACAGATCCCTCTCATGCCTCCTCCAGGTCCCCCCCACCCCCATCTCCACCCCCCCCACCTACCCTTCCCTCAACCCTTCCTCCAACAGGGTAAATTCTCCCATTGTGTGTGGGGGGAGGAGGGGGGGAGCAGCTAAGCCTGTTACATTCAGTTGAGGCAGGACCAAGCCTCTCCCCAATGTGTCAAGGGTGAGCTAGGTTTCTGACCATAGGTAATGGGATCCAAAAAGCCAGCTCATGCACCAAGGATCCCTTCTAGGGTCCTCCTTGTTTCCTAGTTTCTCTGGTGCTGTGGGTTGTAATATGATTATCCTTTGCTTTACCTCTAGTATCCACTTATGAGTGAGTATATACTATGTTGTCTTTCTGAGTCCGGGTTACCTCACTCAGGATTGTATTTTCTGGTTCCATCCATTTGCCTGCAAATTTCATGATGTCATAGTTTTGGCAGCTGCGTAATACTCCATTGTGTATATGTGCCACATTTTCTTTATCCATTCTTTGGTTGAGGGGCATCTAGGTTGTTTCCAGGTTTGGCTATTACGAATAATGCTGGTATGAACATAGGTGAGAAAGTGTCCTTGTAGTATGATTGAGCATCCCTTGGGTATATGCCCAAGAGTGATATCATTGGGTCTTGGGGTAGATTGATTTCTAGTTTTCCGAGAAACCACCACACTGATTTCCAAAGTAAGACTGGAACTTTTATCTCTCTCCATTTTGCATGTTTCAGCAGTCCAGGGTCTTTTGCTAAGCAAAGCATCCTGATTCAGTTCTAGGCATTATTTATGGGAAATCATGCAGTTATCCTTTCAGGAGTCTTTATACCCAGAAAGGTGCATAATAGCCTCACCTTACTTTCATGTATTCTTTAGACTTCCATCCTCTGGTTTAATCTAAAATCATGCTCTCACAACTAATGAACTTCAAAAGTCCCCTCCCATTCCTCTAGCCTTTTGTAAGATAGCTATTATAACTTTCACATGATATAAAACTAGTATAAAAAACTGAAGGAGATTGACTTGGAATTAGCATCCTTTTGAAGACACAATAAAGTATTGAATAAAAGAAATAGGAAATTTGCCTAATTGAATGAATTGGAGAATATAGGAAGGGTTGGGTGATAGGATAAAAGAAGGAAAAACAGGGAAGATAATTTTGTCATTAATACATATTCAAAGTCTAATTTAGTACACGTTCAGAAAAGATCACAAATGATACTTATCAAAAAACTAGAATAGTTAAATCTGGTCATAGATGCTCAGTAGTGAGTCATACATTAAGATATGAATATCTAAAATAAGTACAAGAGGTTGTGCTTTGATTATCAGAAAAAATATTCAAGACAAAAAGGAGGCCAAATGAATGAGGATTTTCTGTAAAATTCAGTTTATAATTATTAGTGATACAATGTTAGGAAACTCCTATACTAAGATCCCATGCCTACTACCTGACATATAGCTACAGAGGAAAATATGGAGGATTATGTAAATCAAGCTCATTATTTCTATATAAACTACCTGAAAAGCAAAACCCTGATGTGGGAAAAATGTGACTGTAACATACATTTCCGAAGCAACGCAGAGAGAACTGAATATATTACTCTGGAGCTTTGAAAATTCTGGGCAAACAGAGAAATGTAGACAAAAAAAAATCTATGCTTTCCAGAGGAAAAAGATAGAATGAACATATACAGTCCTTGAGGGTGCAGAGACATGTATTAAGCCATTGACATGTTACTTGTTAGGAATGCAACAAGAATGCTTCTGAGAAGGCAGTTTTGTTTGAATTTCCTTTAGAAAGCTTACTCATACATTTCAGAGTTCTGGGAACTCGGAAAGACAAAGAGACCATGAGAAAAAGTTATTCATTTACCAGCAATAGGGATATTGTGGGTCCTAAACCAAGGGTTTGGAAGTACACATGTTCATGAACTGGGGATGTGAAAGATTTCATTTAATAAAATACATTTGTTTGGTCTTTTGCATTAATTCTGGGTCATTAAGTTGGACGGTTAAGAAAACCAACTCAAATACCAGATATTGCTTGGTCTTAATGGCCCCCTTGGGGAGGGGGTGAGAAGGTATGGCATCAATGACACAAACACCAGGAGTCAGTTGAAGGCAAACAGCAGACTCATTTATTCAATAACAGGGAAGGCCTTATATATTCTCCTCCCAGCATCTATACTGTGTCCAAATTTGGTGGTATTGTGTGGTCGTCCTTCATTGGCTGAGCATGATCATGAACTCTGACAGCAATCAGGAATTCTGAAAGCACCTATTGCTAGGCCCTCAGGCAGCCTCCAGGTTGGCTCATAAGGAAGTATGTTATGCGCATGCCTTGGCAACTGGTTTGGGTCAATTTGCTTGACCCTATGGGCCTTTCCTACTACAACTAGAAGCTGTTTTCTTCCAGGTATTGGATATTGAATACAGACCCTCATGCTTACTAGAAGTACCTTCTGCCACTGAACTATATCCACAAACTTTTAGTTTTCATATTGTGATAGTGCCATGTGATGGTATACAGCCTGACACTGAACTTCAGAATCTTTTGTCTCACTTTTTTGAGAAGCTAGGATCACCTGCCCTTCTCTAACACACATGGCTAGAAAATGATCAACATTGTATTTGACACGTACTGAGCCAATGAGCCACTATGGACAAGGAAGTTACATGCAATTCACTATGAGTTAATTGGAGTGATGTATTCTTCCATTATCAAATTTCATCAGCCCATATTGTGTCTCAATGTTATGACAGAGGGAGGAAGTAGGGTACTCTACAGTATCAGTTAAATGCTTTCCAACTCATGCTTTCCCAAAGATTGAGATTTCTTTCCTAAATTGAGAATGAAATAATTTTTGATTATTAAATTTTGGAATATTTAAATTCCAGTGCCTGCTTTCTACAACTATTACATCTCCCTCCAAAATTCTCTTCGATATGTGTTCCTAGGTTTGCTTCATTCTCTGCTCTGATTGAGACATGATCTGCCTGTAATGTGGCACAACTTAAAACACACAAAAAAGAAGAAAATGCAAATACAGGTGGCATCATGTGTATATATTTTACTATTTGAGAATTTCATGCATGCATACAATGCATTTTGATCAAATCTACACCATTCCCTCCCTGTAAGCACCCCACTTCTCCCTATTATCACCTTTGCCTCTTAACTTCATGTGCTCCCTTTTTTAATCCACTGGAGCATAAGTAGCCATCAAATATCAATAGCTCCTCAGCAGGGGGTGGGCCTTCATGAGCTTGCTCCTAGTGCATGTAGGGATTTGACAGGGATGACCTTGTGCTGATTTCAGCAATGCAGTCATGGTTATGGGTTCATCCGTGAAATAGCACTTTTATATCCAGGAAGTACTTACTGCTCAGGTATTTTACCCCTGCATACTTACCAGTTACTGGTCTCAGCATTATCCTCTAGCTACTACAAAATATACATTGCTCTGATGGGGGCTGAGAGATGCACTAACGAATGAATGTGAAGAAAAGAGTTTAGGGGATGTTTATTACTATGTCCATTTGCCTGGATAATAGACTAATAGTAGTAAATCTACCTCTAAGGCCTATGACTTAACCAGCTACAGGTTTTGACTCAGTCAATGGAATAAGATATGGATTCTGTCTTGTGGAGCTGGGCTTAGATACAATCAGAAAGTGGTTGGTCTCTCTCAGAACATTCATGCCACTTTTGCACCAGTGAGCATGTCTTTCCACGTCAGTCACTATTTTACTTCACAGTGCTCACAGCTAGGTGAGACTGTTACTTGCTTTTCTCGCTGAGTATTAGCACATTCTAGCACTATGAAAACTATCCAGTAGGGATAAGACTTCCAGGGTGGTATCAGCTTTATTTCACCATGTTCCATAACTCAAAAACATGGTATTTCAGCAGTAGGATCTTACCCTTAAGTTCTGCAGTACAAACAATAGCAATGGTTAATAGTGGGTGTGTCTATAGGCTCCACTGACCTTCTACCTAAAAAAAAAAAGATGTGGCCCTTACCTTATATTGGCTTCTTATTTGGTAGCCTATGGTATTTGAGAGAGCCTATTTGAGAGATAGCCTATGGCATTGTCTACCCAATATAGGGTAACTGTATTTAAACTCCTATATATGTGCATATTTTAAGGAATACCTACAGTAGTAATATTGTGTATAGCATGTTCAAAGACCTTTAGTATTATTTATTCCTCCCTGTCTGTTTGTATTCTGCCCTCAGATCTCACATACCACTTAATACTTACTTTCTGTGTATTATTACTCTTTACCCACTTAACTCCCTCTTCTGCCTATTATTCCCTTTTATCCCTTCATACCATCTATCCTTGTTTCCTTGCCTCCTCACCCATGACTGCATTCTAATTTCTAACCTCTCTGGGTACTGCAGTTTAAACACACACATCTAAGAATTCAATGCTAACATCCATATACGAGAGAACATCTCAGCATTTGTCTTTATGTGTCTAGGTTACCTCACTCTGAATGATTATTTCAAGTTCTGTCCATTAACCCACAAATTTCATAATTACATTTATCTTTATAGCTGAATAATATTTTGATTAAGACCAATGACCCCTAACTAGTGATGTAGAACATCACTTTAGAATTAAAATTGTTTTTACTTAAGCATTAGTTAGCATGACACTGTGAAATGTCTGTTTTTAAATTTAATATTCTACAAAGAAAGTATAGCTTTTATGTCCTCTATAATGCAGATCAGAAAACTGAAGGAAGTTAGGAGAACGTCAGAGTGAGACATCTTAGTCTTTGTTGTTTTCTTGTTGTGTTGAAGTCTACAATAACGTGAATTCTCAGCAAGTGCCCTACAACTGAGCCATATCCCCACCCTCTGTTTGTAGACATCAGTGTTTCATACAAGTTCTTGAGAAGACATGGTGAAATTTTCTAATGTGTGCATATATATGCACACAAGTACACATAAATAAAGATGTCATGTGGACTTATAGAACAAAAATAAACCAAAAACTTCCTGAAGTTTTCTAGTAATGCTTAGAAAAATATTTTGCTCATTTGCAATATAAAGAATTATTTGCTGATGCTCTGAAGCTCACAAGTGTTCACACACACACACATACACATACACATACACACACACACACACACACACACACACGTATTGAGAAGGGAGGGAGGAAAGAGTGAGGGAAGAAGGGAAGGAGGAAGAGGGAGCTTGTTATTGTTTATCCCAAAGCTATACAAAGACTACCTCATCTAAAAAGATATTCACTTTCTCATCTTCTGAGATGCTATATCATTTTAATATCTGTTATGCCATACACCTGTATCCCAATAAAATATACATAGTAATCATCATAAAAGAAGAAGATCAAGATACACAGTGACACCAACATGAGGAAGTTCAGTGAAAAGAGGAATCAACTGAACATGCATTCAAACTTTTGATGCTATGCAGGAAAAAATAAATAGCTTAGCACAGTGAGATAGGTATTTTGGTACTGTTTGAAATGAAAATAACTTAAAATGTGTGAACACTAATTCCTAAATTTTCCTTTTAAGAAATTGACTGATTTTCATCTTGGTTTTGTTTTCTAACAGGTGAGCCATGAACAAATCTTGTCATTTTTCACTCAGTAGGAAACATTCTGCTCAGAAAAGTCATGGAGTAGTTACATATCACCAGTATTTGCATTCCTACAAGTAAAGTTTAGATTATTGGTCAGAGAAGGATTTGGTATTTTGAAGATGATCGTTAACTCAAAATTCCAATCAAGCTTAACAATTAGATGCTTTAGAAAATGTTCTCTCTTACTATGAAAGTTGAGTGAAATCAGCTCAGAAATATTCTGAAATGTGTTTTAGATGTCAAAAAGATGGCTAAAGTCATGAATGGAAGCAGGGTCCTGAGTAGGTCAGGTGGAGGAGTCTGAGGCCATTGTCTGAGGCTCCTGTGGGCAGGTCAACAAAGTCCCAGTGGGACAGGAGAGATAGAAACACTCCATATGTGTTAGTTTCTTTTAAAATTTATGATGGTAAACTACCTAGAAAATACCATCTGGTATCAGAGCCAGTTTCTGGGTACAATCCAATAGCATAGAGCATATATGCATGGTCACATAACTGTCTTCACCACCTATTTTTTCATCACCAAAATCAAAACTACATAACTCCCCATTCTTCACTTCCTACAGCACCAATTGTTTTATAGTCTAGCTCCATGAATTAGATCGTTACAGGTACCCCATGTTTGTGGAAGAGTACTATATTTCTTCTGGCTTATTCTACTGTATAATCTCCTCAAGGTCCATCCTCCTTGTGCATCTATCAGAATGTCATTTCTTCTTAAGGCTGAGTAGCACATTATGGAGTGTATATACTGCCTTGTTTTTTTCTGGATGCCCATTTGTCTATATCATTGTGGTTGTTTTCAACTTTTGACTTTTATAGGTGGTGCTGCAATACAATGAGTCTACACATATTTTCTCTGTTTTTATTAGTTATGTACCAAGAAGTAGTACTGTTTTGGTCCTTCAAACCTTTTAATTGAAATATAACAAACAGTGGATAGACCATCAGCATACATTTTAATAAATGGGCTTATGTCAACAAAGGCATTTAAGCAGAGGCAGACCAAAAGCACAATCTGATTTTTTATTTATAAAGTGCAAGCCACAGGAAACAAAAGCAAAGATAGACAAATAGAATTCTATCAAACTGGAAAGTTCTGCCCAGCAGCAGACTGAAGTGACAACCTGGAGAATGCCAGAAGTCTTTGTAAGCTATGTATCTGTTCAAGCAGGTGATAGTGGCAATATTTAAGAGACTCAGTTCAATAACAGCTCTCTATCAGAGCCTGGTTAATAAATCAGAAGAAGAGCTAAATAAAAATTTCTCACTCAGAGGTATATGAAAAAGAGTCTAAGCATTATTAATTGTCAATGAAGTACAAATCCAAAGCATAATGGGATAGGTCCTCAACTAATTTAAATAGCTAGTAATAAGAAGAAAATATCCCCAACAACAGATGTAGGATGGATGTGGAGCAAAGAGAAATACTGCACACTGTGGGTGTGAATGTAAATTGGCACAACCAATAGGGAAAACATCATGGAATATCCACTGAAAACTGCCACAGGAAATGAATGGTACACAGAATGGATTTCTGTAAGTCCATGTTTACTGCAGCACTAGTCACAAACATGCTGTTAGTTCACCTTGTGTTATGGCAAATGCCTGAGCCATCAAGCTTACAAAAGGAAGAGGCTTCCTAGGGCTCCCTGCTCTGAAGCTTTCCCTTTGGAGTAACCAGCTCCAGTATTTGGGTCAGTGGAATCCCATCACGGTGGGAACATGTGGTAAAGCAAACCTACTTCACCTCACTGCTGGATGGGAAAGAAACAGACTAGCTGAGGCAGTGACCAGGGTCCCACTGCTGCTGAGAGCACATCTCCCAAATTTAAGTCTCACCTAAAAAAATTCTACCACCAACAAATGGTATCAATCTAGAGGTAAACATTTAATACACAGGCCTTTGGATTTACTCAAGTTTAAGCTGTTTCAGTATCAGTTCAAAAAAATATCAAACTGTTAACCAACTGATGAGTAGATGAATAAAGTGTCAATTAAGCACAATGGAATAATATGCAGCCCAAGTGGATGAAATTCTTTCATCTGCAACATTTACAGAGCTGAGGCCATCACTGTCTATGAGATAAGATGGGCACATCAAAGCAAGTCATACATCATCTCACTCATAGGTGAAATGCACAAAGTTGATGTTGGTGAGGATAACAGTGGAAGACTGATTACCTGAAGCTGGGATAGTAGGAGATGCAGGAAGGGAAAGCAGGTCAACAGGTGCTAATTAGTAGTTAGATAGGAGAAATTAGTCCATGGTTTCTACAGTTCAGAAGATCCAAGCACAGATGAAAACAAGGCAATGCTTCAAAAATTGGAAGAAAAGAGTTTGAACAAACTACAAACATTTGAAGAATTATGTTTAACTTGATTTAAACATACCCCAATGTGTGGTCGTCATAGCAAAACATTATGTGCTACCACATAACTATGTGCTCTATCATTTATTAACTGGAAAGCAAAACCCAGCCTTAGCCAGAGCCTCACTTCCTTCCAGTCAATAGCTACCCCTGGGGATGCTCATTCTTCTGGTATTTAATCTGTTTCTTCAGTCCTGTTTGATTTTGAACATCATGCAAATGCAATCATATAATGCCAAGTCTTATTTTTTCACTCAGTATTATGTATATGAAACTTTGGGCTCTGAGGCTTCTAAAATTACATTTGTGAGATCTTTAAAACTCCACATTGTCACATGGAGCTTTACTGTATTCATTTCCATTGGTATGTAACATGAAATGAATATTATATATTTTATACCTAATTGTGTTTTTATATAATATTTAAATGTTTATATACTATAAATTTTATATTGTAAGGACGATGTAAATATTTTATATGTAATTATCATGTAATGGAATATTTCATTTTATGTTTCAAAATAAATAAGTTTGCTCTTTGACAATATAGCAAAACTTTGATTGCTCTTACCTCCATACTCTTCCTCTTCTGCCTGCCTTCCATCCCTGCCAACCATCTCTCTGCAAGTAGCTTTCTTATATGCATGTCTTTCTGTTTTGTTTTGAGTTTAGTCAGTGCCATCTGTGTGACCATGAACATGATGACTAATCTTAATTGTCAACTTGACATACTATGGAAGAGGAAAACTCAGTTGAATTGCTTCCATCAACATTGGTCTTTAGGCATGTCCCAAAACTTTTTCTCCAAAAGTTGCTGTATGCAATGGTGTTTATCTCAGCAATAGAAAGCAAACTAGAATAATGGGTTTGGAAATATCTACTGGTGCCTAGTGAGCTAATCAATAAGTTTGCAACTGAAGACCATGATTGTCCCTCTTCCAGAATTCACTGATATCTAATAGTTCAGTAGAGAGTGACAGGACCTATGAGTTCATTTTAATCTCTAACTATATGACTAACAGCGTGTGTCTTATTCAGGCCCAGTGCATGATGGCTAAGATATCATGATTGCAATGTCTGTGCGTGACCCAAGGATAGCCTTTCTCAGCTCTTCTCTTTACCTTCTGGTTCTATATTCTTTGTGCTCCCTTTCCCACAGCATTTCCTGAGCGTTAGAGGAAATAGTATAAATACTTTGTTTAGAGCTAAGTGCTCAAATGACCCTTATTGTTAGCATCTTAGCCAGCCATGCATTTTTACTCTCACCACTGTGACTTTTAACAGTGGTATATTGAGTTGAGGTGGGACCATGTCCTCCCTGCTGTGTCAAGGCTGATCAAGGTATCCATCCCATCCTGGGGAACGTGTTCCCAAAAGCCATTTCATGCACCCAGGATAAGTCTTGTTCCCACTGCCAGGGGCTCCCCTAGCAGATACAGCCATAAAACTGTTACCATTCAGAGGGCCTAGTTCAGTCCCATGCATGTTCCCCAGCTGACAAGCCAGAGCCCATGAGCTCCCACCAGCTTGGATCAGCTGTCTCTGTAGTTTTCTCCATCATGATCTAGACCTCACTTGCTCCTGTGATCCCTCCTCCTTCTCTTCAACTGAAGTCTAGGAGCTCAGCCCAGTACTTGGTTGAGGATGTCAGATTTTGTTGATTCCCCAAGGGAGGCCTTATGCTCTCTAAGCATGTGGTGGAGGGTGGGATTGGGGGAGGTAGGAGGGTGGGAGAAGGGGATGGAGGGAGAACTGGGATTGGTATGTAAAATATGTAAAATGAATATATATATATATATGAAAAAGTGGTATATTGAAGTCATACCCCCTTCCTCTCAAGACTCAGAGATCTATGCAAAAGAGGAGGCAGAAAAATTGTAAGAGCCAGGAGTGGTAAGTAACTCAAATGAAATAATGTTTTAGAGACACAACAGGGATGATGCACACATGAACCCATAGATATCATGACAGCATGCATAAGACATGAACATGTTCAAACTAGGCAAAATCCTTGCAGGGAGAAGAAAGGGAACTGCACAGGAAGGCCTCCTCCCTGAAAAAAAAAAACCTATTTGCAGTTGTTAGCTGCTGGGAATTGGAAGGTCAGTTTTCCTTAATGAGTGACACTGCGTGTATCTACTATATTCCAGGGTAGGCCAGGGAATAGTTGTGAAATGCAAAAGAGACTCCATATTTTTGTGTGTGTCTATTTTGTTTCTTTATTTGTTAGTGCTTTGTTTGTTTTGTTTTTATATTGTTGTTGTTTTGTAGTTAAAAAGAATATGAAGTTGCATTGTTAAGGAGGGGGATATCTGTGAGGAGTTGGTGGAGGGGGAAATATGTCCAAAATATATTGTGTGAAAATTAAAAAAAAATACATTAATAAAATAAAAAATAATTTTTATTAGCAATCCTTTATTTGCCAAACCTTGTCTTAAAAAATAATTCAGCATCTTATAGCAGCATCTTATTTTAAACCTATAGGTTGAGCTCAGCTTTAGTTTACCAGAACATCCATTGATTGTCAAAGAGACTCTCTTCTTCATTTACCAGGAGAGATGCTTATGCTGTCTAACATTTTTTCTGTTCATTATTAAATCTATTCTTGGTTTAGACATTGTGTAGGTCTGTGAGTCCACATTAGAGGCCTTCCAGCTCAAGCTTCTGGAGTTCTGTTAGCAAGAATTTAAAGGGCAGTGGGGTGCTGTGGATGAAGAAGAGGTATTGAGAAACAGTGGCATCTCTTCCCTTGTTCTTCACAGCCCCAAGACTCATTACTGCTGGCTCATTTAGTAGTCTCACTGGGTGAGACTCAACAGTCCTGAATAGCGCTATACTCTATCCCAGCTCACCGGCTTTTAGAGTGTTTCCCATACAATTCTCCCATGAGATTAGGAATTATTCTATCAGTTTCTGCAGTTTTTCCTCAGTCCAAGCCTCTCACCCTTAGTGACTACCATGCAAAACTGGGTATTTAAAAATTCATGACAGAGACTGGTCCATTTAAAATAATTTGTTTCTTCAGCATATCCCTTTTGAATGCACAGTGGTTAATGTATCCCTGCTTTTGCTTTATTGACACTAAGTTTGACTGTCCAAGAAGCTCCAAGAATAGGCTATAAAATAAAATATGGAATAGAATATGGCTGGAAGCCCTAAATCTTTTGAACGGATTGGACCTAGATTTTTTTGTCCTCATGTGTTAACAGCAGTGACTTCAGCAGCAGTGATGTTGGTTTACATCTTGCACTTGGCAGCTAGATTCATTGCAAAGAAGAAGCATACTATGTACTCAATGGTGTCTTCAGTATCTACATACTTCAGGCCTAATACTCAAGGAAACTATATTTGGAAATGGAGTTTTCAGAAGACAATTAATGCTAAATGATGCTATTAAGGGGCTTTGATTTAATATAATTGATGGCCCTAGAGGAAGAGGAAGCAAAAGTTGTATCTTTTTTGCTCTCCACAGTGTAAGGATAGACTGAGAAGTGACCATCTGTAAGTCAAGAGGACAAACCACAAGAGCAAACAGCTTAAGTTTCACCATTTGTGTCTTTCTAACCTTCATGCATCCAAAATAATTTCTGTATAGTAGACCCAGGCTACAGTACTTTGTGATGGAAAACCTACAGTGTTTCTCACAGGCAGAATTCTATACCCTTCAATGAATCATGGTCTTACTCTACTCATGTCAATAGTAAGATCAATGAGGTAATCTAACTACATGTGGTAAATAGAGAATAAATTCTTAAATGGTGTTATTTCCTTTCATTCAGAGTCATTGTCTCTTATAACCCAAATCCAACTGTAAAATATAAGAAAACAGTAATATAAATATCAATTTTAAACAGGCATATTGATTGTTTTCTATGGCTTGATAAGGAGCACTGTCCTAAACATTTCATTTGCATTATATTACTGTGCCCTCACAGGAGACTTTGAGTTAAATATTGCTACTGTTCATTTTATCCTATAATGAAACTAAATTCCTGAGAAGAGAGTAATTTAGCATGTTTAACAGTTGTGTATGATGAAGCTGGGGACACTGTACACCAATTCTAAGGGCACAAGGAATCTTGTCACTGTCTCATGCAGCTGCTTCTAGGAACAGGAAGTGAGGAGTGACAGTAAATAGAGTGACAGATGTTAGATCTGCATGCATACTATTGGACCTATGCTGGGATACCAACTATTTGAGGAAGAGAGAACACAATTCTGGGGTCGGCTTGCTGCACTGGCAAGAAGGCAATTTTCAGCAGAGGAAATAAAACCCAAAGGCAGGAGGCCAAGGCTCATTGGAGATCCACATGCAGTCCTTGGTGCCTGGAGTGAAGTTCACACTGGGAAAACAGAATAAATGAAGCAGGAGAATTGTGCAGAGCAAGATTCTAAAGAACATTTATATGACACACAAGGCATTTGAACTCTGTAATGGATCATATATGTTAGGAGGCCATTTTTGTGTGCTTTGTTCCTTGAGACATTGTTTGTTTAGAGAAAGATCTATTCCTCTACTGTCACTGACTTTCCAAAACCTATGTATATGATGAGTTACTGAATGAACCAATTGTTAATCACTCATAATGAGAAATTGCAGATTACTTTCCCAAAGGGTACATGGTTATAAGTATCAAAAATAATAAGTGGACAGCATTGTGGAGGAGTTTTGGAACAAAGTACAATGAGGATATTGGAAAGCCATTCAGGACAGGGACTATCATTAAGCAATGTGAGCAAACCCAGAGGTTTGCTTGAGGGCAGGGGTTGGGATAAGATGGGGAGTAACAGATTTAATGAAAGACAGTTGAGTTTTGAGCAGGGTACTTTAGAAGTACCTGGAACCTATAGGTTGAGATCCCTCCTTGTTACTTGGTCTTAGAGGACAGAACTGCATGTTCTGGAATTAAAACTGAGGTAATGTTATGTAACCCTGTGATGAGGAGTAAAGGCTGACTAGCAAAAGTTGTAGAGCTGGTACCTCAGTAGTGCTGCGACAAGTGCCTTCAAGAGTTTACTGTATGTTATAGTATCAGAATCCTATTTTTCCATCACATTTAGAGAAATAATAGCCTAGAATGTGAACTTAGAGACAATAAATTGTCATGGAATCTAAGGAAACCCCAGTGAGTCATACTTCAGCAGGGTTAACCACTCCAGAAAAAGCAAACGTTAGCCTGTTTTTTTTGTTTGTTTTCTGGAAGTATATTTAGAAGCAAAATTACATGATACCTGTGGAATTAATTTCAAAACAGTTCTAAGTGTTCACTCAATGCTGCATTTTTTTCTTGTGATTTGGCATATTTTATAGTCAGCATTTTAAACTGAAAAAAAAGTGAGAGAGAAAACAGTTGACATTGTAATTCTGAGATCCAGTAAACACAACTGCATACTCTTGACATCTCTGAATAAACTTCTTGTTGATGCAAAAAAAAAAAAGAGACCCCCATGGATATTTCAGAACAACTAGTATTCTGAGCTTCTTGGTGGTGAGGGCTTTTGGGCTGAACACGGGAATGTAATATTTCCCGAGTATGAGTATTCCTTAGAGGCTTTGAATAGAAACAAATTATTACAAATATCACAAATAGAATAATTGATGATTTGGCACAGTAACCCATTTGTAAGAATGAGGATGTTTTTCATGGTTGTTTATAAGTTGTGACATTTAAATTTTTTTCTTTATAAATTTGAACTATACCCCACTTAGAAGTATTTATTGTGACTAAGGGATACTTGTAAAATGTCTGTCCTGTGAGAAATAAAATATATATATATATATATATATATATATATATATATATATATATATATATGTTTTTACAAAAATGTAATTGAAGTTAATATATTTAAGAAAATTTTTACGATGATTTATTCAAAAACTGAACAAAGTTGTGAAATCTACTCTCAGTCCGAGAAACACAACATAAAGACAACAATAAGCTCTTTCAAAGTTAGCCTGCAGTTACTAAAAGTAAATACCTTCTGCTGTCTAGCATAAAATCCACATTTCAAACTGAAGCCTTCCTTTTGTTCGTGACTAACATAAAGGGATAATAGTTTGTGGGTGATGGTAGATTCCCCGTTTTTTTCTTGTTTTTGTCTCTTGTTTAGACTCTAAAAAACTCATCCATAGTAGGAATTAGGCCTGATTCTGTTCCCTTCTGCCTAAGGGCCAAGGCAGGACCAGGAGGATAGGAGATATTCAATAATCACATTCATTAATAAAAATGAAAAGAAAAGGGCAACAAGGGAAACCTGAGAAGAATCAAAGTATTCCTTACGAGGCAGGTGTGATGGACTTTCTGGATACTGTATGATTGTTCTTTGGGCCAGCCTTCCTGATCATGTCCCAGAGGAGGACGAGAGAAGGCTCCAGCCTCCCACAGCAGGAAAGAGTCACTTGGTAAGCACACTATTTCTTATTCTCTTAGGATGCCAGGGTCATTGTTCAATATGACCTGGCATAAATCTGTTTGGGCAATTTTTCCCCTCTTTCATTCCTATGGGAGTTGAAAACAGAGAGGATACTGTAGTTTACAGACAGAAACTTCAATGGTAATATTTTATCTTTGCTTTTCTATATATGATTTAGAATTACTAAGTATTTAATTAGACATATGCAAAATAAATGAAAAAGTTAATTAACTGTGCATATATTCTTATTTGTTCATCCTTTTGGAGTCAGGGTCTCATGTAGCACAAGCACTAGAACTCATAGTATAGCTGAGAATGACTTTGACTTCCTCATTATCCTGCTTCCATCTCCTCGTTTTGGGATCACAGGTGTATGCCACTACACCTGGTTCATGTGATGACAGACCTTGAGATGTGTGCATTCTATTGAACTACATCCCTAGTTGCTTCACAATATATTTCACAACATTTAATTGCCTAGATGTTATCAACAACCTTGATTTAAATAATTTTCCACTTTATAAATGGCAAAAATTTAATGTAACTAGTAACCATTAAGTAAATGCTTGTTATAAACCAGCCTTGTTACATATGTAATGGGCATTTCAGAGTTCCACCATTATCATGATTCACATCACTAGTTCCCTATATGTTAAGAAAAGGAAACAGAGAATTTCAGCTACAGGTGACAATCACAATCCAAATGGGCCCTTAAACCTAGGTCTGCCTTCTTCTGAACCAGAGCTATCTTCGTTGGCTACTCAACACCTTTGGAATTTTACTATTCGACATTAATGGCAAAATGGATGTTTCTTTCATAACAAAACATAGAAGCCAGGAGTGTTTTGCCTCTGTGCTGCTGCTGATCACTCACAGATATTTTCTTGTTTTTCTTTTTTCTTTTGGTTTTTCGAGACAGGGTTTCTCTGTGTAGCTTTGCGCCTTTCCTGGAACTCACTTGGTAACTTGGTAGCCCAGGCTGGCCTCGAACTCACAGAGATCCGCCTGGCTCTGCTTCCCAAGTGCTGGGATTAAAGGCGTGCGCCACCACCGCCCGGCCACAGAGATTTTCTTTGCTACATTGCAATGTGTAGTTGAGCTAGAGTGCAGTACTACAGTATGTAGAAGATGAAAGCTCCAAGAGTTCTATATGTTACAATACAATGTGGAAAGGCATCTTTGAATAATCTATATACAGATAACAACAGCTGACACTAACCAACAGAGTCATTTGGGGAGAATGGGTTACTCAGAGATTAATTAAGAAAATGTTATCTGTTAGTTTCCATTATGATTTAGCATAAATTAAACTAATGGATGGTAAGAAACTGCCTAAAGGCTGTCACAGCAATGAAATGAGGCTACTTATTTTCTAGGGGTCTTCAGAAACTCAAAACATCCCTTCCAATGAGAAGGCAACAATTTCATTTTTACTATTCATTTTTGTTTTATGTTAGCATACAAATGAATTGGGTTTTCTCATGGTGCGCGTGCGCACAAACTCTCTCTCTCTCTCTCTCTCTCTCTCTCTCTCTCTCTCTCACACACACACACACACACACACACACATGGAGAATATTTTCTGGCTTAAATTATTTCCCTATGTGAATGGATGAAACAGAGCTGTCAATCATCTCTGCACTGAGTGACAACAGAATACTAATTGGCCACAATTGTCTTCCCGGAGCAGTCACCTGAGTACCAGCACTGTGCTTCACGGCATCCACACTGTCTGCAAGCTGACCCACCCTCTCTGCTGCCTGTTGCCTAACAGCTGACATGGTCTGCAGCCTTGTTTCCCTCTGATCACAATCCTCTTATTGGGCCCAAAGACACTGTCTTAAAGACATGCCTGGATAGCACTGGAAACAGAAACGCATGCAGGCTTGTTGGATAAGTTTCTTAGCATGCATACAATCCAGAAAACAGCATTTTGACTGCTATAAGCTGTAAGGCTCTGGCTCAAAATTTACTACATAGCAAGACACCCAACAGGTGAGAAGACAGTAATGAAAACCAACTACCATTATTCTGTCTTTCATAAATGAATTACACATGTGAAAAAAT
Source organism: Peromyscus leucopus (assembly GCF_004664715.2). NCBI lineage: Eukaryota > Metazoa > Chordata > Mammalia > Rodentia > Cricetidae > Peromyscus > Peromyscus leucopus. The sequence goes on along the minus strand of NC_051064.1, from coordinate 2,059,900 downwards.
TATTCCTTAAAAATCTGGTAACTTATTTTAGGTTTTATTATAATTAAACAGAATGTGTTCAATTAAAAATTATTGGAAACTATTCTTTAAATAGATGTCACCTTAATTATTTATAATTTTTTATTTACAGCACATGTCAAAAGATAAATTTTAGACAACTGGTAGCTATTAGAAAGCTAACCAGATACTTTGTCTCCCTTCTTGCTTTTATATTAAGCCCTATAGACTAAATGCCTAGCTATAAATAAAACAATTGATGTTAAAAGGTCAAAGCTATGACCTTTCACATGTTTCTTGTCCACTGTATCTATATACACTGTATACTTTACTCAGAAAAGAGATCCTTTATTTAAGAGAGCTTAAACTGTTCAAATTTGTAATGCACAGGGGGTTTTGGAATGTCTAGGGACCTTGGTGGATAAGAAACTGACCTTTCATCTCCAAACCTAGCCACAGTCAACCTTAGACAAGCGAGAAGTTTTGTGTCAGCTGCCTGTATGATAAATGGGTACTCCCCACAATCTCTGACCCAATTATGCATTACTGACAGGTCTGGTCTCAAGAGACACATAGACTGTAGAAATGGAATTACTTCTACTTCTGGGGGAGAGTGTCTGACCTTGAAGATAGGATTTTAGGGCTGTAAATGGGCATTGTTGGTCAAAGTAATGTCTACAGATAGAGTCCATAATCTTGTATGAAAGCCACTGTCTATTACCAAAATTATATAAAAATTTGAGATATTGGTGTGGCTTACATGATTCATAGATTTGGCTTTTATCTGGAATGTCCTCTACATCAATTTGTAAAATATTTTTTAAGGAACTTAAAGAAGCAAAACCACCATTTAAATGCATCCAGTTGTAATACTACTAACACTAGGACAACTGTGAAGTTTAGTGATCCTATCCTGAGTAATATGACACAATGGAGCCAATGATATGCCCTCCAAAACAGGCAACATTCCAGGGAGTTTTATGTCAGGTTGTGTCACCTAGTAATGTCATAAGCTACATCCGTAAAGTCTCACTAATATGACTGACCAAATGTGAGATGAACAAGGACTATCCCCACGAACAAATGCCAAACCGGACAGACAAAAGCCCAGGAGACCTCAACCCTATAAAAAGAACTACAGGCAATGGAGTAAAGGCGGGAGCAGGAGAGGTGGTCCTTCCTAGGGAAGAGCACACCAATTGGTTGTCCAATGCCATGCAGTCAACCCTGAAAACATTCATATAGGTAGCAGTACATACTCAACGTATTATATTTAGGAATACATATACATATACACATGCAATAACAACTAGTAAGAAAAGAGGGCATGGATTTGAAGGTCAGTAAGTAGGGGTGCATGGGAAGGTTTGGAGAGTGGAAGAAGGGTGGGAATTTGTGATCATAATATAAAAAATATAAATGTCTTATGCAGGGAGACAGTTGTGGAGCCTGGTCTGGTTAAGGGTCTCCCTGGCAGTAGGATCAGGATCTATCTCTGGTGCATGAGCTGATGTTTTGGAGACCCTTACCTACGGTGGAACATCTTGCCCAGCCTTGATGCAGGGGGAGGAGCTTGGACCTGCCTCAACTCAGCAGAATGTACCAGGCTCTGCTGAGGCCCCATGGGAGGCCTTAGCTTTCTGGAGGAGAGAATAGGGGCTGAGTTGAGGGGGAAGGCTGGGGGAGGGGAATGGGAGGAGGGAAGAGAGGGGCATCTGTGGTTGGTATGAAAAATGAATAAAAAATTTCTTAATAAAGAAAAAAAATGTCCCTAGTACACAATTCCTGTATTTTCATTTACATAAAGATGTGGCAAGTTTTCCACCTTGTTACAGAAACTTTACTCATCTAACATTAAAAGAGATTCCCTTGGACAATTATGGCTGCAATCACTTAAGAGGATATGGAAGTTGCTTGAGGGCATGGCTGCCATTTCTTATATTTTTGATTGTCAATTACTTAAAGTAGCATTGTTCGGTAGATGGAAATAATTAATAAGGATTCTGTGAAATAATAAAACATGTTAAGTGATAAAATCCACTGATTATTTCAGCTACTCAGAAAAAATGGTTGTGGGGTAGGGTTTAAATGATACGTACCCAAATATTCAGACACTGATAATTTCAATAGTAGGGATTTGTTTTTTATCTCCCCCAAACAATGAGTATTACCAATGAATTGTACTGGATTATAACTTTAAATACATAAAAATAAGAACTTTTAGTTATATATCATGCCATAAAAGATAACATATTATGTGAGACACCATAGCACATCATGACAAAAAATACTGAGCTAATGTCTTTGCTTGGACTACACATTATTTTAGTTAATATTTTCCTCCATTTTGTGACATAAAATGAAAACTTGTATGTATTAGATATGTATTTTTTCAAGTTATGTTCAGAGCCTCATATAGTTAGACAAGTACTCAACCATTGAGCTACTACACCCTAGGCCTATCCATTTTTTAACTAAGAAAAGTAAGCTGTGAACTGATGGAAACAGATGAAAAGACCCACAGCTAAATATTAGGCAGACCTCAGGGAATCCTGTAGAAGTGTGTGTGGGGGGGAGTTATTGGAGCCAGAGTGGCCAAGGACACAACAACAAAACACACAGAATCAACTAATCTTGGCTCATAAGGACTCACAGAGACTGGTTTGCCAACCCAAAAACTGGCATGGGACTGACCTAGGCCCTCTGCACATATGTTACAGTTGTGTAGCTTGGTCTTCTTGTGGGACTCCTAACAGTGGGAGCAGGATCTGTCTCTGACTCTGTTACTTGCTTTTGAGACCCTTTCCTCCTTCTGAGTTACCTTGTCCAGCCATAACTGGAGAGGAGGTACCTACTCCCACTGCAACTTGATATGCCATGGCTGGATGATATACATAGGAGGTTTGCCCTTTTCTGAAGAGAAAGGAGGAGTGGATAGGGGGTGTGAGAAAGGGAGGTTGGGGGAATAACAGGGAGGAGAAGAGAGAGGGAGTGGAAACTGATCAGACTGGGAAAACTAATTAATTAATAAAAAAGAAAAGTGAGCTATGAATAAAGTTTGTCGTTTCATCTCCTTTCAACTTCTTTACCCATAAACTCCTCTCTCTCTCTCTCTCTTTCTCTCTCATCTCTCTCTCTCTCTCTCTCTCTCTCTATATATATATATATATAGTATATGAATAATACACATATACTATAACAACATAGATTTTATATACATTTACACTATTCTTTATGTAAGTATAAAAATTGCTAAGTCCACTAGTTATTAAAAAACAATATGTGGTTATTTTAAAAGAAAACTTTTAAAATGTTTTTAAAAAGCAAAATTAGATATTGCATGTGGTAAATAATTTGTTTCAAATGTTGAGAGAAGGAAAACTCAATAGAGATGAAGAATGTTACTTCAGTTCTAAGAGAAGTTGCTGAGAGGGGCTGGGAACATGAAAGGAGCCGAAAGGAATTGCACTGGGTGATTGGAAGAAGGAAAAAGCAAGAGCAGATTGATGTCTGGACAAGGATGACCTTGGTACATGATGCTGTAAAACATGACCAGAATGAGTCATGAGATGGCTCCTAAGGAATACTTCACTGTAAGTAGAGGAACAGATATGGAGAGGATAATGGGATAACAATGTCCCTACTGGATAGATACCATCAGCTAACAAAATAAAAGCCCAGGACCAGGATAATTACCTCTTTTGGAGTTGTTTGTCATTGAGGTACCACAGACCCCAAAACTTTACAGAACTTTACCTATACTATTGGTTACCCTGCAGAACTTCACAGTAATCCCTACTGTTGAAGACACATATACCCGAGTAACACGACCTAGAAATATCAAGCTGGTCCTGACCTGGAATCTTCATCCCTACTGACTAGCTTTCACAGTGGTAGGAAGTGTTGTGCATAATACTGGAGGAGAAAAATAATCATGTATCTTGCTCAGAGGTGAATGCTGTGAGCTATTATAATGTCTGGTCTGCAAGAAATGCCTACTGGTATAATAGTGGCATCAATATCAACTAACCACTTTCTTATTGGATTTAAGTTGTACTCCACAAGATGAAATCTATAACTGGCACTACTGACAGTCCAAGAATCTGTGGGTAAATTGGCCTGATGCCCTAGTGGAGAACCTACTACAATTATTCTGCTAAAAGTATATAGTGTTAAACTAACTCCTAATGATTTGTCATTATACCTGTATGTTAACACATTTCTCATCCTCAACAAAGAAGCTTCTGTCTTGAGTTGATGGTTATTAACACAGAGGCCAAGCAGCACAAAGCAGACTGTGCAGTAGTCAGCCCTAAATTTGACACCTATATTACACTCCTTCTTCCTCAGCTTCAGGAAGATTGTGGAAGAGGGAACACAAAGACTATAAGAGATACAAGTTGTGGATGACTACAGGAAAGAGCACCTTCTGTTTACCTCAGGGCAGCTGTACATATGAACTCACAGTAATTATGACAGCAACCACAAGCCTCAGGTTAATCCAGACCAAATCCTAGTTTGGAGAGGGGAAGTGGGCACTATGTCTCACCCCTATCCAAAGATCTATAGGCAATTAATAGCTGCTGGGAGAGGGAAACTCAGTTTTCTTTAACATTGTTGCTACTGATCTGATGGGCTCCAGAGGAGATAAGGCATCCAAGAATATATGGACAGCACAAATCAGACTACAAGGGTGAAAATAAAAATAAGAAAACACAAAGTTGTGTGGGTATTGACTGAGGGTGGATCTGGGAGAAGTGGATTGCAGGTGAACATGATCAAAATTCTATTCAAAATTCTCAAGGAATAGCCAAAATAGAATACTTGACTGATAACTGCAAATATAACAGCCGGGCAGAAATAACAATGTGAAGAAAGAACAAAGCTCAAGGAGTAATGACCAAAGTATGAAGCATCGAAATTCGGTGTGGAAAACCAGTGTTCTGCTTTGCCTTCTAAAATTAAGCTAGAGATGCAGGCTAGAATCAAGGAAGGACTTGGTAGAACTCTGATGCAAAGAAAGGAAGAGCTGAACTTCATCTTCTGTAATCGAGAGTTTTGCTTTTATATTTTAAGGTCTTTTAAGCTAATCCATTTTTACCATGTAACTTTTTAAAGAGAGATCAACTGTAATTACTGGAAAAAATGTTTTATTGTTTTCTGATACTGTTTTCTTCACTTGTCATGGGACACTATGAAACCCAGAATGCTGGCACCAGAAGAGGACAATTCCATCCTTACTAAATCTTTCATTCACAGTTTTTGTTTGTTTCGAGAAACTATAGCAATAAGGTTTAAAGTTCCTTTACTTGGGGTAAACCACATATCCTCATATCAAAGTTATGCTGCCACAGCGCTATGAAAATCACATCTGTGTGAAGTCCACATTCCCATGACCTTTCTCCATACATGCTCTTTACAGCCTGTGTCACAGTTATAGTTTAAGTAGCTATTTTCTTATTAGTTTAGTGGACCGATCATTGACAAGATAAGAAGGCAAGACTCTGTCTCTTTTAGTACCACTGTGCCTGAATGCTAATTGAATTTCAAAGAAGTGTTTAAACATAATTATTCAATATAGGATTGGACCAGTGAATGTATAAAGCTCTCTTGGAGATTTCATTTAAAATATTTCAGACCCTCTTCTGAAAGTAAGATGTCCACCTTTGAGTGGTTTTGATTTGCTTCAAGATGAGGTTTTTAGTGTCATTGACTTCGCCAGCTAGTATTTTTCTAGAAACAGAACAAAAGAACAAAAATAGGAGCTTGGGTTCCTTAGAAATAGTTAATGGAATAAAATACTAGTTTCACAAAGAAAACATGAGTCACTGATAATCATTATGCAGGTTCCTCTAAAATGCTTGCAGGTTTCTCAAATATAAAGTATTGATGATAGATTCATAAACTGTAATGTAAAACTCCATCCACTCCTCCAGTCTGCAGGCACTCAGTGCTTGGGATGCCAGTAGAAGAGCCCTTGCTTTAAAGATGATAACATTGTTGGAATGTTAATAGTGTAAAACTTCCTGAAGGAAAATCATTTCTTTACGGACTGGGGCAAGAGTCAGACTGGCTTAGCCCATTTTGCACCTTTGTGCCTGGGAATCTCTGGGTTTAAATTACAGAAGCTTCGGTCTTTGCTTCGCAATCCCTTAATCCTCGAGGAGCATAGGTTTCAGTTCAAGACAACTTCACACAGAACATAAGAAAGGACTGTGTGAGCCTACCTCAAGTAGGATAGTCTTTTTTTTAGCTGTGATCTTTCACTTGCATCCATAGTAGAAATGTCTTTGAGGCAAACCAGTGTCAAATAATTAATGCATTTTCAGCAAAGGACTTTCTTCCCCCAACTCTGCCATAAATGCATTGCATGAAAAAGCAGTAAATGCTTTCATGTAAGCCACTTGGACCTATGGTTTTCATCACCGTTTCGCTGGGATCCTTTACTTTAGGGAACCTTTGTGAGGTGCCTAGCTGAAATGGAAAGAAAAGCTGGCCCGGGAGGTTTTACATCTGGTAGCCTACCCCATTACTTAAATAGGCCACATCTAAAATAAAAAAAGGGAAAAGTTATACAGGTTGGATTGGGGCAATTATGTTCTGATCTAAGACATATATGTTTGTGGATTACTTCCAGGTGTTTCTTGAAAAACATGTTTTCTTGATCTATAATTAATATTTTGCTAATGGAACTCGAGAAAATGCCTCAAAAAACCCACTCACCATTTCTCCACGCCATAAATGATAAGGACTAATAGTAACCATATTACGACTCTTGGGTTTTTAAGCATTATCCTCGTTTGTGTCACAACTGTTATTTAAAATTATAATATCCAGGTGCTGTGTATGGTATTTGATCAAAGGAAATCGAAATGTAATGAGTTATAACTTTACTCCCTGAGGACTTTAACTGTATGTAATGGGAGAGGGTGCGATTTATTTTCTGAGTCATTCTGGGAACAGTTATGAAAAGCTTTAGTTAAATGTTGGTAGCCTGGGCTATTGAACTGGCCGATGTATATGGGACTACTTTCTTTATAGGAGAAAGCTGAATCGAATTATCTTTTAAAAATCTGTATATCATAACACATTACTATCACTCACTGGATTTTAAATGAATATTCATGAACTCTATGTGGAGTGTTCAAAGAAACACACACACACACACACACACACACACCCCAAGATTTCAAAATTGACCTTTAGAGATAACAACACTGACATTTGATATTTTTTTTGATGGTGATGAATGCATCTTCTAAATTACAATGAACAGCAGAGCTATGATTTTGTGGGAACGGTTCTAATTTTCTCACATTAACATTGTGTAGAGAAATGACGATAACTTTTGAGTTTCTAGACTAACTCACTTCCCATCCCTTAACATCGGTGACATCAGTCCTTTCCCGTTAAGCCAATACAATAAAGATGCTTCTGAAGAGAGTTGAACACCCTTTCTTTTATTTTTGATCTTCCTCAAATATTGTTTGACCTTAATCACTGTCTTCCAACAAGCTTAATGTGACATCACCTTGAAACAAAAGCACACAGCTCTCCAGTCTGGCTCTGGAATGAGAAGTCCCTGATTACCCGTCCTCTGTGTGATCTTTTCAGATTGCACTGATGAGATGAAGTTTAATCTTGTTTCTCTCCTCTCCAGCACCACAAACCACAGGCAGTTTAAGGCAGCCTGAAAATCTCTTACATCTGGAAGAGCAATAATTCATGGGATTTTGCCTGGCAGCCATGACACGCAGCAGGGCCGCCAGAAACAACCGTCTCTTATGTTGTGCTATTTGCAAAAAATCAGAAGAGGAGGAGCCGGCACAGGGCCACATCCTTCTTTAGCATATGTTAGTGCAGAAAACCCTTTTATTTTCTGCCAGACGCTTCATGAATAGGTCCTAAATATTACATAGACAGTAGCTATCGCTTCCAAACAAAATTCCTGTGTGTCTGCTAAGCTGCTGCAAACACATGAAGGCCTATTGTCTGGCAAACGGGTCATGGTTACATTTGCACAGACTTTTTTTTAAATAGATATTTTAGATTCTACACATGATTTATAGGCATTTGCACACCCTGCTGTGCATGAATATGATGCCATCTTCTGAGAAGGATTATTTCCTGAAATGTATATGGGATTTAGCTACAGTAACTTTTACTGGGCAGCTTAGAATGGGCAGCAAAGTACTAGAATTTACTGCAGCACAGCTTGGGCTGTCAGGCTCAGGGCTGGTGTTTATGATTTCTGCAGAAGCAGAAATAAACAACTTCTCCTTAATGGCTTTCTTTATGTGTAGGTAGCGGTGGCCCTATCTGGTCTCACAACAGTAGCTGAGGCGGCACTCAGTCCCATTTCATGTGGAACCAATGTCTGAAAATTTGCATTTCTGCTTTTCTGGGTTTTCTCTGGCAGGAGCAAGAAATGGGGAAATAGACTGAGAAGGTCTGAATGGGTAGCCTTGCATTCTGCTGTTTTCAGGGCTATAAATACATTGTGGAGAGAATGACTCAATTTGAAAACCCTGACAGTGAGATGAGACGGAAACGGCTGGATTCATTTTCAGATTGTCCATTGTCCATAAACCCTGCAAAAATGCTCATCAAAGCAAATTCAAATGCCTCTCCAAGGCCTGTTCGCTCGGAGTATATGATATAGTTAAGTCACCATTCAATAGACATTTTAAGGCGTACTTGAGCAATATTCAGAATGATGTAAAGCATACACATGAGTATTTGATTATATTAAACATATATTTTCCTATTTAGACAAAAATAAAGTGATTATCTAAAACTTTCCTGAAGTAACAACAGTTTCCAAAGTTCAAAAGAACGTGGACATACACTGTATAGAGAAGCAGGCAGAAATACATTTTTTCCCCCAAAATGAGACAACCGTTTCATGCCAAAGAAAAACAATCCCTTTGCCAAGCTACACATTGTTAACTTAAAATGTGTTCCATGTGGAAATAGGAAGACTGATTTTGAAGGAAAGGCTAGTGGTCTGAAGTTAGCTGGCTCTGTGCCTGTCAACTACACATTTTGGCTTCTAGTTTTACAGCTAGAATTGGAAATATTTATTTCCCCCTTTAAGACCGGTTCTTTTCCTTTGACTAGTAAACCAATGCATTTGCCTGTAAACATGCATACAGAGAAAGCGGCTTCCAGGCAATACGCAGGGGGAGGATAATTTAAAATCTCTTGTAGGCGGCATATTATAGGTTGGAGAGATTGTATTTTATTCTGTTCTCATTTTGTCCAGCCCTTTTGCCAGCATTTTTGTGTACTCATCACATTTTCTGGAAAGAAATTAAATTACCAAAGCCTTTGGCTCTTAGGTTTCAAAGCTTATGGCCACAAGATAGACACATATTTGAAATGCTTACAGTTCTACTGATGACAATATTTACCTATCACTACTGGTTAGAATTATCAGTATTCACAGGCCTGAAAATAGCCCATTCCTGATTTCTTTAGAGGAGTCATTACAGTTTCATCTTGTGCAGGTTGCAGATGAATTCTGTGAGGCAGCAGGAACCTACACTGGGGATCAGTCATTGGAAAGACCTTGGGAAGTGTGTCCGGTGTGTGTGTGTGTGTGTGTGTGTGTGTGTGTGTGTGTGTGTGTGTGTGTGTTTCTAATCTTATCTAATATTCATTTGTTAACAATATCAACCTCAACATTACTTGTCTTTCAGCATTTTGATTGTTGCCACATGGAAAATAGGAAGCACAGTTCACTATTCTTGTCTTGCTTTACAAAATGTGAAATGGGAGGAAGAACTGCCAGCCTACATGGAAAACATATTGTACATATTCCAGGAGAATTTCGAGGCTTTTCTGGGGCAGATTCTAGTCTAAGTGGGTAAGAGCTATTTCACACAGTTTGAAGAGCACAAGGTTCCGCCTTTTCACACATTTCCCTTTGTTGGAATACCCAAGCTTTATTTATGATTTTGGATTTTATTTCACAGCATTCCAGTTTAGTTTAGCATGATGTATTTAATAACCATGTCGACTGTCTTAATTACCCTATAAAGCAGGGTTCCATTGGCATTTGACCCCCCATGGCATTCCAGAGAAACTGCAGGGCCATGATAATTACCAACCGCCTGTGAGAAAATTAAACAAAAAGGCCCAACTTTTAAACCACCATTTTAAACGACCTATTACATTGTGTGAATAAATCATTGATGAAATAGCCTGCTTAACAGGAAAATAGCTATTCCATAGCAAAGAATTTCCCCATGCATGATCATGAAGAGAATATTAAGTATTCTTCAGCTCAAAAGGTTAGATTTTATGTCTGTCCAATGTCTTCTAGTGACACATTTTTGTGTAATTTTATTGTAATCAAGCCTTTCCAATAGAGGTTACAGACTGGATATTTTGTCAGTCTTAAGTATTTTGCTGCCCATAGAATACTAAATGTGGCGGGATAAAGCTGGGCAGGGGATCTGTTTATAACTGAGCAAAAATTCACATTTAAAGAAGATCTACCCACAATTTTATCTCCCATAATTAGCACTGCTGTTTGCAATACATTTCACAAAAGGTGCTAATCAATCATTTTCAGTGATCAGATTGATTTGTGAATTGTTGCCACAGTAAAAAAAACAAACACAAACACAACAAAACACCAAACTAGTGACCGCCTTTGAAGGTCTAAATGTCTGGATTAATCTGAGAAGGTGCCAATATGCCCTAGCTGGTCACAGTCTAGCCTTATGCTCATTTATACATTGTTCCATCTGTCTGGGGTTCAACAAGCTAACCTTAAGTTCTCTCTCTTTGCCACTCCCTGCTGACAAACGTTTGTTTTGTGAAAATTGATACCTTTACATATGTTTCCTATTATGACTCCCAGTGTGGTGCTAGAGATGCAGTAGATAATTCTTTTCTGATCTCACTGTAAGCCAATGATTAGGGTCATCCTTTTCAAAAGTGCATACAACTCAAGTGAGGATGTGGAAAACTTCTAGACTTTTGTCCTGGCTACTTCATTACTATTTTAACAGTTTCCTTTGAGAAAAACAACTTAGGACATATGCTAAAGGGGAGGGGGGTCATATAAGGTTGATTCCTAGGTTTTTCATGATTTCTTACCCCCCCCCCATTGGCACATTTCCTGAAGCCCAGGGAAGCCAGCCGATGGATACACAGAGTGACTGAGTGAACAAGTGCCCCCCACCCTTTTGAAAGGATTTACAGCAGAAAAGGCAGATCCTAGGTTTATAGTTAGGCATCTGGGCATCTCTTGCTCATTACTATGTGATGGCCAATAAATAACTCACCTTCTCAGAATTTTAGTTTTCTCTCCTGTAAAATGGAAGCAATAATAGCTATTTCATGAGTCAGGAGCAGTTCTAAGTGAGACGGTATCTGTAAAATCCATTCCATGATGTCAGGCTTAGAATCATTACTAGGTTTTCTTCGCATCTGATATTTTGTTTTGACTTCACCTGAGTCCCCTGTTTTGCTAAATGCTTTTGTGTTGAAATCTGTTCAGAAGCTGAGGAAAAGACCTAAAGGTTGCAAGGTTAGATGGCCAGGCGGCCTTCATCCATTCCTGCATGACTCCTGGGGCATAAGGCAGTCAGCCTGGTCAGGAGTATCCTCCAGAGTGGCAGATCTTTTATTCTCTAAAAAAGTCTCTTCCAAACTTTGACATTTATTTTGATTCTTTTAAGAACAGCTCAAGAAGACTTGAGTCATAAATGACTTTAAAAAGTTAAAGAAAAAATGAATATATATTTTAAAAAGGACAACAATAAACATGTCGAAGTGTATGGGGAAAAAGACTATAGGCCCCAAACCTACACAAAAAACCACAGGAAACTAAGGAATTCTGAGAATGGGAGAAATAGTCTTCTCTAGGGAAGAACATACCAACTGGTTATCCAATACCAAACACTCAGCCATGAAAACATACACATGAGTAACATACAGACTGAGCAGGTCATTTTTAGAAATACCATGTATATACATATACAAATATACATGTAACAAATATTAATGAAAAAAAAAAAAGGCAGAGACCATGACTTTGAAAGAGAGGAACAAGGGACGTATAGGAGAGTCTGGAGAGAAGAAATGGAAGAGAGAAATGAACTAAATGTATTATAATCTCAAAACTTAAAAAAAGAAATGTCATTTAGATCCTTGAATTAGAGATTTTTGACTGACTCAAAGAATAATATCAAAATTCATTTCATTTCTAGATAACACAAAATGGAAATAGCTATCCCAGTGAAAGACTCATAACACAGTCTTTCCCAGAACTGTGGCTACTATAACATTAAGGAAACTGGTCTAGTCTATGAAAGTATTTAAATGAAAGGATGTTTCAGTGTAAATGTCCAGGTAAGGACTAACAACCCTATGAAAATACAAAGTACAAAAGGGATAAGGAGGCCGGGCGGTGGTGGCGCACGCCTTTAATCCCAGCACTCAGGAGGCAGAGCCAGGCGGATCTCTGTGAGTTCGAGGCCAGTCTGGGCTACCAAGTGAGCTCCAGGCGCAAAGCTACACAGAGAAACCCTGTCTCGAAAAAGCCAAAAAAAAAAGGGATAAGGAACTAACTAACTGAAGGGCAAAGTGCTTGCCTAGATTGCAGGAGGTCTAAGTTTAATATGTAGTATCAGAGAGAGAGAGACAGACACAGAGAGAGACACACACACACACACACACACACACACACACACACACAGAGAGAGAGAGAGAGAGAGAGAGAGAGAGAGAGAGAGAGAGAGAGAGAGAGAGAGAGAGAGAGAGAGAGAGATCTCCTGTACTAAGGGAAAAATATGAAAGACAAGGAGAGAAAATGACTCTTGACCTGCTCCCGTGGCTTCTGACATTCATCTTTTTCTTAGTGTTCTGCAATGGTTGGTTTTAATGTCAACTTGCCACAAATTATAACCACCTGTAAGGAATCTCAATTGAGAAATTATTCTAATTGCTTTAATTGATGTAGAAAGACTCAGCTCAAATGTGGGAAGCACCTTCTGGTGGAAGTCCAGATAAAAAAGGGCATGGCTGAAGGAAGATTATTCCCCTTTTCTTAATCAGCCTTCCCTCTCGCCACAGAGTTAATTTAGCCTGTTGCTGTTGATTTGTTTGCTGATAACAGAACCAGTGTTTCTAGGCTTCCATTATTGTAGCTCGACAGGAAACTTCCAGATTTTCAGTGCCAGATTGGGACTGCTGGGACACCCAGCCTTTTGGAATGAATGACTACTAGTTTCTCAGGCTCTCAGGAGTGATTCTGCTGTTGTTACAATTGCATAGTATGTACACTAACTTAATAAATTATGTGTATATTCTTTTCTGCTAGAGAAATCAGACTAATACAGATTTTCTCAAACTCCTGTTTCCATGAGTTGAGCAGCTATGGTCCTGGTGTGATCCAGCCAGAGATTCGGAGGGACAGAGTAATAAGCTGAAAAAAATATTACCTTAATCACTAATTCTAAACTAAAATGCCTAATTTGAATAAAACTTGACTTCACATAAACCATGCTTGGTGGTCGATATCTTTAAATAGCACTCTGGAGGGAGAAGCAGAGTTTTTTGTGAGTTTGTGAGTTTGAGGCCATCCTTGTCTACATAGTGAATTCCAAGAGCCAGGGCTGTGTAGAGAAAGCCCATCTCAAAACAAACAAACAACAAACAAATAACTTGACCTATTGAAGAAAGCATGGTAATTTTAAAGTTAACAATAATTACAGATTTTTATATAACATCATATACTAGGCAAACACAAGTATGATTATTATAGTCTGAAAATTGCATGAAGAAATTATTATGCCTGTGGACACTTCTTTTTTTTTTTTTGGTTTTTCGAGACAGGGTTTCTCTGTGTAGCTTTGCGCCTTTCCTGGAACTCACTTGGTAGCCCAGGCTGGCCTCGAACTCACAGAGATCCGCCTGGCTCTGCCTCCCGAGTGCTGGGATTAAAGGCGTGCACCACCACCGCCCGTCTAACACTTCTTAAATATTAAACAAATTATTAATAAAGGAAATATTTTATTATATCATTGTTCTTTTTTAAATATGCTGCTAATTGATTCTATAAAAATAGTTTTCCTTTGTAATTTATACACACTATTTTCAAAACATTAAGCCATTATTCTGGCATGGAGTCTTAAGGTTCCCTTCAGATTGTCAAATATATCTATACTAAAAGTAGTATGAGAGTCAGTGCTGTGAATATTAGCATTATCTGGCAAATGCTCAGATTTCTAGGAATAGACTGCATCCAGCCCTGACCTATAGAACGGTCCTTGAAGGGGGAAGTGAGAAATTGAGAAATGCTAGAGAGGAAAAAATATAGACATAGACAGAGAAAAAGTTAGAGACACAGGATAGCTTCGGAAGGACCTTGGGTTAATACCCAGTCACTTTGAGTTTATTTGTAGTTGGATTTTTATACACCAGCAATGGGAGAGGCAAAAGACCTCCCCATTTCAGGATCAAAGTACAAAGCACAAACAAGTGTAGACCCTTTCTTAATTCTCTAAACACCTGGTAACCATGCCTTCTTGTAATTAGGCCTTGAAGCATAAGACACCTGGTATCCATGCCTTTGGCCAAAACATCCTATTATGCAGCCTGGGAGAGAAACATAAACTTTGACTCTCTGACCTTGAGTCAAAATGGAAACAACCACAAGTTGAAATCTTTGTGGGCTCCCACATCCTCATCAGTAAAAAGTAAAGATTGAAGGTAGCCGGAATTGTGTTGTTTATATTGACTGTTCAAGCTAGAAGTGACAATGAAATGTTAATTCTTTTTCACTTTTGTGAACCTGCAGAAGCATGGGTCCAGGCAGGGAATCACATTTACCATTTCACTGGGTGAAGTAAGTTCAATGTCAGGAGAAATTCTAAAAGACACATCAAGTAAAAGGAAAGTAAGCAACAGAATCACATTTCCTCTATCCAGTTCCCAAAGCCAGTACCATGCTTCCTATCGCTGGTCTGTGGAGTCACTGGATTTTAGCTTTGAGTAGGTAGGATGGGTTTCCAGACTTCATGACAACATCACACACGATACGGAGAAGTATCGGTCATCTCACAGTAGTGTGCCATGCCACATCTATTTCCTATGAACATCTCAATTTTGAACACCTTTTGTATTTTTCACATTCAAATCCTTCTCAGCTTTCATAAGTATATACTTGCTTTCCTTGGGAAAGTAGTCCCCCACTTATTTAACCTCATATAAATCTGACCCAGCTTCAAGAAGAAGAGTCAGGGTATTGAGCAGGACTCAGGAATTCGTCATAGTTCAAGACACTGACCAGGATCAGCAAAAAGTCCAACTTGGGGTGCTGGAAATCATATCTGACACTTTCATTAAAGCAGAGAATAGAAATAAGTCCTTTCCGTCGTCAACAAATGGTGCTGGCATAACTGGACATCAACATGTAGAAGATTGAAAATAGATTCATATCTGTCACCATGCACAAAACTCAAGTCCAAGTGATCGGAGACCTCAATATAAAACCAGTTACACTGAAACTAATAGAAGAGAAAGTAGGAAATAATCTTGAATGCATTGGCACAGGAGACCATTTCCTAAATATAACACCAGTAGCACAGACATAGGGAACAACAATTAATAAATGTGACCTCCTGAAACTGAGAAGCTTCTGTAAGGCAAAGGACACAGTAAATAAGACAAAACAACAGCCTACAGAATTGGAGAAGATTTTCATCAAACCCACATCTGACAGAGGGCTGATCTCCAAAATATATAAAGAACTCAAGAAACTAGACATCAACATAACGAACAATCCACTTTAAAATTGGGTTATAGAGCTAAACAGAGAATTCTCAAATTTCAGATGACCAAAAGACATTAAAAGAGTTGCTCAGCATCCTTAGTCATCAGGAAGATGCAAATCAAAATGACTCTTATATACCATCTGATATCTATCAGAATGGCTAAGACCAACAGCACTACAGACAGCTTCTGTTGGAAAGGATACAGAGCTAGGGGAATACTCCTACACTGTTGATGGGAGTGCAAACTTGTACAGTCACTTTGGAAATCAGTGTGGTCATTTCTCAGAAAACTTGGAATCAGTCCTCAAGACCCAGGTATACCACTCTTGGGCATATACTCAAGGAATGCTCAATCATACCACAAGGACACATGCTCAACTATGTTCATAGCAGCATTATTTGTAATAGCTAGAACCTGGAAACAACCTAGATGCCCCTCAACCAAAGAATAGATAAAGAAAATGAGGTACATATACACAATAGAGTACTACTCAGCAGAGAAAACAATGACATCATGAAATTTGCAGGCAAATGGATTGAACTAGAAAATACCATTCTGAGTGATGTAACCCAGACTCAGAAGGACAAACATGGTATGTACTCACTCATAAGTGGATACTAGATGTAAAGCAAAGAAAAACCAGGCAATAACCCCCAACTCCAGAGAAGCTAGATAACAAGGAAGATCCAAAGCATGGATTGCTCTGGGAAGGGGAAATAGATGAGATCTTTAGGAGTAAATTGGGGATGAGGGGTGGGCAATAAAGGGTAGGGGAGAGGGGATGAGAACTTAAGGGAATGGGATGGTTGAGCTGGAACAGGGATGGAGTGGGAAAACAATGAAAGAGATACCATGGTAAAGGGAGATATCATGGGGATAGAGAAACTAGGTGCTAGGGAAGTTGCCAGGAATCCCCAAGGATGATCCTAGCTTGAACTACTAGAAATAGTGGAGAAGGTGCCTGAATTGAATTGGCTTACCCCAGGGATCAGACCAGTGAATACCCTAACAGTCATCATGGAGCCTTTCTCCAGTAACTGATGGAAGCAGATGAGAGATCCACAACCAAACACCAGGCAGAGCTCCAGAAGTCCAGTCAAGGAGAGAGAAAGGGATTCTATGAGCAAGTTCATCGGGATCATGATGGGGAAACCTGCAGGGATGACCAAACCAAATTAGTGGGACCTCATGAAAGTTGGATCAATGGCTATGGAGCTGGCATGGGACTGGACTAGGCCCTCTGCACTGTGAGACAGTTGTGTAGCTTGGTCTGCTTGGGGGTCCCCCTGGCAGTAGGATCAGAATCCACCCCTGGTGCATGAGCTGCCTTTTTGGAGCCCACTACCTATGATGGGACACCTCGTGCAGCCTTGAGGCAGGGGAAAGGGATTGGACTTGCCTCTACTGGATGTGCCTCCCTATGGGAGGCCCTTGCCTTCTTGGAGGGGTGGTAGGTTGGGAAGGGGAGGCTGGGGGTGGGAGGAGGGAAGAGGGGGATCTTTGATTGGTCTGTAAAATGAATGAAAAAAGTTTCTTAATAAAAAAATGAAAAAAAGTATTTAAAAAAAAGAAATAAGTCCTTTCATTGCGATTGCTAGTTAACAAGGAAGATGTGCTGTTGGATATGCTGGGAGCTCTCTCTGTAATGCTAATTGTAGATTGTGAGGTAGAGCAGGCCCTGGTGACATCATTTGAACCTCTGCATTAAGCGAGGCCAGCGGTCCATTCCTGTGCACTCAACAGTCCTCCTCTGGATTTACAATTCTCTAAAACAATAAAGAGGCTCCCATTTTAATTGGCTCTGTCAATTTTAATTTAGTGTCTTTCTATTGAAACCAAAATATTCAAGAATAATAAACGTTCAGTATACTCAGACTCAAATAATCCAAAATCTTTTTGCTAAACACTTCCAGAGAGCACTGAGCTGTTCGCCTGGTGTTTCATCTATCTCCAGGAACACATGTGATGTCATTCATGGCTAGGTCAATAAACTTTGCCTGTGAACAAGGAAGGCTTAAGAACAATTCTTGTTGTTTTCTTTGAATTCTGACCCTACTGTTAAGGAGATGCTATTGAGCAGTACTGGTAGATTTCTTGGTAGCTAAATCTCAGAGCTCACTATGCTGGTTTCATTCATATTCTACTATCTTTGAGTGACTTAAGTGCATACAGGTGAGGACGTCTCAGAATTTTCCCCTTTATTAAAAGTAGATTATTTTTTTCTTATAATACATCCTGATGATAGTTTACCCTCCTTTTACTTCTCTCAGTTCCTCTCCACCTCCTCTCCCGTACGGATCCATATTTTTTTCTGTCTCTCATTAGAAAAGAACAGGCTCCTAAGAGATAACAACCAAACACGACAAATAAAATATAAAAAGATGAAGTAAAAACTTTCTTATTGACATTGGGCATGGCAACCAAACAGGAGGAGAAAAGTCCTATGAGCAGGCAAAAGTGTTAGACACACACTCATTCTCACAGTCAGGACTCCCATAAAAATACTAAGCTAATAGCTACAAGACATATGCAGAGGACCTTGTGTAGACTCGTGTAGGCCCTGTGCATGCTGCTTCAGTCTCTGCGAGTTCATATGTGCCTTGCTTATTTGATGTAGAAGGCCTTGTTCTCCTGGTGTCCTCCATCCCCTATGGCTCTTACAGTCTTTCCACTTCCTCTTCCAAGGGTAAACTGAGCTCTGAAGGGAGAGATTTGATGAAGACCTCCTATTTATACTCTATTCACATAATGTCTGGCTGTGGGGTCTCTGCATCTCTTCTCATCTGCTGCCAGAGGAAGCCTCTCTGATGATGAGTGATAGATAATTCAATGATAAGTCACGTATCTATGAGTATAGCAGAATATGATTAGGAATCACTACACACACACACACACACACACACACACACACACACACACACACACACACACACACACCAGTAGTGTTTGCTTTTACCCTAGGTCTCTGGGCTGTCTCATCTCTGGTTCTTGGTTACCAAGGCAGTGTAGGATATGGGTTCCTTCTCATGGTGTGGAAGACTGACCAAATGTTGTGGAGTTTTCCTACCCTGCTGTGGGATAAATACAACAGCAGGAAGAAAGTAAATAACCTGATCTAGAAAAATTCAAAGAAACACATGAAGAAGTGCATAGCTTAACAAATTATCAAGAAAAATCCTTTTCTGCCTTGTTCTGGCACGGAATTCTTTAAAAGGCATAGACTGTCGTGTCTATCTTTTCTCTTTCACAGCTATTCTTCTTTCCTTGGCTCCCAGTTTTGAATGAGTTGCTGATGTTGAACTGAACCTGAAGTTGATCAGCCACTCAATTAACCATTGCTTTTTATATTTTCTCTTATTTGTATAACTTTATTCTTTTATTTATTTAAAAGTTTTTCTCATTTTACATACCAAACACAGTTCCCCCTCTCTCCCCCCCTCCCACTCACCCTCTTCCCCCCTACCTCCATCCACTCCTCAGAGAGGATAAGGCCTCCTGTGAGGAGTCAGCAAAGTCTGGCATATCAAGTTGAGGCAGGACCAAGCCCCTCCCTCCTGCATCAAGGCTGAGCATGGAATCCCTCCATAGGGAATGGGCTCAGAAAAGCCTGTTTATGCACTAGGGATAAATCCTGGTCCCACAAACCAGAGGCCCCACAAACTGCCCAAGCCATACAACTGTCACCCGCATTCAGAGGGCCTACTTTGGTCCCGTGCAGATTGTGACAGTTGCTTCTTACCGGCATCAGTTATTCCTTTATTTTTACTCACCTTCTCTCTCACGGATAGTAGCAATTCTGACTCCTACTGTAGTGTGTTACCAGTCTTGTCACCAGAGGATAAGACTCAGTCACAAGGTTGGGGAGAGAGATGTTCTTTGCAGAAGATGGCATAGAAAATCAGCCTAGACCCCTAGACTGCAGTGAGAACAGACCTGTGTCCTCTTCTCCAGTCTTCACAAGTTTATTTGTCCCTTCCTTTCTTATGTAGCCTTTCAATAGCTGCAGCAATACCTCAAGGGCTGTCACATACTTTTGATTTCCTGGTGTTGCAAGTGTTTCAAATAAACACTATGTTACAAACTCTCCTACAGACGTCTTTGTGCCTTGCCGTCAGGGTAAAGCTAGAATAACCTTTCCACAGCATCCATCTGCTGCTCACAATTTTAGCTAGCTGGAGATCTAGTCTGAGAAACTCTTTATTTTCCAGCCCGTGTATGAAGAAGGTGTTTCAGGTCTCTCCATTCAGCAATGAGATAATATATGAAGATTAATGTCAAAGTTAGGATTCCAGTTAAATATAAAACCAAGCTTAAAGCACCTTCCAAGGATTAGGCATTGTGTGACACGACAGCAGCATATTAATTGAGTGAGTTAATGCTGTCACTATGTGCATATAGTCACTTAAAGAGAAACACTGGCTTTAGATAAATCAAGGAAAATACGCACAATCTTAAAAATGATAGGATCTGAGCTAGTCTTGGATGTCAGAGAAAGCTCATCACATGATGTAACAATGAAAGATGAGTAGTGAATTAAACAAAGAAGCAAGGGAGGGCCTTCACAGCTCAGTGAGCAGACTATCCAAAGGGGACAAGAAAAAGGAATTACAAGTATCAGTTTGGCAAGAACCTAGAAGAACAAGAGAGAGCACGGCCCGTGGGGAGACCAGAGAGATGGGAAGGAGCCAAAGTTTGGAGAGCCTCATAAGCCACGTTAAGAATGTTTTTAATTAAAGTAGACTTGAGGAAAACTCTACAGATTTGGAACAGATGCTGTGGGAAATGGGAACTAGCTGTCGAGAGAGGAGCAGAGGGATTGCCAATGTTTGCAAAGGCCCAGCTGAGGTTGCACATCATGACAATGTAATGAAAGCAATCAGCAAAGCTATTTCATTTTCTCCAACAACACTTAGCAGTCTACAAGTCGGCATGAGAAATACAAGGAACCAGCTTGCCTTAGAATTAGGTGGGTCTATGTAAAAAAAAAATATTAAGGGAAAAAAAGGAAAAGAAAGAAGGTGTTTGTGTGAGCAGTGCTCACAAGGTTGAGCCTGAGATTCTGATCTTGCAAAAAAAAGAAATTTTAGAAAAAACATCCAACGTAATGGATGTCCAAACATAGGCCAGGAGGCTTGGATGCTCTGACCACATTGTTCACTTCTGGGATCCACCATTAGGTATTCCTGTGCCTTCAGGGAAGTTTCTTAGATTGTTTGAGATGAAAAGGGAAACTCCTATGTAATAATATTGCAGGGAGAAAAAAAAAACCTTCAAAAACATCTATATAGTGTTTAACCTATATCCCCATATAGAGTAGACACTCAACAGGAATTTTGTTTGTTTTAGAAAGGCAGAAGTAGCAGTTCTTGAAAAATTTAACAGATATGGAGAAGAACTGATAAAGAACAAAGTCCCGAGGTAGATGCTGCTGTAACTTGGTAAGACTGAAGAGGTCTTAAAAATGATCTCCACAGATATGTAGATAGTGATTTGGTCAAGAAGGAAAATAGAACCTATGACCACTAGTGTTTTTTGTCAACACGACACAAGCCAGGCTCATTGAGGAAAAGAAGACCTCAATTAGGAAAATGCCTTTATTAGCTCGTTGTGTAGGTATGTCTGTGAGGCATTTTCTTGATGAATTATTGATGTGGGAGGGCCCAGGCCACTGTGGGTGGTGCTGCTCTTGGGCAGGGCATCCTGGACTGAATAAAAAAAAAGAAAATCAGGCTGAGCAAGCCATCATGAGCAAACCAGTAAAGCAGGACTCCTCCATGGTCTCTGCTTCAGTTCTTGCCCCCAAGTAAATCTGAGTGCCTTTATGATAGACTGTGGTGGGTACTTGTAAGTCAATTAAACCTTCCTTTCCCATGATGCTTTTATCACAGCAATAGAACACAAACATAGGACAGAAAAATTAGATAGTGAATGTCAGAAACTACAGGCCACCCTGTGACCCATAATGATAACACAAGAATAAGAAGAGCTGTAAGCTTGAGCCACATTGTGAGATCTATAGTTCTCAGCCAGAGAAATTGTTGTGTGTGTAGACTTCTTGGACTTATGCTTTCATTCTTGGATCCCTAAGCACTCTTACCCTTCTGGATCTGTCCCTCCATGGAATCTTTCTTTTCTTCTAGAGGAAACTTTGCCTCTTGATGTGTTTGCTGGCAGTGGTATCAATTCCACAAGGACCACAGCTTGTCTGGCTCATCAATGTTTCTCTTCCCAATTGATTGATCTGGTTTTCACATACAGCAGCAATAAAGACTGTTTGATTAAAGATTGGGTTTCATTCTCGTCAGTTGCACACTCTTGACTGCTTTCATTAGTCTACCAACAGTCATGAGAGAGGGGCTACCCAGTGGAGGTGAGTGTTGTGCTCAGTCATGAGTTAGTCATTGTGAGACTGTGTTTCCTCCTTTTGATGAAATATTGCCTTTTAGACTCTCAATTGTGTTACCAACTTTTGTGAGCACTGACTTCTTTAGTGTGCCAATGTTCCTGATCATGTACTCAGAGAAGGAACTTAGCACATTCCCTTTGGCCCTCTGTTTTCTCACTATAGTTGTAAGCAGAAGACTTCTTTTACTTTTCGTTTGTTTCACCATCAATTTCTAGAGACACTTTATTTCTAACTCTGTCTCCATGCTCCCATCTGCATTCCTGGCACATCAGTGAAACTAAAATGAAAACAAAATAGTGCACATATTTGTTCAGTACTTCAGACTTTAGAAATGGTTTTCAAGTATAACTCTGTTAGTGCCAATATTGAATTTATTTGCATAATTAATGATATATATTTATATTCACGTAGATTCCAGACAAAGAGAGTCTATTTTTGCATTCTTCATATTATTATTATTATTATTATTATTATTATTATTATTAATTATTACTTTAATGACTCTTGGCCCTGTTTTTTCTTGTTCCACTTGAGACTGTTTGCAATCAACTATTTCCTCCTTTTCCAATGTCTTCAATTTCAGACCTTTCTCTGGCATCCTTCCTGGGTCAGCAAGTAAGCATGCTCATTGACTCTACTTACATTTCTACAACAACCTCCACTCCATGCTGTGTTCTTTCTGTCTTTCTCTGAAGTTCCTTTCTTCAATTTATTATTCTCTTAATTACTGGTAGGCTTCAATACACACCCACTATTGAAGCTC
Organism: Peromyscus leucopus; assembly: GCF_004664715.2. NCBI lineage: Eukaryota > Metazoa > Chordata > Mammalia > Rodentia > Cricetidae > Peromyscus > Peromyscus leucopus. The sequence continues at coordinate 2,036,942 of NC_051064.1, read as the reverse complement.
ATCTTTGAAAAGTCATGGACATAGCCGGGTAGTGTGGCAAATATCTGTAATCCCAGCACTTTATAGTCTCTAGACTGCATGTGTGAGACCAGCCTAGACTACAAAGTCTGTATAATGAAAATCAAACAGACAAAGTAAATGTGTTGGACAATGCACTTCCTACAAAGATGACTTCATCACTTTGTAAATTAACTATAATTTCTAGGTCAACAGTGAGAGGAATCTATCCAAATGTGCACTCTAACACCCTTGAAAATCTCTTCTAATTTGGTTGCAAAGTCACAACAACCCCATTTAAAATAGAAAATAAGCAATTTAGTTCCTGTGTTTTGAGTTTCCACAGTCTCAGTACTGAAGACAGAGGATGATTTCAGAGGTTTCTTGGAATAATTTAATGAGATGAGATTATCATCTCAGGTAGATATTCTGAAATGTACTTTTCCAATCCATTCCTTCACTGTAAACACCAATGATCTCTTCAAAGTTTTCATCTTATTTATTTCTCTGCAGTGGTATACACAATCAACCACATTTCTTAAAATGTCCATTCTTCTTGGGTTTATAAAATATCAGTTATCCATATGATATTCTTTCATCTCTACTTTTTTTTATTTCCTAGTCTTCTCATTTTTCCCTTCAAAAATCAGTTTCCTCAACAGTGTTATCCTTGTTAGGAACCCCACTGGATACAATCTCCCTAGGCTGCCTCATTAGCTTATCTGGCTACAAGGAAAATTTGAATATTACTGTGAAAAGAGAAACAATGTCCCTGTCCTACAACAAACTGACAATTCCACAAACTCAGGTAAAATCCATGTCGTTTTGCGTTCATTTATAACTCCACATTTCAAATACATTGAAGTTCTATCTGTTATACATCCTGGATAGTTCTATCTAATTCTTTGTTTTTATTTTTTCTTAGCATTTTTTAAAATTAAAATATTTTCATAAAATCTATTTTGATCATAGTCTTTCCCTTCTGCCAAGTCCTCTCAGTTCCTCCCCACCTCCCTGTTCACTCAATCTCATGCTCTCTCTCCCCTTCAAAAACACAAAACAAAACAAAAATCCAAACAAAACTTATAAGTCTAGACTTGTGAAGTTCCTCTTAATTACAGTCTAGAATAATTACCAATTGTTCTATGCTACCTATGTTTTTCATATCCATCCATCTGTAAGATTATTTTCTTGCATCAACCTACAAAAATATGTTTATTTTGAGCTCACACTGTGTGCTCCAGATTTTCATATTGGGTCATCTTTGACTCTTCACCCTAGTAGCCATTGCTGGTACTGAGGCACAGCTGGAAGAAAGGCAGAATGACTTCATGGGCTTTAAAGTTTTGCCCTTAGATTCTTAGATTTCATTGACTAAAGAAAATCACAAGACCAACAAGTACTTTAATGAAACAAACTATAGCTTCCCCAGAGGAGTAATCTGATGAAGGTACGTGTGGCAAGACTGAATGGTGAACATTTTGAAAAAATGATACACTGTACACTAATTTATACTCTGATTAAGTTGACCTCATTCACCTCCGTGTCTTCAATAAAAACTCTCAAATTTCTATCTAGCAAGATGTCTCATCCAAGAATCCTACTTACTTCTATTCAACACTAACAGTCAGGTCTGGGTAGAACTCACACAGGTAATTAAGTTTCTGTACGGTCAAATTACATAAATGTTTTCTTCAATTTTGTTTTACTTTTACTCTTCCACACTTTATTTGGCACATGGATTCTTATTTTAATCAGTACTATATCAAAATAAATAGTACATGGTATTGAATTGCGTTATTTAATTGTCCACTTTTCCTTTTACCCCATGCCTGTAGACAGTGAGCTTCTTGAGGTTCAGAACATGTCTGTATCACTCTTATCCTCATTGATTGTTTCTGTACACTTATGCTTCTAAATTTTGTGGCAAGTACTTAGTGAATGCATTATTGTTGGTCCAATGAACGATGAAGTGAGCAAACTTCTAGTCTATTTCTGTTGCTTTGGCTCCAGTTACTGTGCTGTAACATTCTTCTATTTCTTTTCTGAAGCTCAGAAGACACTGAATGACTTCCTTTGTCTGTAGTGAGTATGCTGTACACCTTAACCATATACACACTTATCATTCTTGCATCACTTTGTCTTAATTTTGTGGGTTTCATTTCCAACCACACTACTCATTTCTCCCGGTCCATATCCAGCTAATTATAGAGTTAGTAGTTCTAATCAATGAGTATCTGTATCAAGACCCCAAATGATGCTTACTACATAGGACAGTGTTGAATACTCTAAGAATATAATGTGTTTGTGTAATATATAAATATGATATAATTTTCTATTATATACTTCTGGGTAAAGGTTGACAAATTAGTCACAGTAAGAGAATAATAACAATAAATAGTAGTAAAACGGAGCAATACTTAGAATATTTTTACAATAAATGGTTTCTGACTGTAACACCTGCTTTTTTCTGTACTTGTAGCTTTATTTATTTATTTATTTATTTGTTTATTTATTTATTTATATTGCAATGACGAGGGATGATATAATATCCATATAAGGAGTGGCAGCAGGTGAATGACAGAGGCTTTGTGATGAGTTGCAAGGAAACACTGACTTTCTGAGACTATTTTGGATGCTGTGGTTGATTGGATGTCAGAAGCAGATGGTGTGGCTCAGTGGTTCTTAACCTTCTTGATGCTGCAACCCTTTAATACAGTCCCTCATGTTGTGATGATCTCCAACCATAGATTTGTTTTTGTTCCTACTTCATATTTATAATTTTGCTACTGTTATGAATCATGATGTAAATGTTTTTGGAGATAGAGGTTTGCCAAAGGCATTGTGACCCACAATTGAGAAACACTGACGTGGATGACTGGTCATCATTTACAGTTCAATATTTTTACTCTGAGATCATTTTTCCCCTCCCCACTCTGAGATCTTTTGAAAGAACATTGTGATTAGAAGTAGTTTTCTATTTATTTTTAAACTATCAAAGTGTTTCCTGGATGATGTAATGTGGTTGATTTTAATGTTAAATTTCACACCAGGATCTAGGTTACTGCTTCTCCAATAATTGTTTTAAATCCAAACTTATTTCTAATCTGTGTAACCACTTCTTATAAATAGTTTCCCTCATTCGAGGGCATCCCCTTTTGTAATTTGTATATAGGCTTAATGTTTTCTGATGTGATATGTCGCCATTTATGGGAGTATGTTTTCTATTTTGCTTTCTACTCATTAAATTAATGTTCCTTTTCTTGTAACTATGCACTTACATGCACTGTTGCCACACATTTTAAAGATTGAGGTATATCAATAAACCTCAAGTGATTTTCTTTTTTTCTTTTTCATAAGTTCATGAGAAGATTGGTTCATACTACAGATTTTTATAATATCAAAACACAATTTTTCTTTTTTCATTAAGTAAAGACTTTTTGTTTTTTTCCCTTAAAACAAACAAACAAACAAACAAGCAAACAAGCAAAACAAAAAGTGTTTTATTGCTTCTTCTTACCACATTCAAATTGTTCTGTGGGGCATAATAAAGTAAAAAACTAAACAAACAAACCCAAAACACATTTACTCAACATAACCACTGTGGTATCACTGCAATTTACCTGATACCTGGGGTATGATAACAACTGAGTGACACACTGTGGATGCACTAGAGACTTCTGTTCCAGATATGACAGCTGAAACAGCTTGACATTTTCTTACTTTACTCAGGACAACACGCAATTTCATATTTATGAATTGCTGATCTCTAGAATTTTCTATATAATATTTTGTCTGTTTTTGACATAGGGCAAGTAGAAGTCATGGCACTGTACTACAAGGAAGGGGGAAATGTTGTGTAGGCCAAAGCTTGTACTTTTCTACATTTTCTTATATTTTCCTTAAATGACTTTAAGCTGCTTTTCTTCATCACTCTCTTTTCTTTTTACTGTCCAAATTCTGCATGTCTTTTCAAAATCAAATGTCAAATAATTTCAAAAGGTCATACTGAATGATTCTGTCCTATAGCAAAACAAATTCATTTTAATTTGTATTACACACCACACACACACACACACACACATACACACACACACACACATACACACACACACACACACACATTTTAAAGGCTGGTTACATAGTATTGCACTTACAATTTTTATCAAGTAGGGAAAAAAGATGATTTTGAGTTTGGAGGATCAGGTCTTATAATCTTTATTACCAACTGCACTGTCTTCCTCTCAGAGCCCACAAGAGATGAGGAATGTACAGTGAGGTACAGAAGGGCTGACTTGATGTTCAGGAATTCCCTAGTAAGTGCTCTTTTTGAGCACTTCTGTTTGAGAATGAGTATATGGTGAAGAGTTGGGGTGTTGAGGACAACACTGTAAACTTGTAACACATACAAGACACAAAATGTTCCTTCAACAAGAATTTGATAAAGCATATTAATTGGCCACATAATCAGGTTTTATGAACTCATTAAGAAAAGTCTCAAACAGCATGGTTGCAAATTTTAGATATATCACTCTATTTAAATGTCGGATGAAAAAATAGAAGCGACCAATTATGAGGTTAGTAAATTGTGCACATGTAGGAAATAGTAAATTATACCTGAAAGTAATATGGCTTTAAAGAGGAACCCAAGTTAGAGTAGAAATGAACGTGCTGTCAGATCAACTGGTGACAAAGGTCCTTCAATGCAGTACAGAGATGTCTGCATACTCACATATATCAATGCACTGTTCATAATAGCCAAGTGGTAGGATCAGTCTCAATACCCACCAGCAGACTAATGGAAAAACTAGAGATGGTATATACTCACAATACAATTTCACTCAGCCACAAAGACATTCCATCATCAAGGAAATGGACAAAACTGGAGATGTTCCTATTAAGCCAAGTAAGTCAAACTCAGAAAGTCAGGTATGTTTCATATCTGTATACAGATGTATATGAATGATACCAAAGTCGAAAAGGACTCATTTGATTAAATGAACACGTCTAGTGGGAGTGGTGGGGTAACCAGAGAAGGGTAGTGGGCTTGAGTATAAATGTGGTCAAGATATAGGATGCATTGAAAGCAAATGGATAGATGCTAATAAAAAATTTTAAATGTTCATCTTTTAAGAAAACTATGCCTTGGTGCAGGAAGGAGGGGCTTGGACCTGCCTCAACTGAGTGTACCAAGCTCTGCTGACTCCCCATTGGAGACCTTGCCTTGAAGGAGATGGGAATGGGGGAGGGTTGAGGGGGAGGTCTGGGGGGTGGGAGGAGGGAGGACAGGGGAATCTGTGGTTGGTATGTAAAATGAATAGAAAATCTCTTAAAAAAAGGAAACTATGACCATATAAAGTGAATGAAATCTAGCTCTGATTTTCTACATGTGTGTATACAACTGGAGAAACCACAGAGAAAGTAAGAAGAAAAAAGAGACCTGGATGAATCAATATGGTAAGACAAAAGTGTTAGGAAAGGGGAAATGGAACAACAGGGTGTAGTGGGTAGTTGTTCCAGCTTTGACCTGGAAGTACTACCCCCATTGAGGCTTCGGTAACTGTCACACCTACGAGGCAGGGCTAAGACAGGAGCCCTTAAGACCTGAGATCTGGATGTGCCAGCTCTCTTGGTTCCTGGATCCTGGATGCTAGAGGTAGACTGAACAGAGTTCTCCAGAGAACAATGCTGGGCTGCACTACACCTTTCCTGGACCCTATAACCTATCCCTTTACTTGCGAGTTACCCCACAAAATAGACCTCCTTTTTAACTACGTGGTGTTGTCTTAATACTTCACCAGTAACAAGGTAGGGTAGAGGGCTTTAACTGGGGAGGAGGAAGAAAGAGTAAGTAACACAGGAAAAAGGGAGGAGGGATGAATAACACCAGGAGTATTTCAAAAAATAGGAAATTATATTATTTTTTGTTTACATAAAATTACATTATGATAATGTACATATATAAAGTTATGCCACTTGGAATGATAATGCTCTCCAAAGTACAATAGAGTAATTTCAGTACCAGGAATAAAAAATAGTTTTGAGTTGTTGGTTAGGAGAGTTCAAAAGATCCTCTAAACAATACAGGCCATTGCCGTTTGCCCTTGGTTGCCTTCCAGAACTGGAAGGTAAGTCCCTATTGCTGAAGATACCACATAGTTGGAACACATACCTTAAAGGAATTCATTTATGTTTGACCTTGACACTTCTTCCCTAGCTCTCATCGTATCAGAATGTACTACAGAAGCTGCCAATGGGGGGAAAATCATTAGTCCTACCCAGCTGTAAATCCTGCAAGCACAACAGTGACACGTGGTAAGATAGTTTCAAGGGTGCAATAGAGTCACTTAAATTGTTGGGTACTGATAGCCATCTGATTGGCTAAGACCTGCTTAGTAGAAGAACATTCATGCCTGGAACTATAAACTTAGCCAACTATTTATGACTGGTAAGGCCAGGGAGAGTAGAGGAGACCTTTCTGCTGCTACTTTCCCATGCCAGTATAATCTTCAACTGCATTCTAAACACAAAGTCTTATATGCAAAGATAATTGTAGTCCTCCACCCTCATCAAAGAAGTGTTTTTGTTTTGTTTTATTTTTGCAGAAGGATATCATTACAAAAATCAACTGGTTAAAATGCAGAGAACAACTGACCATGGGGCACCCAACTACAACTGTTATATCCTTAAGACTCAGAGAACACTATGGAAGAGGGATGCAAAGAATCTTAGAGCTAGAGGACCAGGGAACCTGTCATGAATTGTGTCTTTTTCATAAGACAGTTCACCCATTCATGAAAACTCAACAATACAGTTCCCAAAGAAGACCTGAGGGTCGGGCAGCAGTGGTGGCACACGCCTTTAATCCCAGCACCTGGGAGACAGAGCCAGGCGAATCTCTGTGAATTCAAGGGCAGCCTGGTCTGCAGAGCGAGATCCAGGACAGGCACCAGACAATGAAATCACTATTTGGCCTACCAGTGTGGACGAGGAAGGGGGAATCTCATCATTCTACAATCTTAAATGAAGAACTACAACTAAGTAATGACTGCTCAGAGAAGAAGAGTCAAGCCAATCAGCAATGAGCTCCCTAATAGATTATCCAATATCAAGTGGTCACCCTAAAGACATGTATGTATGAGCAATACTCAACAGATTTAGCAATTTGTATTTATACAATATGTATATACCTAACAAAAATATTTAAAGAAAAATAGGCCATTGATTTGACATGAGGTAGGGAGACATAGAAAGAGTTGGAAAGAAGAGGAGGGGAAGATATAAATGCAATACTCATACATGAAATTCTAAAATTAAGTCGTAAAAAAGAGAGAAGAAAAGAAAAACAATCATCTGACTGTCACCACATATATCCAACATTCCAACATACAAGTATAACTCACACCATAGGAACATAATTATTTTAAGTGAGTGATATATATATATATATATACATACATATATGTGTGTAGGTATGTTATTTTTATCTGTGTACATGTGTATACTTTTACTTTTGAGATTACACATTCTGATAATATATACTTACATGTAATTATTTATGGATATAAATTTATTCAGTTTTGATTACCTAAGGCAATCAAATCTTCTTTAAAGTTGTATTCAAATAATTCCTGCTATGGTTATAATTATCCTTACAATTCTCATTTCATGACTCAGTTGCATTTATAAAATTACATATATTTGACAATAGTCTTGAGTAGTTAAAGAGTGCCATACTGACACATTTTTAGATATCAAAAGAATATAAATACCATGAATACATTCAGGTAGCAATCATAATTTGAAACGGCATCAATTAAAACATTTAGCTTTGGCTAATAATCAATATGTATTACAATATGAAAGTAAAGTGTTTTCCCACAGCTGTACTGACATCCTGATAGGAAGCTAGCACATTAGGAACAATTATAACAAATATCATGGGACTTTAAATGATTCCTTTATTGTAGATGATTTACAGTGTTGCAAACTATACTTGTTTTTTTGGCAGTAGGAAAGAGAGCAATGCTGGGTCATAGACACCCTGTTGTACCACAGAATGTTAAACCAAATATGAACAAAGGCAAGACACTCCTAAGATGTAATAGAGGAAGTGATGAACTGTTATTTTAATCCTAATACTTTTTTCTTTTTCAAAATTTCTATGAAATATACTACCTATGCTCTTGATGCATTTTTGGAGAGACATTTTTGTGTTGAGTTAATAAGTGACTTCAATATGAAGTTATTCCAAGTGGAGTAGAATTGGAACATGTATTTGTATGTAGCCCATTAAGTACCCTCAGCACCACATCTGGTTACCTCCTGACTACTTTTTCTGTTTCTTTTTCTCTACTCAAGGTAGTGAAAACTGTATTAAGTTTTCTTCTTTTAGTAAGGGTGAATTAATTATGGTTTAGATATATTTATGGACTAGAACAGCTGTGACAAAGACTTTGAGAGAGCACATATTACTATATGTATACTTGTCTAAAAATATCAAATTAGATTTAATTCAATGAAGAATTTAACAAATTCATTTCATAGTTTCCTTTTCAATGCTTTATTATAACAAAGAATTAAATAAAAAGGTGTCATTATGTAAAGCTAAGTCAATAATTCTTGTAGAACCTAAGGTTCATGATGCAAAAAAAAAAAAAAAAAGATTTAGGAAATTATAAATATTTTGATTGAGCCGGGCTGTGGTGGCACATGCCTTTAATCGCAGCACTCATGAGGCAGAGCCAGGCAGATCTCTGTGAGTTCAAGGCCAACCTGTTCTACCAAGTGAGATCCTGGATAGGCACCAAAACTACACAGAGAAACCCTGTCTCAAAAAATCTATATATAAATCATCTTATATGAAAAGCATAACTTAAAACTTCTAAAATAAAAGTACAAACAATTTTTGAATGACCTTCTCTGGTCAGTTGCTGTGGGTATTTGTTGTGGTTACTCACTGGGCAGAACAAGTACTTGATTAATGTGATGGGGAGTGTGCATCACACACTCAATTCTATCTTGATTTCAGCAAATGGTTTTGTATTTTTCTCTTCCAAACATGAGACTTTAACTTGCAGAGTAAGAAGGCTTCATGAAACTTATACACCAGGGTTTTTTTTTTGTTGCTGTTTTGTTTTGTAATGAATATGTGTAGGGAAGAATAGTATACATGTTACATAATTCTTAAATTTGAAGTTTAATTTCCTCTAGGAACATTGAGAAACTTAAAACAGGTTTATTTAGAGTAACCTGGTCAAAGTTCACAAACACAATGGAAAATGGCTCCAACTCGGTGAACCAGTATACCACCTGCGTTCACAGCAGTGTGCATAGTGTCTGCCATTCACTGGCTCTCTTTGTTACCTACTTCGTCCTGGAGGAAGCTGACTAGAAGGGCCATGTCTACCATTTATCCCTTGTGCCCAGAGATAGGAAATAGCTCTACAGAACCATGTGGTGCTGGGAGAGAATATGAAGAGCACAATCCATGGCAGCCAGCTGCCTTCCAGTTATAAATGTGCATATACTATGATAAGGGGGCAGAGTAGAAGGAGCAGCTAGCATCTTTTTTTTTCTTTATTAAGAATTTTTTTTATTCATTTTACATATCAACCACAGATCCCCCTCTCGTCCCTCCTCCTACTTCCCCCAAACTTCCTCCCAACCCACCCTCGATCCCCTCCTCCAAAAAGGTAAGCCCTGCCATGCCATGGAAAGTCAGCAAGCCTGGTACATTTATTGAGGCATCAAGGCAGTGCAAGGTGTCTTACCATAGATAATGGGCTCCAAAAAGTCAGCTCATGCACCAGGGATCAGGATCTATCCCTGGTAGCATCTTGTTTTTGATCTTAAAAAAAATTAATAATCCTTTTTGAAAAAAATATGTGTATGTTTATCTCTACATGTGGGTATCTGTACCTGAGGTCAGGTGCCAATAGAGGCCAGCAGCATCGGATCCACTGTTGCTGGAGTTGCAGACCATTGCAGGATGCCTGACATGCATAGTGGGAACCAAATTTAGGTCCTCTGGAAGAGCAGCAAGTACTCCTAACAAATGAAGAATCTCTCCAGTCCTCAAAAATTCAATACTTTTAATTTGGCAAACCGTCTTCTATATTTAAGTCTGCTTTTCAAAATCTCTAAACCTTTCACAGGTTTAATGGATACACTCTATCAATAAACACAAACAGTTTTGACATGGCTAAAGATCTCTATTGATTTTGATAAGAAATTATATAGCTTGCTGGGATAAAATAATGATTGACTTGAGGTTCAGTATACAAAATATTTTCTTGGATGCTAGAATACAGTAATCATCAAAGAAGACACAAGGGTTAGATTCTAATTGGGAGAAGGGAAATAATCAAACCAGAACCCAAATGAGAAAAAGCAATATGACCCTGAGACATTAATCTTGATTATTAACTTGAGATGTAGAATCACCTATGGGACAAGTCTCTGAGAGGTAGGTATATTTTGATGTAACTTTTATTAATCTCATACATAATTACAGAGATATCATGAGCAGAAATGATGAAAAGAATAAATGGAGGCTTTCAGGATATGTTTCTCACCCACACATGAAAATGTGAGAAGTTTAGCAGTGGCATATTTGAATTTGAGCTTTGCAGGGTTAACTGTAGTTGGACAGTTAAGATAGCAGATCTTGCTGATGAAATGGAGCAGGAGAAAGCAAAAACAGCGTGAAAAATCCAAAAGCATGCTGAGGCAGGAGAAGTCCAACAGCTTCATCAGAAATAGGATCCAGAAGTGCTTTCATACTATGTTATGGCATTTGGGTTTTCTCCTTAGAACAACAGAGCCAAGGAACATTCGGAGCAAAGACTGGGCACAGCCAGATGACCAGATTTGAATTCAAAGATTCAGTCCTTTGAACCTTTAAGAAGAATAGGCTGGTCGGTACCATATATGGGTCATATGAATAGTGACAGGCACAAAACACACTAACGTAGGACCACAGACATGCCAGTGAAAGCAGAAAGGTCACTGGCAATGAAAGTGCATATCTATCACAGGTTCTCTGTGCTGGCATTCTAAATAGTAGAGGACTAAGGATAAGCAGAAATCTAAGGATAAGCTGGGTCAGAGAGAAAGGCTGTAATGCGGGGGAGTACTGTAGCCTGTATGCATCTCATTTGCTCTAATATCTAAGATTCTAGGAGAAAAAAATTAATGTCATCTTTGAAAGTCTTCCACATTACAGATGATGGAACTGGGTCTACTGCCTTGAAATTTAGATATGTGGTACAGGGTTGAAAGCCATAAAGTCTTTCCAACATGACTGTCCCAACATAAGCTGATAAAGACAACAATAACAGACATGTCAAAGTGGACAGAGGAAAGACTACAAGGCCTCAACCCTACACAAAGGAATCAAAGAAATACAGCCAACTAAGGATGCTGTTAATGGGATAAAAAGTCTTCCCCAGGGGAGAGCACACCAACTGGCTATTCAATAACACGTGGTCAGCCCTTGTGCTGCATAGTTTTGCCTTAACCTGACGCAAACTGGAATTATCTGAAAGGAGGGAACCTCAATTAAGAAAATGTCTCCAGAAGATCAGACTGTAGGCAGACTTGTGTTGTAACAATCTTTTTCTACACTATGAATATGTATTACTCTCATTTGTTAATAAAAAGCTGATTGGCCAATAGCTGGACAGGAAGAGATTGAGCATGAAAGCTAGAATAGGAGAATTCTGGGAATAGGAAGGGGGTAGTCAGAGAGTCACCAGAAAACATAGCAAAGCAAGGTGAGAATGTTGTAGTGAGAAAAGGTATCAAGCCATATGGCTAAACATAGATAAGAATTATGGGTTAATTTAAGTGTAAGAGCTAGTGAATAATAAGCCTGAGCTATTGGCTGAGCATTTATAATTAATATAAGCCTCTGTGTGGTAATTTGGTAAGTAGCTGCCAGGTGTTTGGGAACAGGCAGTCAGATCATGAAATATTTGTGTACAGACTTGTAGGGTATTTTCTTAATTGGTGATTGGTGGGAGAGGGCCCAGCCCATTGTGGGTGATGCCATCCCTGGACTGGTGGTTCTGGGTTCTATCAGAGAGCAGGCTGAGCAAGTCAGGAGGAGTAGGCCAGTAAGCAGCACCCCTCCATGGCCCCAGCATCAGCTTCTGCCTTCAGACTCCTGCCCTGTTTGAGTTCCTGTTCTGACTTATTTAGATGATGGACATGATATGGAAGTGTAAGCCAAATAAACTCTTTCCTCTCCAACTTACTTTTTTATGCTTTTGTTATGTTTTTTCTTAATTTTTTGAAACAGTGTCTCTCTGTATAACATGGCTGTCCTGGGACTCATTTTGTAGACCACGTTGGCCTTCAATTCACAGAGATCTGCCTGCTTCTGGTACCCAAGTGCTGTGATTAAAGGCATGTGCCACTATGCCTGGCTCCCCAACTTGCTTTTTGGTCATAGTGTTTCATCATAGCAATAGGAATCCAAACTAAGATGCCCTGAAAATATACATACAAGTAACAATATACAGACTGAACAGGTTATATTTTAAATATGTGTGTATATGCATATACACCTACACATATAACAACATTAATGAAAAAGAGGAAGGAGAGGTATATGGGAGGCCTTGGAGGGAGGAAAGGGGACAGGGAAACTATGTAATTATATTATAATATCAAAACTAAAAGAAATAATAAAAAATCCATTTTGGGGGATGTTTGGGAGGTGGCTTAGCAGGTAAAGGCACTTGCTGCCAAGCCTGAGAACCTGAGTTTGGTCCCTGGGATTCCCATGGTAGAAACAGGGAACCAGATGGGTTCCTGGTTGTTTTCTGACCTTTATATGTGAGCCATGGTAGGCACATGCCTCATTCTCCAAAAATTAATAAATGATTGCAAAACACTTAAAATGTATTTACTAAAAGAAACCAAGTATCTCTCATAACAATATTTACAGCACTGTGTCAATCAAGTAGATAATGACGACCATGCCAATTTGTTCAATATGATACCAATTCATTTTCCTATTCACACAAGTAGTTATATGGGGTTTTTTTTTTGTTAAATATCCAACTTATTAGACACTGTGGTAAGTACTTTGGATATACTGGTTTTCTCATTTAGCCTTTTTAATTGTTCTGTCAAATGTGAACCACTGTTATCTCCATCTATTGTACGGTGAATGGAAACTGAGAAAGACCATGCCATGTGACCTGGGTGACCAGCTAGCAGATGCTGTGAACACTATGACACCAGAGGCCAATTTTATTTTTATTATCACAGTGTAATGGTTCATTTACATGACTTCTTGGAAGCTCTTTCCCCAAGAAAGGATATCCTTTCTTATTCAAACTTTAGCATTAAAAAGATAAAAACAAGAATAGGCAATTTATGTTTTCATTTAAGTGTACTTGAGTTTTTTACATTATTATATTGATGGGTTGACTGATTGATTAGTTGTATAAAACTCCTAACAGAAGTAAAAACCTCCAGGATTGGTTATTCAGCGTGAGAACAAGGCTTCTGGAATCAGCAGTTCTGGATTCTAATCTGCTTCAGCGCTCAGTGACAGGTTGATCTCAGCAAGCCCCTCTTCTCTCAAATCTCACATATGTCAGATGAGGACTCCACGTCAGTGATGGCCATAGAGTGACATTCAATAAACACATTCACAAGCTGTTTAATATTCTGTGCATCCACCACTGAGTTAGAAGCAATAAGCTATCAAGCTGGTTACAGAATGCTCTCTTTCCCTCTTTGTTTGTTTAAATAAGGACAAATAATTTTCTCTTCTGCTCTGGGTAATTTTTCCAGTCTCCTGTCTGTCTCTCCTTTGAACCTGTGAAGCAAACCAAAATTAATTGAGGGATGACTGGAGGTACTTTTCGAGTCTTGGGGTCCATGTGCATGGACGGGGACCTGCCATCCTCAGCACGTCTGTCACCAGCTCCTTCGCACTTTCTGCTTGGCTTTTTGCCCTTCTATTCCATGTGTTGGCTGTTCTCATTTCCAGATCAGAGCTGACCTTTTTTGTAAGGTTAAAAAAAGCGTTAAAAGCCCCTGCCTTTTTACTGTCATACATTATTAGCTTTTTCATCCCATCAAATAAAAGGGCTGCATTCTTGTCTACCAAGCTCTGATGACTGGTGAATTTAAGACAGGCTTTCCTTGTCCATTTTCTTACAATTTTCTAAAATACAGCACTATAAATTAGTTTTTTAAAACATAGTAAAATAGCCTTCCATATCCAACATAATTAAAAATTAATATTGAATGGCTTTGAATCAGTTATGCTAAAATATAATTGGACAATTACAGCAATATCTCTTCATTGTCCAGTATATACACAAATGGATATTTCAGTATATATTGATGTATCAACATACTGATACTAAAAAAGTTGCTATCTTTTTATAAATGTTCTGTTTTGAGATTACATAGATTTGCATGTAGTTGTGAGAAAATATATGTATGTATGTATATATATATATATATATATATATATATATATATATATATATATCAGTATATACCTTTTTGTGGCATTTTTTCCCTGAATATTTCTAAATAAATAATTGCTGTTTATATTACCACCGCATGGAACTTTTGATAAGTCCCATATAGTTGTATGATTTCTGAAAACACTTTTGTTACGGTTGGTATGGTTTTACCTTCCCAGTAGTCATGTGCTGAAAAGTAATTTTCTTTGTTCTCTGGGGAATTTTGGGGAAAAATTTTTTTAACAACAACAACAACAAAAAAAAAGCAAGCTTCCTTACTATACCTGTATAAAATGTAAAATAATTGTATTATTATAGTGAAGTGTTTTCACTTTGTGTATCTAATGATTCAGGGAATGGAAAAGATCCCTAGTGTTATTCTATTATCACTGACACAGTGCAGCAAGAAGTATTGGTGTGTTTGTTACTTTGTTGGGTGTACGTTTAACATGATATTCTCTGTTATTTCATTGTGACATTTATTTCATCCAAATTTTTACAGAATTAGAAATCTCTTCAAATACTTTTTAAGACAGACAAACTGGATGGATGCTCTTTCATAATAGAAAGGCTAATGCTATCTTCAGATTTTTACAATATTTTCTATGATCTAATCATAAAACTAAATTATAATGGTGACAGTCTTCCATATCTGGTTCCTCTGAGTCCCTTTAAATTAATTCAGTGCCATTACAATTCTGGGAAGTTAGAGGCTGTGACGTGGAATCCAATTAAAAACATAACATAATTTAACTATTGATAAAAGAGATAACCTTAGAAAGTTCTTTTCATGGAAATTATTAAAAACTTGATATATTGCATGTGGGAATAAGAATTTTATTTCCCCTGGTAAGGAAAGTAAAGTAAATGGAAATAAACTCATTTGTAAGTACAACTAAAATTTGTCCTCAAAAATATAATTTGGAGTCTTAACCAGTGTAATTCATTTGTAAAAAATGTCCCGATTTTCTTTCTAAATTAAAAGTGGAAAACCAACCCAAAATCTATACCATAAAATTAATCCTGAATCTAGAAAACAAAGCTCACTAAATAGAAACTTCCCAGGTCAGATTGGAGGGAGTGAGCAGATCAGTGAGCAGTGGTAGAGATTAACTTATAGATTTGTTAAGATTTTAGTCATGTTTATAGGTGAATGGTAGGTATGATAATTTGGCTTAAATGTTAAAAATAACGAAGTGGAGAGACAATGATTCATATTTGAGTATACTCTTATTGAAAGCCTCAGTTTATAACACTCTCTCTCTCCTTTTCCATTCCTCATATGTGTGTGGCATTCACGTGTTGAGTATTCATGTTTTGACATGTGTGTAGATGCTCTATGTGTGTGATTGCATGTGCACACGTATGCCTGTGGCTGTAAAGGTAAAGGTTTGATACTGAGAATCATCTCCCATCTTCTACCATATTTACTGAAATAGTCTCTCATCTCTCTGTCTCTCTCTCAATGGGAAAGTGTATATTTTACTCTTTTTTGTTGTTTTTACATCCTAATCAAAGACACCTCTACCTCCCCTCCTGCCCATCCCATCCACTCCTCCTTCACTGTCTTTTTTAGATATAGACAGACCTCCCATGGATTTCCACCAGCCATGGTATATCAAGTTGCAGTGACACTAGGCACTTCCTTTTCTACTAAGGTTGGATAAGGCTATTCAGCAGAATGAATAGGTCTCAAAAGCAGGCAACATAATCAGAGACATCCTATGGTCTCACAGAGTCTCATAGGAAGACCATGCTAAATGACTGTAACATATATTCAGAGGGCTAGCTCAGTTCCATGAAGGCTGCCTGGCTATCTGTTCAGTCTCTATGCAACTCTATGAGCCCAGGTTAGTTGGTTCTGTGGGTTTTGTTGGGGGGGGGGTCCTTGACCCTTCTGGCTCCTTCTGTCTCCCCTTCAGTAGGATTCCCAAGCTCGGCCTAATGTTTGATGCAGGTCTCTGCATCTGTTTCCATCAGTTGTTAGGTGAAGCCTCTCTGATGACAGTTGGGCTGGGCAACAAACTAGGAGTATAGCAGAATATCATTAGGAATCATTTCATTGACTTTTTTCCTTTTTTTTTTCTATTCATGTTTGGTTCTATCCTAGGTTTCTGGGTTATCTTGCCTCTGGGTCCTGGTGCTAAGGGGTGAGTTTCCTCTCAGGCTGTGGGTCTCCAGCTGGACCAGTCATTAGTTGACCTCTCCCCGAATTTCTGAGACACATTTTGTAGGCAGGACAAATTGTAGTTTGAAAGGTTTGTGATTGGATTGGTGTCCAAGTTCCCCCCAATCCTTGCCCTGGAAGTCTTACCTGCTTACAGGAGATTGCCAGTTCAGGCTCCATATCCCGCATTGCTAGGAGTCTTAAGCTTGACTCTTCCTCATAGATTCCTGGGAGTTCCTGTTGCACTAGGTTTCTAGCTCACCCCAGAGATGCCTCCAGATTCCAGTTGTCTCTCCCAGTACTCTCTCCCTTCATGCCCCCACAACCTGATCCCTCCTGTTCCCATTCCCTTTCTCCCTTCCAGGCCCTCCCCACTTCCATGAACCAGCATCTCTTAGTCAAATGTAATGATGCGAGTGCTCATACTAGCCATGCCCAGGCAGTGTGTGGTTGTAGTGATCCGACTGTCACTCCTCTCACTAGTGGCAGACAGAGACAGTTTTAATGAAAGAAATTCTAAGTATGGCCTAGAGTAGATGAGTTGCCCAACTGCATTAGGGGCTTTTGGGACCTAGACATACTGTTACTGTACATTCTTAATGACCAAACACCCATGTGTTGACAATAAGCTTAGCACAAGACCTTCTCATCTCAGTGATTCACCTTGGGTTGAATGCTGTACCGTCTCTTTGTTGTTAATTCTATCCTAAAATAACCGATATAGAAACAGAAGCAATTAAAGAAATTTCTACTGCAAATTGTTATTGATTCAGAAACTACTGGTACAGAACACTTATCTTTGACTGGGATTAAGTTCATTAATGGAACACAGGATTTGAAAGACAATGATATTTATCAGGGAAAGAGGAACACAAAGGATTGAGATTGATATTCAAGTATAGTTGAGAGAATCTAATGATGTAGTATTTGTGAGAGTGGTTTGTTAATTATGAATAACTATTTCAGTGAGTTTTTTCTTGCTTTTTATTTGTTAAAACTGGTTACAAAGACAGTTCAATGAACAGGATGAAAAGGAATATATTTGTGTACAAAACACTATAGAGATTTCATTTAACTTTGATGACCTCTCCTTATAACCCTGATGCACTAGTGAAGAGATGATAAGTCAGTTCTGAGATCTAGATCTGCTATCCTTCCATCTTGGAGAATTGTGAAAGTGTCCCAGTGCCCTGATATTTCTCTGGAGATTTTGCTCAACTTTATAAAGTGATTGTCATGAAGTATTTACTTTTATAGCTTTTGTATCATTGTACTAGTAAAATCTTTCTTGTGTATGTGTGTATGAGTACACATTCATGTGTACGAGTGCACATGTAGGTTCTAATATATTCACAACATGCACAAGAAGGTCAGAGAACAACCTTTGGTGTTGTCCATAGGTGTTTCTACCCTAAGGTGAGGGAGGATCTCTTGCTGTCTTGAACTTTACCATGTAGGACATGAAACCCTCTCAATAAGCTTCCAGGGATCTGCCTGTTCATGTCTCCCATCTCACTATAGCTGGGATTGTAAGCACATGACATGTTTAGCTTTGAACATGGGCTCTGGGGACTTGAACTCTGGCCCTCATGCTTACAAGACAAATGCTTTCCCCCTGGAGTCCTCTCCTGAACTCCAAATACTCTTGATCCTGTTCAAAAGGTTTCTTGTTGGGTTTCTCACTGTCTCAATCCATTCTGGGTATATTGTTAGAATATACTTCTCTGCTTACAACTAGGGAAATGGAGAACTCTTAAGATCAAGGTACTGGCAGATTCCACAATGGGATGATCAGGCTTCTGTGAGTGCTTGGTAGCTTTCATAAGGGTGAGGATCTGTTTGCTGTGGGCTGGTCAAGTCTTCCCAAGCTACCACATTCCAACTTTAGGTTATAACTTCCAAAATATGAGTGCTGAAGGGATTTCTATATTCACCTTATCACACCTGCCCCCATGAGGAATGTTCATACTCACATACTCACCAGGCCCAACTCTGTTTGGCTTCCAATGATCACAGGCGCATAAAAATAAGGATTTCCCATCTTTACTTGTATATTTCTTTTCCCTGAACTTTCCATATTCTCCTCACAGTGAAATAATTATTTCATTATCTTGATTTTCATGAGGTAGCTTTTCTCTCTTTTGGTACCACTTTTGTATCCTAACTGTAAGTATAGCCTGGGGTTATTCCATTCCATAGTTTGACCTGGAAGAGGAAGTGACCCATTTGTTTCAAAAGAAGTCATATGGCAACAGGAAAAGCAGTGATCCTTATTTGAACTCCCAGAAGCCTATGGTTAAGATGATAAACTCTCAGGAAAGAAAGCAGACATTCAAAGGTATTATTCTTTAAATAATTTTAAAGGTTTCCCCTGAATTTTTATTTGCATCTACTATATTTCCCAACACAGCTCTCTTCATTTTGCCCAGGTGATCTCATACCTTAGGTCAACACTTTTCTTCTGTAAAGAAAAAACAAAGTCCTGGAATTTATACAGTCGTGGGTGCAAATGCTGTTTTTGACTCTGTGATTTGAAAGTAAAGGAAATTTTAGAGAGCTAAAGTTTATTCTTCTGTAAAATAAAACCATGAATATTTCAGTTCAGGTGCTGAGAATAAGTGGCAGTTTGGAAATATCAGGCATAAGGAAGTTCCTCAGTAAACATAGGATGTCAGTTAAAAACAATACAGCTGGAAACAGCTGGAGTTGGAGCTTTGTCTCTGTGATAGAGCATTTACCTCCCTAACACAGCAAATTCTTTTAAGAAAAATTCTAAAAATCAATGAAGAGAATTATCCAGGAGTAAGGGCACAGCCCTTCAGCCCCTCACTTAAGGAGGTTGAGGTGAGATAATTATTCAAATTTATGTCCACTCTGAGTTACATAGTATTAGGTTAGCAAGGACTACATAAGAAGACCCCATCTTACAAAACAGGAAACAATAGCAACATATCTCCAAACCAAAATAACAAAACCCAGTCTATTCAATCACTTAAAACAAAAGTGTTAGACACCACATTCAGCTAGCAACATGTAGTATGAGTCGAGAAGATGCTGCTCCATAACCTTGGTTTTCCTCCGGGTACTTAGGTATGAACCTAGGTCTTCACACAGTACAGGAAGGGACACTGGCATTGCACTGTATCCCAAACATTGCGTAACCTTATTCTTTCCTTTTGATTGGACCTGCAGATCTGTACCAAGTTCCATCACTATCTTATGATGTTTTGTTTACACAATCACTCCCGACTACACAAGTGTGATGATCTGAATTGTGTGTGTGTGTGTGTATGTGTGTGTGATTTTAAGAAGAAATGTCTTATGACTGAAGCAATTTTTTCAGGTGAATTTTACCCTTTGGATGCTTTTAATTCTTCCTTTCAACTTATTGGATAATTGACATCCATGTAGGTTTTGGTTCTAACCTTATAAATGAATTGCATGTACTCTTAACATTTTGGATATCATCCCTGTTTCACATTATAAAACTGGCAATCCTGGGTTCTCAAGAATCCAACAACTCTCCCCAACCTCTTAAAGTGTCTGCAATAAAAGGGCTTCATCGGTCCACATTAGCCCTGCTCATATCTCAGTAATCATGGCTATGGATGGCAATAGTAATGAAGGCGAGGAAAACTTCCCTGACTTGCCTGGGGAGGTGGTAAATTGTGGTTGGAAGCTCCACTTTCGTTAGCTTGATCCACAAGGACTTCCTTCAGAATCAGAGGGAGAATGAAGTCTTAGTTACATCAATTTTTATTTTTCATTACATTTCATCTCTCTCTGTGTGTGTGGCCATGTGCCAGGTTGTGGGTGTGAAAGTCAGCAGACAACTTTCAGGAGCAGGATCTCTCTTCTTACTATGTGGGTTGCTGGGGTCAAACTCAGGTTGTGAAGGTTGGGCACAAGCATTCTTTCAGAGCCATCTGGCCATCCTCCAATATCCTCCATTTGTTGATGTTTACTCAGTTGGTGTGTTCATTTTACCATTTGCTCATAAATTCTCTATAGGTAGTTCCCATGCGTGGCCAGTCTTTCATAGGCAGATGTGCTTGAGTTTTGACTTTGGAAGCAAATATCTTTGTAAGGTAAGCATGGTGGCACACACCTTTCACCCCAGCACTTGTCATATGAACTAAGAATATCAGGCATTCAAGACCAGTCTAGGACACATAGTGAACTCAAGGCCAAATTAAGATGCTTGAGACCTCATCACACAAACCAAATCAAAGCAAACATACCAACGGGGGGAAATGAACGGCAAGGCAGAGAGTAAACTACAGAGGCCTGGAGAGTGATGGACAGCACACAGGCCTCCGTGTGAGGTTGATGGGCCCTGCCTGTACCCTGACTCGGAAACTGACTTTGAGGACAATTTAAACAAGTTATCCAAATCCTAGGAAATTGTTTTATCATCTGATGTATATTTAAATGCCATGCATTTTAAATAGGATTATGGTGTGGATCAAAGAGAAATAATGCAAATAATGTTCTTTGCACAATGTTTGACACATGCTGGTTGCTCAATAAACAATGACTATTTTTCCCACACCTACATTACCTTGGCCACAGTGGCAGAAATAGCCTCTCAGTGGCAGGATGGTGGCCAATGGAGTTTTACTGCAGTGATGATTATCACATATTTGAGTTTCTCTCAGACATCTATTAATGAAAAATGGTACTAAAACAATAAACTACTTATTTCAACCAAAGGGTCACTTTAAAGAGAATCCCAGAGGTGTGCTCTACTAGCTTAAAGTTTTTTAGATATTTCCTGACAACAATTTATACCTGAGGTAGTATTCTAATTAAAAACACATCTTCCCTCAACAAAAGCTCTATCAAGCTATAGGTGGTCAGTGGCTTCTCAGAAAGGAGGAATAAGTCCCCTTCCACATATGTTGTCCAGTCCCAAGTTGTCAGCCCTGAACACACATACATGAGAGCAAAGCTAAATGAAATCAGATGACGAAGAAAAATGTAAGATGGAAGTGTATCTAGTGGGAGAGAGATTGCTTAGCATACAGGAAACCCTGTGTTTAATGCCTGCTCTCTCTTTCTCTGTCTCTCTCTGTCTCTCTCTCTCTGTCTCTCTCTGTCTCTGTCTCTCTGTCTCTGTCTCTCTCTCTCTCTCTCTCTCTCTCTCTCTCTCTCTCTCTCACACACACACACACACACACACACACTTCCCAATTAAATCTAGCTTTTAGCAAAATCTGCCTGTTTTGTTATCATAAGTTCTGAAGCAAATCTTCACTCTACATTTTATTCCTAAAATGTATCCAACTACTAAAATCGTACACGGATTCATGCCTTCATAGCCATACTTACTCATGCATGAACATGTATGTCTGCGTTAATCA
This sequence comes from Peromyscus leucopus, assembly GCF_004664715.2. Lineage (NCBI taxonomy): Eukaryota > Metazoa > Chordata > Mammalia > Rodentia > Cricetidae > Peromyscus > Peromyscus leucopus. The sequence continues at coordinate 2,014,917 of NC_051064.1, read as the reverse complement.
ACCCAGTATCAGAATCTTAGCAAAGACATTTTATTAGTCTAGTTTTCTTGATCACACTTTTGCTCATCTGTATGGGGAAAACTGTACAATGTCTGAGGCATTTTTTCACTATAGACTTTGTACGGAAAGCAAATTAAAGCAGGACATTTAAAAATTGCAAACTGAAAAACTCAGTACTGCAGTTGTTCCTCAAGAGCAAGGGATCCTAAGTGAAAACAATGAAAGCTCCCGGGTTCACTAAATTCTTATTAAAATAAAATTACCTATTTTTCTTGCTATATTATCTTAATCAAATAACACTGCAATTTTTTCCAGTTGTTCACAATTCATTCTAGAAGTACATGCTAAGTGTAAGTGATCAGTTCCTCCATTCAAGCCTCAATGTCTGTGTGGTTTTCTGTCATACCTTGTCTAATATACCCTCAAGTTCTACAGTGCATTTGGAAATACAATTCTGTTTTTCAAACAGGTAACATGATCTTTTAGAAACATTATTTTTATAAACCACAGTGATATTTCTTCTTTTGCTTGTGACTATAACGTTATTGGCAATTTCTTGAATTTTTCCACAATACCTGTCAAATATGTCTGAGTACTTTCATCGTGCCCCTCACAGTTATGTCTCAGTTCCATGGGAGACATGGAATGCTACAGTTTTAATGGGTGAGGAGGTGTCAGGCTGGCTCATTTGCCTCCACAGGACCATGGGAGCTGCTTAAGTAGCTCTTAGTTAGAGGGAGCTGTTTAGGGTCAGCTCTTCTGGACTGCAGAACAATTGGGAAGCAGGAAAGATTGTGAGCTTTAGCATTGGCAGTTTCAGAATTTGCTCTCTCTATTTCCTAACAGTTCTAACGTTTTTGCATACTCCTGGAAGAGGTGAAGGTGTGTCCAAAGTTGAGATGAAATGAGATGTATTAGGAAATAATGACAGGGTCATTTAATCATAGAAAGTAATAAAAAAAAAATCGTTGCTTAGTGCCAGGGTTGTACCTTCTGCAAGCCTATAGATTGAAATTCACACATTGAGAGTTGGGCCTCAGCATGGGATAACAGCCTGTGTTTACTACCCAAGTGAGGTCTTATTCTCTGTGAGGAGGGGATGGGGGTGGGATTGGGGTAGCTGAAGAGGGGAGCAGGAGAAGAGGAGGGGGGAACAGGGGTTGGTATGTAAAAGAAAAGAAAAAAATTTTTGGTAATAAAAAAATTTATATATATATATATATATATATATATATATATATATGAAAGTTGGGGCCTCTGGCGTTAAGCACGTAAAATTGTATTTACTGTTAGTATAAGGAAATTAAACTTAATATTAGTAGAAAATTTTTTTTTGTACTTCAGCTGTATTTTATTTTGAATTTTATAATTAACATATGAAAATCTAGTATTACAGTAGTATATAGGAACCTATCAATGTATTTCCTACGAGGTTTTCATTAGCCTCAAGGCTTCAAATTTACCAGCATAAAAACAGAATTTTCTATCAAATATTTTTATGTATTAAGGTATATTTTAGAGAGCATATAATATATACAAATATATTATATATATATTATCATATTATTATATGATATATATTATCATATTAACAGAGAACCAGGAAGGTTAATTTGCTTACTTTGTATAGAAAGGTTGAATAGTAGGATTGTGACTGATAGTGTGTACTATAGGGCATTGGATATTGAGATAGTAATATATAATAGGATTTATGTCTAAACTGCAGAGGTGTAGACTTAATTTAATATATTTCCTATCTTTCTCTTTATCTGTCTGTCCCCTTCTCTCTCTCTCTCTCTCTCTCTCTCTCTCTCTCTCTCTCTCTCTCTGTGTGTGTGTGTGTGTGTATGTGTGTGTGTCCCCAAATGATATGGTGTGGGTTTAGTGGTCAGAGAACAACTTAGAAGAACTTGTGGAGCTCAAGCTCTTTCTTTCCACCATGTATGTCTCAGGGATTGAACTTTGTCTTTTAATTGTGGCATAAAGTAAAGTCAAGTCTATTATGTCCTTAGTTTTCCTACCAGATATCTAAATTTGAGAAATAGAAGGGTAGTTTTCAGTGAATAATTATTTTAGTGATTATTTTGAAAACATCTCATTTATTTATTATTTAATTTTTAAAAATGGTTATGCATAGTGTTAAGATTTATCATGGCATTTTCAAACAAAAATTGATCCAATTTCCCACACTTTTGCTTTTTTCAAGACGGGGTTTCTCTGTATAGTTTTGTTGCCTGTCCTGGATCTCGCTCTGTAGACCAGACTGGCCTCAAACTCACAGATATCTGCCTGGCTCTGCCTCCTGAGTGCTGGGATTAAAGGCATGTGCCACCACCGCCCGACTTTCCCCACACTTTTACCTCCCTACCTTCAGTATCACACCTCAGCATTAACTACTATTAACTAGTCCTCTGTTCCTAGCTCTTCTTCTACCTCTCAAATGTCCAAGATTCAATCCACTGTGAATTCATAAATGGATAAACTCAGTAATGAGACCAGAACATTTGTAACACATTTCTTTTCAGAAGGCACATTTCTGAGCACTGATACAGTGGGGACCATGTCCTCAACACATAAGTATTTTGAGACCAATCTAAGTCCAGCCTATAACAAAGACATGATATGTGAGAATGGAATAGATAATGAGAAATATGAAAATGGATATACACTGAGTTAAATAATTTTAGAGCTTTCTGTACAGGGAACAAAACAATTCTGGGTCACAGCAGGAAAGAGATGTGGTATCAAGGAAGGTCTTAACTTTTCATGAAGAATCTAAAAATATGTGAGTATGCTACCACTGGTTCAACAAAATAAAGTTTAGAAAACTGCACTATCAGAATATACAACAACATTCCAAGAAAACCAGAAAGAGAAAAGTCTTGCTTGCAGGTCCCCATGACAAGTAGTGAGGAGAAACATGGCAACAGTGACTGGTGTATAAGTGTGGGAAAATGCATAAACTTTTGGAAGGGAAGATATGGAATAAAAGTTATCAGGTGATGAATATAAGAACTGACTCCTAGAGAATCATGGTATTAATATATGAAAGGATCATGTATCCAGTTGAAGTCTGTAATGATGGATGGCTTTAAAGTAATGAGCATCATGCACTTATTTGCCAGTGGTTGGGGAAATGATACCTTGCTCCTGCTGTTGACATTTTCTTAAGAAACATTATGAAATAAGACAAGAAGGGAGATGGAGACAATGTGATGGTATGGTTAAATGACAGAGTGTGAAATGTATATTTGACAATGATGTAGAGTGTAGACTTGTGGATAATGGAAGATATAGGGCAAATGTCCAAGGTCACTTCCAGACTTACCAGAGAAAGTCAATTAAGATTGGATGTGGTGACCAGAGTGGGATGTTGGATACTAAGGCTGCAACAAGTGATCCTATTTTCAGTATTGAGGAAGTCTAGGATGAGACTATTTCAGTGGAGGATTGAAAAACAGGGAAAGAATTGTGCCCGTGTTAAGGAAGTCAAGAGACAGGAGTCCAGAGGACAGGGAGATGGGCTGTGTGGAGGACAGATTGCTGGTCACATTGTGCTTCTCATAAATGCTCCTGTGAGCGTTGTGTTCTAGTGGAGGAGTAGTGACTGGGTAAGACTTGTGTTCTAGTGGAGGAGTAGTGACTGGGTAAGACTTGTGTTCTAGTGGAGGAGTAGTGACTGGGTAAGACTTGTGTTCTAGTGGAGGAATAGTGACTGGGTAAGACTTGTGTTCTAGTGGAGGAATAGTGACTGGGTAAGACTTGTGTTCTAGTGGAGGAGTAGTGACTGGGTAAGACTTGTGTTCTAGTGGAGGAGTAGTGACTGGGTAAGACTTGTGTTCTAGTGGAGGAGTAGTGACTGGGTAGGACTGTGAAACGCTGATGTGTCTTTACTTCGTATGCTACACTCCTAATGGAATGTGCCAAACAGGAAAATAATCCAGGGAAGGAGAAAGGACTGAGAGAAAATGTTTAAATTTATCATAAAATTGCTGAAAATATTGGAGGCAAATAGTTGGGAAAAGAAAAACTCAGAGGAAAGTCAAGATTTGTTTCAAACATTTAAAGTGATATTTACATCAGATTCAGTGTGTATGGTCTCTGAAAAAGAACTGGCCACACACTGGATGTTACAAGAAGTAGTATGTCAGCAAAACATGAGGAAAGAACTTCCTGACACTCAAAAACTCAAACACAAAGTTGTTTCCTTGTGTAGTCTTGACGTTTTCTCTTTAGTGCTATCCAATTTAGAAGGCACATTAACAAAAAGTGTCAGGCTTTGGGTTAATGCCTCTATCCCATAGGCTATCAACATCCAAAATAATGTGATAGGCAAAAACATTACTATTTCACGTGGTGATGAGTACTTTTGGTTTATGTATTTGCGTGTATGATACAATGCTGTTTCATAGCTTTAATTCCATTGTTTCAAATATAGTATCTATGACAAAATGATCAGAATAAAATATAAAGCGTCTTAGACGTAGAATGAAATGCTCTGCTTTTGAATCTCAAGTCTCTGGTTTATTAGCTTTTTAACTTCACTTTTACCTTCTTGTTACAGGGGAATAACTGCTGGGTTAGTGAGATAGTGAAATAGATTCTTGGAGGAAGTAGGGTAATGTGTCATTAAAGTTTACATAAATTAGTGAATTATGAAAAAGAGAACGTTCCTTGTTAGATACGAAAAGTGACATTAAGAAGACCAGACAACTTTTAAAGACTCTCCAAGTTTTTCTAACACTACTTCCATGTAGCTAGTCCCTAATAGAAATAAAGTTTAGAAAGTATTAAAGTCAAAATAATGGCCTTATAATCTAATATGTAAATAATATGTTTGGGATTTCAGTCTTCCAAATACCTGTACCAGGTATTTATTTTAACAAAAGATATATCTAGCCCAAGAATTAATTTTTATCATAGTTTACAATATGAAAAATACTCAAACTAGGGTAGTAACATGCCACATCAAATTCATGACCACAGGGAAACTTTAAATATACATGTAATTTGGTAGAAAGCTAACAGCCAATCCATGCCACTTTGAGAATTTACATAATAGGCAGGTTTTTATACCGATATATCATGTTTTTATGTTAACTATCGGTTAGTCTTGCTATAGAACTTTAGAAAATGAAAAAGAATTTACAATTTATTAATAATCAAATTAATTAACAGAAAGTTATTTTCCATACGGTAGTTTCAGTAATTTAAATTTGGATCTAACAGTATATTGACAATTCAACTGAACAAAACCCTTGGCTTGCAATTAGAATGTCTGAACTTAAGTTCTCTGCTAGGTGCATTTGCATGAAATTTTAGTAATCTTGAGCCTGAGTTCTTGCCTAACCTGTGTTGACAGTTCCAGTTTCAGTCTCTATATTTTTCTTATATGAGGAACTCAATGGAAGCAGATATAGGCAGACAGATATACATGTTATTTCTTCTTACTTTTCAAAGGAGTTACTGACTTTCACATTTTTTGCTCAGATGCGATGATCTACCAAAGCTCAGTGATCTACATCACAAGCAATAGCACAGCTGACATCAAAAGCAAGTCTCCAAATTTCAAAGTCCAAGTGCTGTAGCACCAAAGTGAAGCAGTGTGTGCCTTAGTCTGCAAATTGCAGACCAGTTCATTCTAGAAATTGCAAGAAGTTATATTGTAAGTGAAACACAATAATAGTTTATTACTTGGCATGGTGGCTTGTAATATTTCTATAATTACAATAATACAAACCCTGGCTACATATCTTCTTAAAATAGGTATACTAAGAGATGGAGTTTTAGAGGATAAGGAGTGAAATTAATAAGTCATGTAGTATTTTACTTGCAACTTCACATTTAATTAATGAAAGAATCAGCTAAAACCAAGAAAACACAAGCATGACTTGATCTAGGAGCAGAGAGTAGGAGAATCAAGAATTACTGAGTTTCTTTATTAGCTTCTTATTGCTACTTGACTTTTGACTATCTCAATATCATGGTTTGATAAACAAAAAGAGAAATGTTGAGAAAAAAAGTTTATTAAGAACCCTTGAAATCTACTGCATTTTATATTGAGTTTGTTGTAACATTATTGACCAATCTTACTCTTTACATTCTCAAATTCTATCAAATTAAAATTCTTGCATCTGTACATAATTTTAAAAGTAAAGAATTATTAATTCTCTATAAAGAGTATTTTATATATGCTAAGTTTGAAAAGCTTAAATCTTAGTCTATAGCAAACATTGATTTTTCTTTTAAAAACATTTTTCATGGTGATGAAGGATGCTTCATTTTATCATTAAGGATTTTAGTTATGGAGAAAAGTAAGCCAAAGCAAGATGAATTTGGAAGTCTACAGAAAAGGAAGCAAGAAATTTTGGTTGTATGTCCAGAAATTCTTCAATAATCTTGCTTCCTTCAATTAGTGTGTCAAATGTCACTAGTTATTCCTGGGGTTTAGCTACAGATAATGATGAAATGATGAGTGAATTCCTTGAGGGATAAAATTATATGGCCAGGAAAAGCCAAGTCTTTTCTGAATCTCAGTAAGAATGTGACAGGTAGAGTATGGTGTCTTATACCCAGCTATGCTCCAAAAGAAGAAGAGAAATCAGTATCTTTAGCTAAAGTTACCTCTCTATTTTTATTTGGCAGATTGATAAAAGAGAAAATTTGACAATCAATCTTATATTTCCCAGTCTTTCTAGCAGGACTTTCTACAGTGTTCATATATATCCACATGTAAGTGGAATCTCTACTTCATGCTATATCATATATTAGACATACATTTTAAATATTGTTATTTAAATTATTCTGTTATTTATTTTAATATACTCACACTTGTATATCTAGCTAAATACTGCCCTTAGTGTTCTCTTGGATGAAGCTATACTTACCTTAATGGTCTCCCTAAATTTAAAAGTTATTTTCAAAATTGTCTCTTGTGATATTGCCTAGTGTCAAATACCATTAAAGATATGGTTTTTAAAACCTCAATGACTTTTGCTAATGTCTGACTTCATTGGAAAGGAGTTTTGTGAAAAAAAGTGGTTTATTCTTCTAATCAGAGGCTGAGTCATATGTGAGGTTTGATGAAAAACAGTTAATATTACATTTCTTGATGCTTAAATTAGAGATCCTCAAAAGCAATACAACAAGAAGTTTCATATATTTGCTTTAAATGATTTTACCTTTATTTTAAATTCATATTTATGTATGTTTTGCCTACATGTATGTCTGTGTTCTACATGCATGAAGTGGCTGCAACGTATATTCATACACTACATGCAATTTCAAATCTATTGACAAAGAATAAATACTACTGAGGACGAAACAGATGAGAAGACAGGAAGTGAATTTGAAAACTAGGAGGAAGTAGGAAGGAAAGAAATTGCTTCATGAACTCAAGAGAATTATGCTGCCTTAGAGAAAAATAAGGAAGGTGGGAAAGCTTACATAATTGAGGAATGGAATAAATAATTAAACCAATGATTACTAAACCTAATTTTGGAAAGATGTAATATTTGTTTTTCATGGGATTTGTAATGTTTTACTTCTGTTTCTAACATCTCAGTTGAAGAAGTGTGCATTTGGCTGCCCCTGCATTGAGGGAACTTGCTTTTAACCTGTATTTTATATTTCTACAGCCCTTCCTAAATAGGCAACACTATTTTTCTCAGTTTTGATATTTGAAATCTTGCCTTAAATGAATTGCTAATAAAGCAATAAGTTACAGAGCTAGGGTTTGACCCGTTCTACCTTAATTTCAAAGTACAAATTTTGTGAGTACTTGTTATATATATATACTTTTCCCAGATTTCTTGCACCTTCTGCAGTTTAAATTTATTCATACATCCCCCATGCCTTTCTTATTGGAAACTATACTGGAGGAGACATCTAAGTTTCAAAATCTCTCAATTTAACTCAATAAACTTGATAAACCCTATAGTGATCTATGTGCAGCTAGCCTATGAGACTCTTAAAATATAATAAATGGAATGCTTCATGTAATAACTCTTCAAACTTGTAATATTGATAATTTCAAGCAAAATGCTTTCTAAAATAAGAAAATATGCAAACAATAAAAACCATACGATTAACAAATTCTCAGCTGGATGCTGTGTCAGCAACATCCACATACTTCCTGTGCATTCTTAATGCTCTACATTGCCACTGACCTGTGCATCACACTAGGTCTTAATGTTATTCCCTTTGCTTATCACTTTCCCCCATAGCATCTCTGAACTAAGCTAATAGTACTATCTTCATGGTGCTTTCTATTTATTAAACGTTTGAATTATTAAAGTCTTTATCTTAGTACTACTTGTGATGATGTCAGCACTGATCTGCCCTTTGTCCTGGATTAAAGATACTGTTTCCTTTCTTCTCTTATAACAAATGCTTCTTTTGCTGAGAACAAATTTCTAAGACAGTATAAGAAGATCTAGCACAGTCAGATGTCTCATCTGAGGCATAGATCTCCATAGAGTTGTGCAGATGAGAGGAAAACTGACCTACCACCCAATTAACACAGGGTCGACAGACAGTCCTTCTCCATCAGGCATCGAGAAAGAAGCTTTAGTGAAGGACTCTGGACTTTGAAACTCCTTTTTATGATATCCATCATGTTTTCAAATTAACATGTATTTTTAACAATATTCCTATGTGATTGGAAATCAGTTTTATTTATTGGCATTTAAACCTTTTATGTAATAATCTAATCTGAAAGTGAGTGAATATGGCATTTATCTTCTTTTGATTATACAAGTCCCCAGAAGATATTTTAATTATACCATACCAACTCTTTGCTTTATCATAGTTGTACCAACGTCTTGAAGTTTATATTCTATTGTCAATGGTTATTTCAAAACTATACCCAAAATATGACAAAAGGGGCAGAAGCAGTATTGTATTTGCATTTGTATATAATTAGACCTAAATGTACATCCACTCAATCAGATATTTTATGATAACCATGTCAGAATTTCCAAGCTTTCATACATGCATAATGAACCACCTCACACATATAAGTGATTTTTACCTTTTTAACAAGGTTTCAGATATTATGAAATTGACATGATCTCTGAAGAATTAATGTTGCAGTTTGACAGACTTTTGAAATTTCAAGTATACTCCAAATATTTCTTAACTAAAAAAGCACAGATTATGCAAAAACCATTCCTAAACTTGAAAAAGGAGATTTGTTAATTATTAATTCTTAAATATCAGAGTTTCATTTCCATAAACCCTTGTCCTTATTTCTAACCTGTTAGTGTGTCTGTTGGCCTAGAAATGTGGTTGCAGAATAAAGTGACTGGAAAGTGGCCTCTCTAGCACTGACTTTTAGGGTCAAGATGGACTATTTGCATCATTAGGAAAAACAAGAAAAAAATCACAGTTTATAGGATTCACCCTATTTGTTATACAATGTGAGTGTCTGTGCGTGTGTGTGTGTGTGTGTGTGTGTGTGTGTGTGTGTGTGTGTGTGTGTGTGGTGGGTGGTCAGAGAGAGAGAGACAGAGATAGACAAAGACAGAGAGAGACAGAGAAACAGAGAGAGATGGAGAGACAGACACAGGGACAGAGAGAGAATGTGTGTGTATGTAAATAAGAGGCGATGGCTGTAAGATGCAAGGGAGAGTTTTAGAAATAAAGGAACTAATTTGATTAAAGTAACAACCAAATTAGACGATTTAGCCTCCCATGACTGTTCCTTGTCCTGAATAAAGCTTTTCTGTCTATGGACTAATCTTTCCTTCTTCCTAACTATTTTGACTCTTTTGCTCAGCCAGACACACCTTATGACTGAGGCTAGCTTTTACTTAAAAATACAGTCTGACCATGGGAGCACAGTCACTGCTGAGGGAAAAGGCATGGCCACAGGATTTTCAGTAGTAAACATAAGATTGTATTAGGAAAACTATGAGGCTTATCATCTGAGATAATAAAAGCTATAAGAACCAGGTACCAAGGCTAACTTTTCTGTTACTTATGTAAGGTATGCTGTTGCTAATTGTATAATTCTAGCTTCATCTAATTCTTCATTTTACTTAAAAATATATCATCTAACAATAAAAATGTATGAGAAGATTCCCTATCCAACAGGAAACAGAAAGGTGGAAAGTTGAGGAATACTATGTATTTACACAGCAATCTTTTCCTTTTGGAAAACTTGTGGACTGTGAAGAAATGGTCATTATTCCGGCCACCCAGATGCAGAGCCTTATACAAATGGTGCTTATGCATACTGTGAACCCACTAAACTCATAGACTGGCAGATGCACAGCAACTTCGAAATGCATGTCCATTCTCAATTCTGCACCAGCCCAATTCTTATAGGCTGTTTGCCAATAAACACACACACACACACACACACACACACACACACACACACACACACACACACACTCACGCATGCACGCACACACATGCACATACACATTCTCATATAGAATTTCTCTTTCCTTCTTTTCTTCCTCCTTTGAATAGATACTTCATTTCATTTTAATGGTCATGTCTTGGACCAAGCAGGCAAATCTTCCCCACTGATGGGGTCTCCACTTAACTGGTGTCTCTGTCATCAGTCTGACCTTGGAGCTTTCTCTAGTGCCATTATACCCTGGGCGCTGGCTTATTTTCATACAGCAGCTCCCTCTGCTTGATCCCACTTCATCTACTTCACGGACACAGACATTTGTTGGGCTTATTAGCTCAGCAGGAGCCTTATCATATTTTGTATCTGAGGCTGTTGGAGATGTCAGGAGATGGAAATGCCATGTAGCTTTTTATCCTCCTTTCTTTCTCTTTCTCCTGGATTCCAATGCTGCATTTGGAGTCAGAGCTTCTCCTACACTCGCCCCTGAGATCTCTTTAAATATGTCTAGCTTTGCCATCTGTACCAATAACGCTGCAAAGGCTTAGCCATGATTAGGCTGTCAAGATTTATTAAGTTAAAAAGTATCAAAGTTTCTTGCTGTAACCCCAGACCTTTTAAGACTCTCCCTTCTTTGGAATCCCTTCCCCCCATCTCTCTAACATTACAGTCAATGTGCTTCACTTAACCTTGACCAACATCTGCACCCAGGGAACACTAATGAATTTGGGCCAATTCATCTCCAAACTACAAATTTAATCAAGCTGACATCTCAGAGAAAGCGGTTCAAAATTAACTCCTAGCATTTTAGATAATCTGTAAATTTTCATGCATTTCACCAGATAGGCTTTTGCTATGCTTAACTTTTCAGTTTTTCTTAAGACACAATACTAATGTAACACATGCATTGTTAGTAGCTCATTATCAATGTCAGTGAATTCGGTTTGTAATAACCTGTGCTTATGTGTGTCATTAATTTTGGAAATGTACAGAAACTAAGCACTAAAAATGTTGCTATGTAATAACCTAAACAGAAGAAACTACTATTGAAAATGTACTTTGTCGTTTGTATTGTTTGTTAGTAAAGCATAAAATTATTGTAATTACTTTAGTACATGTACAGGTGCATAGTTATTTGTGATTATAAATAAATTATAAAGGCATTCATTGAACAGGTATAATTTGACCATCACTCTGAATAAATGTAATGTTATTTGTATAAGATATTGCTGTATATTTTGGTATTACTTAAATCTCTAAAAAGTCAGACATTCGTATACCTCTTCCAAGAGTTAAATAGTTCATACCTACTCATTTAAAATATTATTCATTTTAATCAACTCAAATATATTTAATTTGTCCTTCATATCTCCATAAATACCTTTGAATGTTTCTTAGAAAACATATGTCTGCAAATGTTTGTCAATAAATAAAAATAGTATAAACATGAACTAATATATCTATCTATACAGCTTAGGTTGTATTTGAAAGTAGAAAGAGAACTGTATAATAGAAAAATTTTCCATCTTCAAACTGATCTGCATTATAAACAAAAATAAAAAACCAAATCATTTTGTTTTGTATCTTTGTTTTTATAAACACATTCAAAGTTTAAGTGGTTTGTTTAGTGGGTATCAAGTGTTAAGTATGTATTTACAGATATCTGGAGCTAGAGTAAACAAAGCTAAATCCATAACTTTTTCAGATAGCTGCATTTTGAAAATCAAAGAAAATTAAAGCCAGACTGTATTCAAGGAGGATATTTACAAATATCCTAAAATTCTATAAAGATACTTTCAATTTAATGATAGAAAGAATGGTTTTGACCACATATTTTTAATTATTATTCATATGGAGTCCAATTTCATGTGTATGAATAGCATCAGAGTTTTAATATTTGTATAAACATTGTTACGGTATGGATTGAAACACATTTTGTCCTTAATGTCATGCTTTTATGCATGATGGAAAATTCTTTTAGAGCTTACCTGGAAACCATGACATACATAACTGTTAATATAACCATAACACACATAACTATAAACATGCCTAAATATAACAAGCATAACTATTAAATTTTGTATAGTAAAACTTTGGACATTTGGAAACAATTGAAAGAAATGGAAGTTTCAATTTGTTAATTAAAATGACATAGTCTAAAAATAATTTGAAAATTTATTTTTAGAGATAATATAAAATTAAGAGAAGATAATCTTCATGTTTTTAATAAGTGTTAAGGTCCTCTGAACTATTTTATAAGTGTAAATTTTACTTGTTATAAGACAATTATTTTACATTATATTCAGATAAGTATATGCAAATATTGGGATTTTTCTCCTATTATCCATTTTTATATCTATAAACAATGCCATTTCACCCGGCGGGGTGGTGGTTGTGCACACCTTTAATCCCAGCACTCAGGAGGCAGAGGCAGTTGGATCTCTGTGAGTTAGAGGCCAACCTGGTCTACAAAGAAAGTTCCAGGACAGGCACCAAAACTATACAGTGAAACTTTGTCTCAAAAAAAATGCCATTTTACCAAAACTGGAATAGTCAAATTATTTCCTGTGGAAACAGCTATAATTTTTGTATTATTAATAGCAAAACAAACATTTTTACATTCAGGCTTAACCTCATGTAAATAAATTTAGCTTAAGAACTTTTATTAACTGAATTTGAAGAATTAAAGAATGCAATAATAAAATTTGAAGAAAAAAGAAAAAGGCTTCGTTTATATGGAGCCTTAGTGTTGCACCTAGATTACAAGAAAAGCAATCTTTGCCCTAACCTCATTGGTTCATTTAAATATGTCATTGTTTTATAAAATTAAACACAAATACAATAACAAAGATGGTGTACTTTAGACAAAGATGAGATGATAGATTTCTTTGGCTTATTTGCTTTCTTTGTTTATTTAATCTGGCAGGTTTATAATATATATGCTGATCTTGGATAAAAATATAAGGATTTTATATAGGAGGAAAGTTCTGTGTTAAAGGTATCAATAATCAATTAGTGATCTGTTGGGATGAGGGAAATTTTTCATTCATAAGTTTTTCAGGTGTTGTGTTAATATCACCATTCTGTTAATTGGTAGGAAAGCCCTAAAATGCCTGAAGAATTCCTCAAGATGTACCAGGCCTAAAGGAAATATCAGATTTGGGCTTTTGAGAGATTTTCAAATTAGAAAAATATCTTTCTTGGGCTTTTGTTTGTTTAGTATCAACTGTGGAGCCATGTAGAGCTGACTCAGAAAATACTGCTTTTTATTCATATGGACAAATTAAAGCATTTTTTGGGGGGAGATATGGGTGACATTCTAGTAGGAAACTCCAAAACTATTCTGTAGTGCTGCTTCAGACTGAAGGTGAAGTGAGAAAATACCTTGTAATATTTATGTTAAAATTGTAACTGTAGTCATTGAAACCATACTTTATTGTTTATAAAATGGCAAGTTAGCTCTCTCAATTTATATTAAATTGTGGCATAATGTATCAAATCATAAGTAGCACCTACAGTTAGGAGGACCTATGGTTAGGTCTTGTCTCTCCCATTAGTTTTTATGGCTTCTTTAAGGGTGAGTGTATTCCTATTTAAAGTCAGCATATTACAGGCTGAGTTGGCCTGGGTTATACACTAGAAGCTTTTTATCCTTTGACATATAGAAAAATATAGACATATTTTTCTTCAGTACTGGGGATTGAGCCCAAAGCTCACAGATACTGGCTGAATGCTCTACTACTGAGTGACATGGTCAGTTCAGAACTGTTTGTTTTTAACTGTCTTCTTAGCTCACGATTTTATAATCATTTCAGTGTAGGGATCCAGTTAATGTTTGTCGAAAATGAAAACAGTGTAACCTCAGAACTGGGAGTAGGAGTCCAATGATGTCTTGAATATCACATTCATGCTTCCCTACTCCAAGTCCCTAGTTTAATTGCTGCATACTCTATGAGGAACACAACCGCAACCTGCCTCCTTGTCTCAGGTGACTGTACTACTACTCTCCAGTTTTTTCTTCAGTCTACCAGTCTTCTAGCTGCCTACAATTTTCATCACAGGCATGCAGTAGTTGTTTTGGTGTCAAAACTGGCAGAATGTCTAGAAACATTTCATAGAAGCCCAAGCAAGCAGCCCAGGAAGTTGTATAAATCATTGCATAGCCACGTACAATACATACTTGCTTCAAACAACACCATGGGAAAGGCACAAAGTAGTCACTTTCAATGCAATGTCCCCTCCCCATAGAGAATTACAGAAGAGCTTCCACTTGGTCCAGCAATTGCAAATATCAGAGGCAAGCACTTTCTTTTACACTTTTTAAGAACTTAAAGGTGGCCAAGGCAACTATCCCTGGAACCCCATATTCAGAACCACATCTCCAAAGAGAATAAGGAGGATCATAAGTCAACTCTAGAAGCACAAATTCACTGGTGGAGCCCCTGATGAAAAAAGAGTGCCATTGTGTTAAATGACAATATAGCCCAAACCAAGACAAGACCACGCAGCAAAACGGGAAACAAGAGCAAGGGGCCTTACAGTTTCTGACATCACAATCCTACGGTGAATTGTTCTTTGGTGGTCATATATTCTACTTGAAAAAAATTACTTATAATCCTCTTCTTTATGTTTTAAGTTAAGCTTTATAGTATCAAGAAAACTACTCAAAAGGATCACATGGACAGAGATGAAGAACCTTTATGAAATTTTCAGTATATGATCCACATTTTTTTAACTGTAGCCAGTCAATTTTAGTAGACAAGTACCTATAGTACTGATTACATCAAGGAGGTATAAAAGCACATGGAAAAATATTTACTTTTTGTATATAAGAAGGATGCAGACATCTCAAATTAAAAAATCTTTCTGGATGAAAAGGAAAGGCATTCCTTTATGGTTACCACATTTTTTTTTTTTATTCCAAGATGGGAGATGGCAGGAAATTGAGAGGAGAAAGAATTGACTCAATGCTATATGTTCAGTAAAAAGTGCTGTGGACAGAAAATAATAAAAAAAAGGTCACAGTTCAAATTAAGCTGCCAGGCGGTCTACACGTGGTCTGCTCATTACATATTTATTGTTTCTTGACTATGGGAAAGTGATCATTATCATCCTGGTTTTCATATGACTTTCAAAAATGAATGCACATTATCTCTTGCATTATCTAGCTAGGATAGGCTATATTCTGTGCAGTTTCTAAACTTAGAATGATATAGTGCTCATTCAGCCCGTCTGTCTTAGACAGATCTCCTACCCCTCCTTTGCTGGGCCAGAAGAAAGGGGAGATTGTTTTTTACCTTTGGCAGTCAGGGAAACAAGCAATTGTTCCACAAGCAATGCCAATGTCCTCTCATAAGTCAGCAAGGCATGTTTAACGCTGTCTTGCTATGCTGCTAACTCTAAGACTCCTGGGATTTTAACATCCTCTGTCCTACCACAAGAGGACTTGGAACTGGTCCGCACCTTAAGTAGAGACGCCCAATTTACATCTGTGAAAGGCTTCTTTGATTTCCACAAGAGCACATGGGAAATCTGTTTACACATGTAGTAAGTGCTCTTTCATTTCCCACTTACAGCTGGATTTTAAAATCTTAAAAAAACAAAACAAAACAAAACAAAACAAAAACCCAGAAAACTTGCAATTTCCCAACCAGGAACCCAAAATGAAAGTGGCAAATTAAGAAGATTGTAAAGTAATTCTGTGTATGTTTTCATCTATTGTCTTCCTCCTAAATTGAAAACACACAGGTGTTTTGCAATACGCAGCTTGGGTCTAACATCCAGTTTTTGATGTTCAGGGTTAAATTTAAATCCACATGGCCTGGTTACCAATCTCCACAGTTGCACCGAGGCAGGACTAGGAAAGATTGATGATTGTGATTGTGAGATTAATCCTGTAATGTTTACAAGACTCCCAAGCTGAAGTCTGGTTGGTCATATCGTGCTACCCAGAAAAGGCTGCGTGGCTTGCCAGGGTAATTTCTTCTGATGCAGTAAATAACTAGGCATAATGAAAATACTCTGATGTATTCCACTGGCTGATTGATGCTCTGCATGTGATACGGTAAAAGCTGTGCACTTCCTATCACACATTTACATATACAAACCAGCAGAAGACTCATGATAATGTCAGCATCCTGCAGGAGCCCTGGGATGCTACACAATTTTATAGCAGTTATGAATTACTGTTGACCTTTCTGGCCTCTTATACCAGTATGCTAGACGTGAGCATATTGAAAGTCATCAGTCTGAAGCAGTCATTCTTTACATAATTATGGCTATTTGTGTGTGTGTGGGGGGGGGAGGGCAGTGTTTCTTCTATTGGTAGGAATTAGCATTGAGGGAGAGCACCGCTGTGACTGGCCTTATTCTCTGTTGCTTTATAAACACGTCCACAAAAGCAGGAAGAAAGATGCTGAACTGCTTCTGCACATTTTCAAAGTACAATCACAGGAAAACAAAAGTGCTCACTGCTTCTCAAAAAATTATAATCATTGGAGGAAACTAATGTCAGCAGCTGGAATCTATGTGTGTGTGTGTGTGTGTGTGTGTAAGACCTAATAATTATATTTTTACATTGCTCAGTAATATTTAAGGCAAATGTGCTTGATTAAATTTGTTTGCCTGTGAACTGGAGAAAGAATTAGAAAGACCAATGAAGACTTTCAAGATTATATATAGATGCATTTTTGAAATCATATAGATTCCTTTCTGAATGCAATTCTATACTTTGTACTAAATATTTGAATAATCAGGCTTTTAGAACATCACTAAATACAGCTCCTTATTATCATTTGCATTTTAATGTTCTTAAAATTATTACACTAAGGGAAATGTTTTTGATACATTACAGCATTTCCTCTAAATGTGTGATTATGTTAATGAGTTTTCAATCAGTATCCTAGCCTGACACCATAAGAAAATTTATGCAAAGTTCATACCCTGTCAGGGCCTTTAATCAGGACCATTTATTAGAGCCCTGCCTTCTTTGATGGCTGCTGCTGCCTTTATTAAATATACTGACTTGGCCATCTGAAGAAAAGGACAATAGAAGGTTACTAGGGATGAAAGCATGAATGCTATTTGCTCATGTTTCCTTTACAGACACTTCTTCAATAATTAAGGAAGGGCTTTCTTTGGCCTTTTAGGCTTTTGAAGTGCATATCAAACATAACAGTTCTTGTTTTTATGGAAAGCTTAATATGTACTTTTAGTATTAAACACAAGTAAACTAACTCAGAGGTTGTAAGTACAGGAGTATACATATGTCTCTCTGTGTATATATACATATACAAACACACACACATATGTGATATTTTCTACAAGGAAAGATCACAGCCTGGTGAAATTTATTGCTTTGTTTCACAAGGCTTTTCTCTAGCAATAAAATCACCTAGAAAATAATTAAATTAAAAAGGGTACTCTCTTTTTATTTTTTTAAGACAGACATTCTTTTTTATTTAAAATAGAAACAAGTTGAGCTTTGGCAATGCTGTTTAAATAAATCGTGAATGTGACAAAACAAATTTCAATGAAAAGAAATGTGTGTTTTGGATCATAAAATTTTCACTAGTAACTTTAAATAATTAGTATACTGTGCATAAATGTACAGAGAGGCAAAAGAGGCATGAAGAATCTCAGTCTCCTGTATTGCAGAGAAAAATAAAACGAACAGAAGCCCCAAGTTAAGCAGTATTGACAACCTGGGATTTGGATACAAATTCAATATGAGAAAACAGATTCACTTCAATGAAATACAAATAAACAACACATTCTGTTTTAACATGTCTAAATAGGTAGAAGGTGACTGACAGGACTGGGTCTCCTAGGAAAGCCATTAGTTGAGAGCTTGATAGGAAAACGTTTGATTTGAATGCACGTGGCATTTCCCCTCAGGGGGTGAGCTGAGTGGTATTGGGGGATTCACAGAAAATACCTGCTGGGCTTTACCCTAGAAAATGAAATTTGTAGAGTCCTCTAATACTCACAAGTGTATAACTTTATCTTCAGTTTGGAAGGCGCAGTAATTACAGAGCTCGACTCATTACCCATTAACGTAACCTTGCATCAATCTCAATGATTTTGCCTTCCATGTGAATTTTACAAATAGAATTTGTAGTAATGGGGTTTATATGTTTATTGTTTATAAAAATTAGTCACATCCTCCTTAGGATTACTGCTAAAATAATTACTTAAAATGCATTGCATGTGGCCTAAAACTTGATAAATTAACTGATCACATACCTTTCAAATACTTTTATTCTTCAATCAATGTAGGTATTCATATATATTTATACATTTTAAACATTGACTACCAAATATACCTTGAATTATTTCAATTTTGTAGTAGCTTACTGATGTTTATCACAATTTTTTGTCTGAAAAATAATCTTTAATGGACATACTACTAGACTCAATTTAAAATTGGTAAAATTAAAGTGAATTGCTGTTTATAATGTTTGTTTAGATCCAGCAATTCACAGTAACAAAGGATTTTGAAATAGTCATGCTATAAATTTGAGCATTGGTTCAACAAAATAATTACTATCTAAATAAGCTCTGAGGTAATTACATTTATGTATAAATAAAATTAGTTTAAAGAAAATCTTAGTAAATGAACACTTTGACACCAGTGTTGTGCTAAATTTTATGCAAATGTTTCTAATATACTGCATAATGCAACAATAATTTCCTCTGATTGTTGGTCCATCTTCCCCTCTTTACATGGACAATACATCCCTACACACACATGTCCATTCAAGTGAATCTGTCTCTGTAGGTTTGAAGGAGGAAATATATAAAAGGCATCTCTAAGCACATCAAAAAAAACCTAAAATATGTCTTTGTTACTATTTCATTATAACATTATATAGAATTGAATCACTATTTCACTTACTTTGGAGTTAAGGATTTATACATCTTTTGTCTTATCAAATAAGCACATGGTAACAAATGCAGAAAGCATATGTGAATATTAAAAGTAATAAACCTTGCTAAAAAGATAGGTGTTTTTGGCATTACGCTTTTCCCTTTTCTACTCTGTATATCTGGGCAAGTGTTCAGGATATTTCTGACTGTGTATATATACAGGGAATGCATGTGTTCATGGCTTCTCTTCTCCCTCCCCCCTTCCATATGCTGGAGTCTTAGGAGGTGAACAATAAGAATG
Source organism: Peromyscus leucopus (assembly GCF_004664715.2). NCBI lineage: Eukaryota > Metazoa > Chordata > Mammalia > Rodentia > Cricetidae > Peromyscus > Peromyscus leucopus. The sequence continues at coordinate 1,995,385 of NC_051064.1, read as the reverse complement.
AAAATCAGCTTCTGCACAAGGCAGCAGCAATCCCATGATTCCATCGGAGCCAATCACTTAACATATCATTCATAATGGGAGCCTGTTCCCATCATCCCTGCCCTGGCAGTAGTATCTTTCTTCATTTTCTCCCACTACTCAGTTCCAAGAAAGTGGAACCACTGTATCATTTACTGTCCACAGCCTCGCTTGCTGATTTAGGGATGATTTGTTATTTTCCATAATGTCATGTACAATTCTTTTTTTATTCCAATGCAAAGTTTAAGTTGGGAAAAAGCCCTAGATGATTTTGACAGTTGAAGGTTTGGCTGAGATTAAATTTATGTATATCCTTGAAGAGCTCTATGTAGTTTTAAGCTTTTTTAAAAGATTTAAGTAAGTAGTCCATGGTAAGTGGTCTTTTTTTTTTTTTTTTTTTTTTTTTTTTTTTTTTTTTTTTCTCTTTCAACTGTGTACTCTAAGTGGTCAGAACAAATGACCTAAGATAACTATAGCACACGTTAAAGGAAATTTTTCTTATCAGTGAAAATTGGTGACTCAAAAATGTCTATAATGAGAAGGAAAAACATTTATTTGCCATCTCCTGAAATAGTTATGGTCCCATTATGTCTAACAAGGCTTCCCGAAGCCAAATTCATTATAATTTGTATTTTTTCTTATTATTTTTCACAGTGGACAGTGATGAGTCGTTGACTTAAAACTTAATCACTGGTGCCTATTAAATTTGGGTTTATATGTTGCTGAAGGTAGAACTGATTATCATAGCGAATGAAATACTTGTTTGGCCTATTCCCAGAGGGCAAAAAGTCATTCTTCAAGGTGATGCATCTCATTTGAGGAATACATTAACAATTGAAGGCAGTTAAAAATACATGTGAACTCCCAGTGAGGCAAATCTGAGGTTTACCACATATATTTGCTAGCTGACTCTTGCCTCATTCAGGGAGGAAAACTGTGACATGGAAAGCTGATTTCGGCAACACTGAAGACATTAATTGACAACTCGCATGTGGCATGTGGTTCCTGTGTTCTTAGAAAATATTTAGGCTCTAGCAGTCTGTATATGTTTTAAATGTTTTTATGTATTTCTGATATTATAGAAAAAATATTGACAGGATCAGTCCCCAATGCATGAAAAATCTGTTTTTACTACAATAAAGCTCTTATTTTGAAAGCATACTGTGACTTAAATATCAATGCAATTGTACAAGCACAGATCCAAAAGATTACAAGAAAATGCATGGTCTAAATTATTCAAAGAAAACATTATTGGTCAAATGGAACAGGTTAGATAATGACTTTGTAAATTAGATTTGCATCCAAAATCAAATAGATAGGTCACAGTATGAGGAATTACAGCACAAATGTGAGTTAATATCCCTTTTTCAATTTCACCTCAATTTTTTTGATCCTGAAAGTCAGTATTTAAGAGGAAAATTATGATTCACTAGGGAAAAATGAATACATAATTCAAGTTTAACTAATACATTCTGTATCTATAGCCTATGAAACACAACAAGTCTAAGAAACTTTAGGACTCCTCATAGTTTTCAAATAGATATAATAGTTTAAATAACAAAAATCCATGAAGAAATAGCTACAATGAACCAAATTGCTGGAAAATAAATGAAACAAAAGCAAAAACTTGTAAATTTAAAAGGGAAAAGTCACGCTTTTTTTTTTTTTTTTTTTTTTTTTTTTTTTTTTTTTTTTTTTTTTTTTTGTCTGACAAGTGCCAAGCTTTTCACTACAAAGTAAAAGCAATCTTCAGCTGGCCCCTTTTCCATGTGCTCGCCCTCAAGTCCTAGCTCATGTGTTCACTAAGGACTCTAAGTAATGGTCAGAGGTGCTCCATTGGTGAGAACTGAATTTCAGAGAGGAAGTCGAACTCACCGAGCATCTGGTGCCCAAAAGTGACAGGGCTCGCAATCAAGCTCAGATTTCTGGCTCAGTGCTCATTCTTCTAAGCCACACTGCTCCTTAAGCAACCAGTGAAGGGACTAAGAACATATTTCAGTTGGCGTGATGTATAGGTTTATTGGTAGAGTGACACAACAGAGCAGTGAGGTGCAAACCATAGAAATGAAGTCATGCATAAAACCGCATAAGAAATATGTATATTGAAGTCCCATGTCATGAAGATACTGAGTCCAATGTCGGTTCCTGTATTATTTATGGGCATGCTGTTATTCCTGTGTTGTTATTATTGCGGTTTAACTTTTCTGATGTGCCATATTGTTTTAAATAAATTGTGCCATGGGCTATCTGTAATAACAATGATGCCCTTTGATTAAAAAAATAACATTATCTAGGTTCAAGGGCTCAACTCTTCCCTTGCCACAACCTGAGGGCATCATAGGTTCATGATAGAAAGAATGCATTTCTGTCTCAGGGGAGAGCACCTTTCCCAGCTGATTTTGGAGCTGAAATGGCTGCAGTTTCAGATGAAGCTCTGGCTTTTCATTCTGCTGCCTGTAAAAAGTGTTGCAAAAGCAGAGACTAGAAATGGCAGTGATTAAAGATGTTTAAGAGGGAGAGCGATAGAAAACAATGGGACAGGCCCCCACTGCTCTGGGTGAAACATACTGGTTTTATGTTCTGTTTGAATTTATTTTTTAAAAGCATGACAGTTGCTAATTTATTTTGAAGTCATTCAAACAGAATGTAAAATTTAAAATAAAAGGAAAATGCTCAGAGTCTGTAGGTAATCATCTGATATGGTTTTATTTGTCTTTTTAATTTTCCAAATTTGCTTCTTAACAATGTATGAACTTATGTTTATTAAACACATGCAAAGTGTTTTACTATTTGGCCTCAGTTAACTTTACATAAATGTCTTTATGTACAGGAAATTTCAGTTTACAGTCATTAGCAAGGTTATTCACACTATTGGACTTTCTACATTAATTTAAAAAGCAATAAAACATGCAGCTACCATTAAGAAGAGTAAAAGTAGGTGCAGGAAAGATGGATTATAAGAATGCATCCTGCTCTTGCCAAACACCTGAGTTTAGTTCACAGCACCATGTCTGGTGATTCACAGCCACTTCTAACTCTAATTTCAAGCAATCTGAGACCCTCATAGGTGCTCCATTGACACCTGCACACACAGGCACATATCCCTGCCCACAACATGCACACACACAATTAGAAATAAAAATAAATCACACAAAATAAAATAAAGAGTACTATAGTTGGAAGTTTTCCAGTGTCCTGCCTGGCCCCACACAGTCCAAACAAATCTCTCTCACCCGTGGTCCTGCAACTGCTTATAAAATAATCATTCAGAGGTTTAGTATTATTTATAAGTGCTTGGCCATTAACTCAGAATTATTACTGACTAGCTCTTACACTTAAATTAACACATAATTCTTATCTATGTTTAGCAACGTGGCTTGGTACCTCTTCTCAGTTCTGCCTTGACATCTTGCTTCCTCTGTGTCTGCCCGGTGACTTCTGTCTAACCCTTCCTCTTCCCCAAATTCTCCTCTTCTACTTACCCTGCCTATACTTCCTGCCTGGCTACTGCCCAATCAGCGTTTTATTTATCAACCAATCAGAGCAACACATTCACAGCCTATAGAACGACATTCTACAGCACAGTACTAATTCATTATGATGCATCAGATGCAGTAATCAAATATGTTTAAAAGGCAATGTGGTGTACTATTTAGGGATATGGGCTCTGACACCAAATAGCTAGGCTTACATAGAGTATTTGGCAATCTCAACCCCCACCTCTTCATAATTTTAATTCTCATTAATTTTAAGTAAACACCACTTTATTGTAATTAATTTATAAATATAAACACCACACATCTAGGTTAAGAGAGACACTAAACAAATCCTTGATAAACCCTAACCTCTGTACACCTCAGTGAACTTCTACACTGTGAGAATAGTCATTCTGATATTGTGGAGATTTGTTTAGGAGATTTGGATTTTTATTGGCTCATCCACCCCAGAAAAAGAAAGGAAATATAGCAGAGCTGAAACTATGTTTTCAGGGCTAACTGCTTGGCACTGGGCATGCTAAAGTAGACAAGAAAAGTCTCTGAGGCTTCAACTATATATAAAGAAATATAGGCAACTGAGGAAAGGTGGGATTGAGAAAGTTGGTCTATCCCAGGTAAGAATACAAGTGGTTTCATTTCTAAATGTTATACCATACTCACATGTGCAGTTCTTTATAGATATGCATGTGCACATCATGGGATCCACAGGTGAAGAACATGTGTGGGGTTCCTTTCTAAGTTTGGGTGGACTTATTTATATTATCTAGTCCAAGCTCATCCATTTAAATTCAAATGTTGTGATTTCAGTTTTCTTTAGAGTCAAATAATATTCCACTTTATTTATGTACCAGGTTTTTGTTATATACTTACCTTTTGATGGACAATGCTCTTGGCTCCATTTCATATGAACTAAAATACGAAAGAAATACATCAAATTATTCCTATGTTAAGATGACACAATTTTATACTTAAAGAACCCAATTTAATCTACAAGAAAACTCTTAATAAACACTTACCACAACATTGCACCATGTGAAATTAATAAGACAGTAATTTTATACTATATACTTTTTATTGTATACAACAAATACTCTCAGAGGAAAAAAAAAGGAAAAAGAATCTCCATTCATAGTAGCCCAAAAGTATTTAAATAACTAAAAATACACATAACCAAAAAACAGAAATGTCTTTACCACAAATCTCATGGCATTGAAAAGGGAATTCAAAGATGGCACTAGGTGATGGAACCGCAATTCCCTCTATGGTTTAATTTTTAAAAATTTGTGATATGAGAGACAGTTCCTGGCATGTCTAAAATACTAGACAGGTATCATAGTGAAGCTCATCCTGGCCCTTGTTCTATTGGGGCGGGGGGTCGTTAAAAATGATAACACAGCTGAAGCTAAGATTGAGCAAATTTATCACAAAGCTCAGTTCTCTGTTAGGCGTGAACCTTTTGCCGATGCCAAGCTTGCTTCCTGACATGAGAAATACAATGATGGTATTATCAGAAGGCTTTATGGACAGATAAATGGAGAGGTATGTATGCATGTAATTACACAGTACCTGGAGCGAGTAGGGCTTTGTGATAGGTTGCTGCTGCAGAATGGATAATGGTGGTAGTTGAGGATTAATGCAGCTGAACATGGTGGTCACTTTCTTCTCAGAAGTGGTGACAGAGGTTGATTCTGAGGCAGCACCTGGGACAGCGCCTAGCATTTCATAAAGAGGCAAACAAATTCTTTGTCCAGTCCCAGCCTCTGCTCAGGCCTTTTCAGTCGGGCTTCATTTACGTTGAACACTGAGTTGAAACTTTTATTTATCCGAGTGTGTCAATGACCTTTCTGTGACCTGATGTGACGGCACTGAAGGGACAGAGTGCTGGCTCGCTGGTTGCCGTTGGCTTTTCAGGAATCATGCTATTTTTTGAGTTGTCTTCTTACGATTAGTTGGTGATCTCTCAATGTTAGTATTACAGAATATTGTGTTAGAGTGTGTGGAAGTTTGTAAAGAAGTCTCTGATCTTTTAAAGATGCCTTATGAAATAAAATATACTGTCATATCATTTTAAATATCAAACTCAGAAAAATATAATAATTCATCTATTTAAAACCCATATATATGTGGTACCATTGTGAAAAACAAAACAAGAGCATAAGAATTTCAAATAATGTTATCTGTATTTTGTGACAGGTAGAGCAACTTAGGAAATTTTCTGGTAGGACTGACTACATTGGTAAAAATTCTTTCTTAAACTGAGTCTAGTGTTAGTAGGTTTAGCAGTTGTTGGTAAGAAGATTTATAGAAAAAAATGAAATCATCTAGGTATCTGTTTCCCTTCTTGTTTGATCATAGCATTTCTTTCTTTCTATTCTTCTATGTCAAGCAGTATTGGAGCACTATGATTGCATGTCCAGGCAGACAGACAGCATTCCACCAGAATTCCTTTAAAGTAGTGTGACTTGTGTCAGTTTATGCTCATGTCATTCCTGTTTCAAAAGCAACAGTAAAAGAACCTATCACATTTATTGTTCTTTATAATTAATTTAGCTTCTCACACACTTGAGGTGCCCTAGGTAACTCAAATTTGAATTTTTTACCTTAGAGAGCAGTTAGTTTCTACTGTCATCATTCCAAAAACTTCTCGTGACATGACCTTCTACATAAACTGAGACTCCTAGAGCTCAATGTGGGACAGACTGTTTCTCTGAGTTCTGTATTTTCTCCTTTTATTTTGCACCCCACCCTCCATTTTTAAGTACTATGTGGCTTATGGCCTTGCCTTATTTTGCTTTGAAGTTTTTGCCAAATCAACTGGGCTCATTGCCCAGACAGATTAGAATTGAAAAGCAAGTAGATAGATTAGTTCTCAGTTTGTATGCATGGGCCTTTTCAGGGCCAAGCTACTCATGAAAGGTCAGATTAATGGATTTTCTGCCGGAAGTATCCTGAACTTGAAGAAAGCCTTCCTTAGTCCAAATACAAGCTCCAGATATTTACAGCTATTTAAGACTTGCTTGGATCTGTGGACCTCTCTCTATCTCTTTGCTCCTTTTTAAAATAAAGAGTCAGGACAGTTGTCCTTTCCTTTCTGGTAAAAGAATGAAGTGAAATAAATATAGTGAGTGTTATAAACAGGAAATTGCCATCCTGATATACAATGCTTGTCCTCATCTTTTCTCCTTTTTCTCATCCCTTTCATTCATTTTCTCACACACTTCTGTTGATTTGATGCTCTGAGTATCTTTAGGATACAGCCACTGCTTTTGGTGTTATCACAACCTAGCAGGAGCTACCCTCTTCTCTCCAAAAGATTCAGGTTCTGGTCTGCCCACCTCTCTGGTCACTTTTCCTTACTTCCTTTCCCTCTCTCCCTCTCTCTTTCCTTCCTCCTATTTTTTTGAGATAGGATCTCTTCTACCACAGTGCTTTGGGGATAAGAGTTGTAGTCTGGTTATCCTTAGCTTTACATCTAGTATCCACTTATGAGTGAGTACATAGCATATTTGTTCTTAAGAGTCTTAGGTTGGTGTTATCTAGTTACATCCATTTGCCTGCAAATTTCATGATGTCATTTTTTTTTTTTTTTTTTTTTTTTTTTACTGCTGAGCAGTACTTCATTGTGCTTATGTGCCACATTTTCTTTATCCATTCTTCAGTTGAGGGGCATCTAGGTTGTTTCCAGGTTCTGGCTATTACAAATAATGCTGATATGAACAGAGCTAGGCATGTACCCTTGTGGTATGATTGAGCCTTCCTTGGGTATATGCCCAAGAGTGGTACAGTTGGGTCTTCAGATAGATTGATTCCCAATTTTCTGAGAAATCACCATACTAATTTCTAGTGTGACTGTACAAGTTTGCACTCCCACCAACAGTGGAGGAGTGTTCCCCTTGCTCCACATCCTTTCCAACATCAGCTGTCATCAATGTTTTGATCATAGCCATTCTGGAAGGTGTAAGATGGTATCTCATAGTCATTTTGATTTGCATTTCCATGATGACTAAGGATGTTGAGCACTTTCTTAAATGTCTTTTGGCCATTTGAGATTCTGCTGTTGAGAATTCTCTGTTCAGCTCTATAGCCCATTTTTTAGTTGGATTGTTCAGTATTTTGATGCCTAGTTTCTTGAATTCTTTATATATTTTGGAGATCAGATGTGGAGTTGGCGAAGATCTTTTTTCCATTCTGTAAGGTGTCATTTTGTCTTATTGACCATGCCCTTTGCCCTAAAAAAGCTTCTCATTTTCAGGAGGTCCGAATTATTAATTGCTGTTCTCAGTGTCTGTGCTGCTGGTGTGATATTATGAAGTAGTCTCCTGTGCCAATTCATTCAAGACTACTTCCTACTTTCTCTTCTATCAAGTTCAGTGTAACTGGATTTATGTTGAGGTCTTTGATCTACTTGGACTTGAGTTTTGTGCATGGCAATAGATACGGATCTATTTGCAGCCTTCTACATGTTGAAATCCAGTTATACCAGCGCCATTTATTGAAGATGCTTTCTTTTTTCCATTGTACAGTTTTGGCTACTTTGTCAAAAATCAGGTGTTCATAGGTGTGCGGATTAATGTCAGGGTTTTCAATTCAATTCCATTGGTCGACATATTGGGTTTTATGCCAATACCAAGCTGTTTTTCTTACTATAGCTGTATAGTAGAGCTTGAGGTCAGGGATGGTGATGCCTCTAGAGGTTGCTTTATTGTACAGGATTGTTTTAGCTATTTTGGTTTTTTTGTTTCTCCATATGAAGTTGAGTATTGTTCTTTCCAGGTCTGTGAAGAATTGTGTTGGGATTTTGATGGAGATTGCATTGAATCTGTAGATTGCTTTTGGTAAGATTGCCATTTTTACTATGGTAATCCTACATATCCATGAACATGGAATATTTTTCCATTTTCTGATATCTCCTTCAATTTCTTTCCCCAGAGACTTAAAAGTTCTTGTCATATAGGTCTTTCATTTGCTTAGTTAGAGTTACCACAAGGTATTTTATATTATTTGTGGCTATTGTAAAGGATGATGTGTAGCTGGAGTTTTCTCTAATCTTGCCCGGCACCATTGACCCCACAATTGCTTATAAAATAATCACTCAGAAGCTCATATTAATTAAAGTGCTCAGCCATTAGCTCAGGCCTACCACTGTCTTACACTTAAACTCAGCCCATTTCTGTTCATCTATATGTTGCCATGGTTTCTGTGGATTTACCTGTTGCCTTTACATGCTGCTCCCTGAATGGCAGGCTGGTGTCTCCTCCTCTCAGCCTTCCACTTCCCAGACTTCTCTTCTCTCTTTGTCCCGTGCCTATACTTCTTGTCTGGCTATTGGCCAATTAGCATTTTATTTATCAATCAATCGTCCATAGCAATGATGTTCTCTGATTTCTTTCTCAGCCCATTTATCATTTGTGCATAGGAGAGCTACTGATTTTTTTTTTTGAGTTGATCTTGTATCCTGCCACAATACTAAAGGTGTTTATCAGCTATAGGAGTTCCTTGGTAGAATTTTTGGGGTCACTTATGTATACTATCATATCATCTGCAAGCAGTGAAACTTTGACTTCTTCCTTTCCAATTTGTATCCCCTTGATCTCCTTTTGTTGTCTTATTGCTCTAGCTAGAACTTCAAGTACTATATTGAATGAATATGGGGAGAGTGGGCAGCCTTGTCTTATTCCTGATTTAGGTGGAATTCCTTTGAGTTTCTCTCCATTTAATTTGATGTTGGCCATCAGCTTCCTGTAAATTGCTTTTATTATGTTTGGTTATATTCCTTGTATTCTTGATCTCTCTACGACCTTTATCATGAAAGGGTATTGAATTTTGTCAAAGGATTTTTCAGCATCTAATGAAATGATCATATGTTTTTATATGGTGTATTAAATTGACTGATTTTCATATGTTGAACCATTCTTGCATCTCTAGGATGAAGGCTAATTGGTCATCGTGGATAATTATTTTATGTGTTATTGTATTCAGTTTGTCAATATTTTATTGAATATATTTCCATCAATGTTTCTGAGGGAGATTGGTCTGAATTCTCTTTCTTTGTTACATCTTTTTGTGGTTTGTGTATCAGGGTAACTATAGCCTCATAAAAGGAGTTTTGTAATGTTCCTTCTATTTCTATTGTGTGGAAAAATTTGAAGAGTGTTGGCATTAGTTCTTCTTTGAAAATTTGGTAGAATTCTGTGCTAAAGCCATCTGGTCTTGGGCATTTTTGGTTGGGAGACTTTTAATGACTGTTTCAATATCCTTAGGGGTTATTGCACAATTTAAATTATTTATCAGGTGTTGAACTCACATTAGTATGTCATATCTATCCAGAAAATTGTCCATTACTATTAGATTTTTCCAATTTTGTACAGGTTTTTGAAGTATTACCTGATGATTCTCTGGATTTTCTCTTTGTCTATTGTTATGTCTCCCTTTTCATTACTGATTTTGTTAATTTGGATGGTTTCTCTCTGGTTTTTAGTTAGGTTGGATAAGGGCTTGTCTATCTTATTGAGTTTCTCAATGAATTGACTCTTTGCTTCATTGATTCTTTGTATTGTTCTCTTTGTTTCTATTTTATTGACTTCAGCCCTCAATTGATTATTTTTTGATGTCTATTCCTTCTGGATGAATTTGCTTCTTTTTGTTCTAGATCTTTCAGGTGTGCTGTTAAGCCGCTAGTGTGTGATTTCTTCAACTTCTTTATGTGGGCATTTAGCACTATGAATTTTCCTCTTAGCTCTGCTTTCATAGTGCCCCATAAGTTTGGGTATGTTGTACATTCATTTTCATTGAATTATAGGATATCTTTTGTTTCTTTTTTATTTTTTCCTTGACCCATTGGTGATTCAGTTGAGCATTATTCAGTTTCCATGAGATTGTAGGCTTTCTGTAATTTTTGTTGTTGTAGAAATCTAACTTTAAGCCATGGTAGTCTGATAAAATACAGGAGATTATTCCAATTTTTTTTGTATCTGTTGAGATTTGCTTTGTGACTGAGTATGTGGCTGATTTTAGAGAAAGTTCCATGGTGTGCTGAGAAGAAGGTATAGTCTTTTGTGTTAGGTTGGAATGTTCTGTAAATATTTATTAAGTCCATTTGAGTCATAATATATGTTAGGTTCCTATTTCTCTGTTAAATTTCTGTCTGGCAGACATGTCCATTGGTGAGAATGAGGGGTTAAAGTCTCCTATTATTTAAGTGTGGGGTTTGGTGTGTGATTTAAGCTTTAGTAATAATTCTTTTACAAATGTGGGTGCCCTTATATTTGGGGCATACTTGTTCAGGATTGAGATTTCATCTTGTTGGATTTTTCTTTTGATGAATATATAATGTCCTTCCTGATCTCTTTCCATTGATTTTAGTTTGAAGCCTATTTTATTAGATATTAGGATATCTACACCAGCTTGTTTCTTGGGTCCATTTGATTGAAAAGTCTTTTCTCCGCCTTTTTCTCTGAGTTGGTGCCTGCCTTTGAAGTTGAGGTGTGTTTCATGTATGCAGCAGAAGGATTGATAGTGTTTTCTTATCCATTGTGTTATTCTGTATCTTTTTATAGGCAAATTGAGTTCATTGATATTAAAGGATATTAATGACAAGTGATTATTAATTTCTGTTATTTTTTGGTGATAGTGTTGTGTGTTTCCGTTCTTTGGTATTTGGTGGTATGTGTATGAGAATATCTATTGCCTGTGTTTTCATCAGTGTATCTAACTTTCTTATGTTAGATTTTTTCATTCTAATGCTTTCTATAGGGTTGGATTCTTCAATAGATATTGTTTAAATCTGGTTTTATCATGGAATATTTTGTTTACTCTGTCTATAGTTATTGAGAGTTTTGCAGGGTATAATAGTCTGGGTTGGCATCCATGATTTCTTAGTGTCCTTTTTCTTTTATTCTGTATGTTTAGTGGTTTGATTATTATGTGTCAAGGGGACTTTTTTTGAATTCAGTCTATTTGGTATTCTGTAAGCTCTTGTATCCTCATAAGCATTTCCTTCATTATTGTGGGAAAGTTTTCTTCTATGATTTTATTGAATATATTCTCTGTGCCTTTGAGCTGGTATTATTCTCCTTCTTCTATCCCTATTATTCTTAGGTTTGGGCTTTTCATGGTGTCCCAGATTTCCTGGACATTTTGTGTTGTGACTTTATTGGCTTTAATGTTTTCTTTGACTAATGAATCTATTTCCTCTATCATATGTTCAATGCCAGAGATTCTCTCTTCCATCTCTTGTATTCTGTTGGTTATGCTTACATCAGTAGTTCCTGTTCATTTACTCTGATTTCCATTTCCAGAATTCTCTCAGTTCATGTCTCCTTTGTTGCTTCTATTGTAGTTTTCAAGTCTTCAACTGTTCCCTTCACTTGTTTGATTGCTTTTTCTTGTTTTTCTTTAAGGGATTTATTGATTTCTTCCAATTTTTTGTTTGTCTTTTCCTCAATTTCTTCAAGGGAATTTTTCATTTCTTCTTTAAAGGCATCTATCATCTTCAAGTCATTTTGAAGGTTGATTTTTTTCTGCTTCTTCTGAATTGGGATTTTCAGATCTTAGTGATGTAGAATCACTAGGTTCTGGTGATACTATATTGCTCCTTATGCTGTTAAATGTATTTTTGCACTGGCATCTATCCATCTCTTCCTCCAATCTGTACAAATAATGTGTCTGTTTAAGGGAGCCTCTTTAGGTCCAGTTGGAACTCTTGTTCCAATGGGAGCTCTTGGTCCACTCAGAGCTCTTAGTCCACTCGCAACTGGTGGAGTGTCTTGATCCACTTGGAGCTGGTGGAGTCTGTGTCTCTGGGAGCAGCTGTGATCTCAGGGGATGGTTGGGTTTGGGGGATGGGTTGGGGCTTGTAGGTTACAGGGTCTAGTGGGAGAATATAGTAGTCTGGCCTGCCTACAAGAGTTCTGCCTGCTGGCCTGCATCTGGTACTGCTATGGGTGGGGGTATAGGGGCATTGGTTGTGCTCCTGGGCCTAAAGCCTAGAGGCTGAGGTCATCAGCTAGGAGAACAAAGACTTACCTCTTGGTCCAATCAGAACTAGCAGGGTATGTTGTAAAAACATTTTTTAATGCTTTGATGTCTTGAGTTGAATTCATTCACCTGTATAATTGGAAAGTATAATTTTGTCTTAAGTAATTGGTATTCTCTTAGAATACTTGGACAGAAATATTATTAAATTGATTATATAATATATATATATACTATATGTATATTCTGGATATTGATTAATGACATCTACATATAGACATAGATATAATTATGTAATTATATCTACCTTTTTCTCTACATAAATCCATATATATACATGTAACATCCATATTTATATGTATATATGTATATATATTCATACAAATATGTACACAGTGTACAAATACTGCATTTTTATTTATATTGTTTCCTTCTGATAATTTAATATTATAGTGTTTTCTAAATATTAAATATACAATAACCAAGAAAGAGCGCTATGACTGACTTTTTAATAACTAATGCCTTTTATTCAAGAAACATCCCAACCATAAACCTAAATCTTGTTCTGCTCCCATGTTTCTTCCCCTTCTATCCATTTGTTTTTCTCATTATGATTAATGTTAACTTTTCTGAAAACCAAATCTGATTGTAATCATCTCTAGTTTCTGAGTATCCTTGGCTCCATATTACTGAGAGGAAAATAGTCAACACACATATTGCAATCAGAATCTCACCCAACTGATGACCTTACCATTCTTCCTAATATGCCCAAATGACAGCCTCAGTGAGTATCCTAATACTCTCCCTCTGGGGCAAGACTTACCAAAACTTTGGTAAGTTGGATGGTTTTGCATAGTTTCTTGTATCCAAAATATTATTATCTTACTTTATCATTTAATTTTTAATATAATTATAAAATATATAATAGGTTTCCGTTCACTTCCTATCTGTATATAATGCATTTGACCACAGTAGCACTTTATTACCCTCTCTTGTTTCCTGTCACTGCCCTTGATTATACCCTTTCTATTCCCAACCAATCCTTTTTCTTTTTTGTCATCTTATTTTGGTTTTGGTGAGCAATAAGCTAAATTAGGGTTATTAGGGTTATTAGGGTTGCTTGCATGAGTATAGGTGATGGGTTATTTACAGGAGCATGGGTAGCTTATTGGTGGCTGCACCACTGAAGAAAACATTGCTCTTCTGCAAATAAGCATAACTGTCTATATAACCACAGAGAAGGGTGGGGCATCATGAACCCCTACCTTCCCTTGACAGAATTTTTTGTTTGTTTGTTTGTTTGAGACAGGGTTTCTCTGTGTAGCTTTGTGCCTTTCCTGGAACTCACTTGGTAGCCCAGGCTGGCCTTGAACTCACAGAGATCTGCCTGGCTAAGCCTCCCAAGTGCTGGAATTAAAGGCATGTGCCACAACTGCCCAGCTGCCCTTGACAGAATTTTGACAGACAGGATATTTTGTAGATTTATGCAAGATAACCTCAGTTTCTATAAACTCAAGTTAGCAATGACTGTGATGCACCCTTAAGACCACTTTTTACAGCATGCCACTTTTTTCTAGCTTTAACATTCTTTTAATAACCTCTTCTATGATATTCCATATGCCTTGTAGGGGATGATATGGATGTCCCATTCAGGTCTGAGAATTCAATAGTCTCTTGTTCTCAGCACTTTGATGAGCTATGAGCTTTTACAGTAACTACTATGCAATGAAAAAAGAAATGTTTTGACTAAAGTTGTGAGTTATATCCTTTTATATCTAAAACATCTGTCCTTAAAGACACAGATAAATATTTCTTGACTTCTGTGAAACTTATCTTCATTTCTTTAAGTGCAAGCTAATGTCTTTCTTTGGAACACTCAGTTATGATGTTATTATAGCATTTTCTGATTTCCATAGTTATATCTCAGCATATTCCTTTAATTCTACTCTCTCTTTCTTTGATGTAAGGATCCTATATTGTGATATAATTACACTGCTACACCAAACAATTGCAGATAATTAGATGGAAATTAGACAAATTTATCACTATAGGTTTTTCTCTTATATATATTATCACAAGCAGTCCACAGTATACAGGTCAACCCTAGTGCATAGCCTTTGTCTGGCCATTCTATATCTTGCCATTGTATCATTCTGTAGGGTTATATTCTACCATTCTGAAGTTGGCCAATGTAAAAATACATCTTTTTATTCAAGTAACACAGTAGTCACAAAGTGAAAATTTTATTGTATCTCCATTCCAGAGAGGGAGAGAAGAAACTATGAAGTTAATTTGACTATTTGCCTCTTTAGTTTTCAGTCTGAAAGTTGGTATTTTCTTTTGTCCATTCAAAACAGTACAACTGTGGAAGTACAGAACACTGGGGAAATATATCCCTTTCCTCCTGGAATTCATCTTTGATCTCCCAATGCCTAATACAAAGTTGGTTCATGTTAGTAATTGTTAATACTTGATGAATGACAGATATGGAAATTATCTAGCTATACTTTGTTTTCCTATATGAGCCAGGCAAGAGACTTAGGATTTTCTTGATTTGTTTCTATTCCAGCTAGTATTTTGTAGCCACTAGCTAACTGGATTTTTGAAAAGTAGTAAATTACCATGAAATTTACAAAGGATACTTCATAGGAAGGTATGCTTTTGAAAGGAGAAATTATGTCTGTGCCTTATTATACTGTAAACATTTCTGCTACATTTTTTTTATGTTCAGAAATACCAATGGAAATAAGAACAAATTAAGGTTGATCGGATCAGCCCCTTGTTGTGAAACATTTAGAAAATAGTGAAGAGTTTGGATTTTAAAAAATAACCAAATTATCTTCTTATACACATATATAAATGTAGGTACTACCCCCATCACAGAAGCTTCTCTTTACAACAAATGGATGCATGAAAGACAATCACAACTGGACACAATGAGAAATCATTAGACCATTGAGCACCAAGAACCAATGGATACAGCTACATCATAGTTCTTATACCTATGTCAGAGAAAATTGCAGATGAGGGGAAAGGAAGATTGTAAGAGCCAGAAAACAAACCCTTAAATATTCTATCAAGTTGTTTTAGTGAAATGCAATCTAAGTGTGTGAGACACCATGATAAAGTATGGACTATTAGTGTAGACAATAATATATACCTCCCACTTCTTTTCCCTGTTGACTAATTTTCCTTAGGAGATGTCAGTCTCTCTTGTGTTACTTAAAAGATTTTATATGTAACTGAAGAAGGATAATGCAGTTTTGTGTCTTGCTTATTTTGCCTCATTGAACATATTTGAAAATCTCAATATGGTATATTTTAAATGAGAAAAGGTGTGTGTAGACTAATATATTTTCCTCTTAATGAAACTCTTCTCTATTCAAAATATGATATGCAACACAGCCCTGAGATTTGTTTTTCTACTCGAAGGTATTAACCTAACCTATATTTGTTTAATCGGGCCTGCTTCTAGTTCCAAGAGCAGCCTAGGCCCTTCACAACTTTTTTCTTTGCAATTCTTGTTTTTTCTAACTTGAATCTAATTTCTTGGAAATTTTGTAGTGCAAAATCCTTATTTTTAATATTTAATATTAAATGTTAACTTTACCAAAAAACATGGCTTACAATAACATTATCTCTGTAGCCCTCAGGTCATGAACCCTGATAAATCGAAGAGTATCCTGTGTTACTACCTCCTAGTTGTATCACCTTCTATAATTATCTTGTCCCTGCATTTGATTACTTGTTTATTGCCCATGTTCCACTGAAATATGATCAAGAAGGGCTTCTGTCATGTTAGGGTTGTATGTTTACTGTCTTGCTTGGCATACAATCAGGATCAATGTGTTTTCTAAGTGTCAAAGAATACCCATCAATAAACTGTTCTCTGAAGGCTGCTGATTACCCTGTTCCTTTTCTATATTCCTTTGTCAATTTTTTTACATACAAAGTCACATAGAGTATGAAATGGCTTTAAAAAGCAGGAAGAATGAATATGGTGGATTTTATTCTGTCATTAGTAAATCTAAAGTCATGTTGCAGCTATTAGAGCCTTCATGTCTCTGTGAAGTTCCTATGGCATCATACATTTTTCAGAATACATTATTTCCATTTCTCAGCCCATATATATTTTCTGTTTTCAGAACACTTTTTTTTTTTTTTACAGTGGATAGGTAAACCACTGTCTGGGAAACATGAGAATGATGAGCACCAAAACTTTTCCTAAGAGTCAATCAACACTAAAACCCAATTGTCATTTCAGTGATATCAAAATGAATGCCAGTACAAGGGACAGAATCAAGCTAATAGTGGCAAGGCATTGACTGAATGATGGTACAATATGAAGTGTTCATATTTCTTACATTAGCACACATAAAAGAGTCTAGATGTTTACAAACAAAATATATATGTGAATAATGAACAGTATGTTCCTTTACTTGAGTACCACACAGATGTTAAAATAAGAATGCTTGTAGCTACCTTCTTCACAGAACAGTTCATTATTTTTCTTATAAACATTCTCAGTATTTATTCCATAAACATTCCAGGGTATTTGTACTTGAAAAAATTTGGTCAAATTATATTTAATAGTTTTATTTTCCCATATTTATAAAGTAATATGTTAACAATACACATTTTTACTTCACCCTATAGCAAATATTAATCAGTCAATTATATTGGAGCATATGAGGAAATAAAGGTAACTGCCATTGTAAACACATACTCAACTATGTTCATAATAGCCAGAACCTAGAAACAATCCAGATGCCCCTCAACCAAAGAATGGTTAAAGAAAATGTGGTACATTTACACAATGGAGTACTATTCAGCAGTAAAAAACACAGACATCATGAAATTTGTAGGCAAATGGATGGAACTAGAAAAAAAAATCATCCTGAGTGAGGTAACCCAGACCCAGAAAGACAAACATGATATGTACTCACTCATAAGTGGATATTAGATTCAAAGCAAAGGATAACCAGGCTATAACCCACAACCTCAGAGAAGCTAGGTAAAAAGGAAGACCCTAAGGGGGACATACATGGATTGCCCCAGGAAGGGGAAATAGTTAAAATCTCCTGGGTAAACTAGGAGTGAATGTGGTGGTATTGTGTTCCCCAAAATATTGTGCATCCTAATAAACTTATCTGGGGTCAGAGAAAAGAACAGCCACTAGATATAGGGGCCAGAAAATGGTGGCACACACGCCTTTAATCCTATCACTTGGGAGGCAGAGATCCATCCGGATCTCTGTAAGTTTAAAGCCTCACTGGAAACAGCCAGGCATGGCAACACAAGCCTTTAATCCCAGGAAGTGATGTCAGAAAGCAGAAAGGTATTTAAGGCATGAGGATGAGGAACTAGAACCTGGTTAAGCTTCAGGCTTTTGAGAAACAGTTCAGCTGAGACCCATTCGGATGAGGACACACAGAGATTTTCAGTCTGAAGAAACAGGATCACCTGAGGAATTGGCAAGGTGAGGTTTCTGTAGCCTGTTCTGCTTCTCTGATCTTCTAGTATTCACCCCAATACCTTGCTCCAGGTTTGTTTTTATTAATAAGACCATTTAAGATTTGTGTTACATCTGGCACCCAACATTCGTGGTATGAATTCACGAAAAAGCTACTTGCTCAGACCCTAGCTACACGTTGCTGGTTGTGGTGGTGGCACACTGGTTAGGTTTGCTGAAGGAGGCAGAGGCAGGAAGATCCCGAGTTTGAGGCCAGCCTAGGAGGCTTGCTAAGAAGAAGCTTCAGCTGGGACCAAGCCACAAACGGTGGTGGGACCATGGAGGCCATGGTTGCTCCTCTGAGTTGCTGGCTCCTTCTCATCATCATTGTTGACTGTGGTGATGCTGCTACCGGGGATGAAGGATTTACTACTGCTTGTTTAGAGGACCATCATGTTACAAGAAAGCATCAGCAAATGTCAGTTTGGAAAAGTTTGGCAAGACAAATGGTTGGTAGAAATTGCTGTGAAGATTTTCTCTTCTAGGGAAGAACATTCATGGTTCCAAGACTGTGGTTGCTCCAAAGTACAGAGGAGGCACACACACACACACACAAAAAAAAAAAAAAAAAAAAAAAAAGAAAAGAAAAGAAAAGAAAAGAAATAAAAAGGAAAAAAGAAAAGAAAATCTAAAGGGAACCATGACCACACCTAACAGCAACTTTGAAATCTTCAAAAAGATGACAGGACCCCACAACAATGATTCCACCTGGACTATGCTAAAACCATTAAGCTGATTAACACCACGGAAAGATTGACTTTGGACTACACACTGCTCAGGACAATTTTGAGATGGCTAGTTGAGATGATCCAGGTTCATAGACTACTGGAACAAGGACTTGAGACAAGCCCTGCACTTTCTCATTATGCAGATACTGGACAAATGATACAACTATCTCTCTCAGGACTTGACAATTAATCCAAAAATTTTCTTCTCAGGATTCCCTAAAGATGTCTTCACCCCCAAAAAACAGGAAGTAATTTTAAGAAAACAATGCCCACATTCCCAAGAGATAGGATGAGAGGTTTTTGGGTGTTTAATGAGTTATGGATATTGTCGTTGGTTGTTTATGATGGTTGGTTACAAGTTGTTAATTGTTAATGGTCAGGAAAAAAGATAAATAAGGAGGTTAGATTCAGAGTTTTTATTTAAAAAAAAGAAGAAGAAAAAAAGAGAATATAGATATGAGATAGATCATTGAATCTACTCTGAGAAAAAAGATAAAGAAATAATAGGATAAATGGGTAGATCATTGAATCTACTCTAAAAAGAAAAAGGAGAAGATATAAAAATGACAAAAGGTAGATTATTGAATCTATTATAAACAGAAAGAGAGAATATAGATATGATAAGATAAAAGGGAGATTATCGAATCTACATTTTAAAAGGAACTACTTGTTTTAAATAGGATAAGCAATGAAATTTTTTGTCTGAGTTTATCAAATGTTACTGGACTGGACATTGTATACACACACACACACACACACACACACACACACACACATATATATATATATAATGGAATTTCTTGTCTGAATTTGTCAATTGTTAGTGGACTGGACATTGTTCTATGTTAATGGAGTTTTCCATCTGAATCTGTCAAATTTTAAAAGACTAGACACAGTTAATGTAACTCTTGACTATATATTGTATATACTTATTGGACATAGTTTTTCTTGTATTAGTTATAAGCTTTTTTAAATTTTAGACCAAAAAAAGGGGAAATGTGGTGGTATTGTGTTCCCCAAAATATTGTGCATCCTAATAAACTTATCTGGGGTCAGAGAAAATAACAGCCACTAGATATAGAGGCCAGAAAATGGTGGCACACACACCTTTAGTCCTATCACCTGGGAGGTAGAGCTCCATCCAGATCTCTGTGAGTTTAAAGCCACACTGGAAACAGCCAGGCATGGCAACACGAGCCTTTAATCCCAGGAAGTGAGCCTTTAATCCCAGGAAGTGATGCCAGAAAGTAGAAAGGTATTTAAGGCATGAGGATGAGAAACTAGAACCTGGTTAAGCTTCAGGCTTTTGAGAAACAGTTCAGCTGAGACCCATTCGGATGAGGACACACAGAGGTTTCCAGTCTGAAGAAACAGGATCACCTGAGGAATTGGCAAGGTGAGGTTTCTGTGGCCTGTTAGGCTTCTCTGATCTTCTAGCATTCACCCCAATACCTTGCTCCAGGTTTGTTTTTATTAACAAGACCATTTAAGATTCATGTTACAAGTGACAGTAGAAGGGAGGGGATGGGGGAGGGGAACAGGGATTGAGATGGCTGAGTTGGGGGAGGGATAGAGAGGGAGAACAATGAAAGAGATATCTTGACCAAAGGAGCCATTATGGAGTTAGGGAGAAAACTGGTGCTAGATAATACTCAGGAACCCACAAGGACAACCCCAGCTAAAACTCCTAGTAATGTTGGAGAGGGTGCCTGAATAGCCTTCTCTTGTAATCAGATTGGTTACTACCCTAACTGTCATCATAGAATCTACATCCAGTAACTAATGGAAGCAGATGCAGAGATTTATAGCCAAGCATGAGGCTGATCTCTTGAAGTTCAGTTGAAGAGAGGGAGGAGGCTTTATAAGGGCATCGTGGTGGTGGTGGGGGGGGGGGAGGGGTCAAGATCATGATGGGGGAAAACCACATAGACAGCTGACCCCAGCTCATGGGAGCCCACGGACACTGGACTGACAGCTGGGGTACCTGCATAGGACTGAACTAGGCTCTCTGAATGTGAGTGATAGTTGTGTGGCTTGATCTGTTTGTGGGACTCCTGGCAGTGGGACCAGGACTCACCCGGGTACATGAACTGGCTTTTTAGAGTCCATTCTCTGTGGTGGGATACCTTGTTCAACCTTGATGCAGGTGGGAGGGGCTTGGTCCTGCCCCAACATGGTATGCCAGCCTGTTTTGACTCCCCAATGGAGGCCTTATGGTTTATGAAGAGTGGATGGGGATGGGGTGAGGAAAGGTAGGAGAGTGGGAGGGAGGGTGAACTGTGGTCGGTATATAAAATTAAAAAAAAATTAAAAACAGGTATAAATCCAGTATGTGGTGTCTTCAGCAATAGGGTTTTACCCTCAGGTTATGGAGGGTAATCAAGAGTGTCTGTGGGATTGTACTGACCAGCAATTGAAAAGAAGGCAGCCCATTCTGGGTACAGGGTTATTACTTGCTAGCATGTGCTGTCTAGTGGGGTACTGTTCACCTATTATAAAGTAGCTTTTAAAATTATATATAGAGAGAGTTGAATGTTTAATAATGGTAAATCATATATCAAGCAACATGAGTCTCCCTAAAAATATGGCTTATATGGATATACTAATACTAAAATAGATTCTAAGAAAAGATTATTACAGATAAGAAGGATAAGAAGAATGCTTCATGAAGAAGATACATGTATTTTCTGTAGAAGGATCATAATTCAAAATTTATATGAACACGATTACATAGCTATATGATGACTAAAGCAAAAATTGGATCATATTTAAAACAAACACATGAATTCCCAATAGGTATGAATTTTATGTAAACATCTCAAATAACTGTAAAACAACAACACCAAACCAAAAACATGTTACTGCTGTTTGGACGAATGTTTGGAAGACGGTGAAATGTCTGTCTGACTTAAGCCCTGAAGTTACTTGAACTGTGTGGAAACTGCACACAGAGAACCTATACACATTCTTTGTAAGTGCACACAAGCCATATCACAAACACTATAATGACTGAAATAATTGTTTCCTGACTATAATTGTAATGAAACAGAGTTATACTTCTCAAATTTAAGAGCAAAATAAATTTTTTTTAAAAAAAATGCTTGACAATTAACCAATAGTGTACTTCTAAGCAGCATTCAGATAAAATTTGAAATCACAATAAAATTTTAGATTTTGAAACAGTTATTTAAAGAAATATACTAAAACTGTGAGGATTTATTTATTTACCTATTGAAAAAAGGGTCTCCTTGTAGCCAAAGCAGGTCTGAGAGTTATGATCCTCTTGCCTTGGCATCCTGAGTGTTAGGAAGATAAGCCTGCCCCACCAAAGCCCGTCCTGTATTTGTGGGAAATACCTAAGGCAATGCTTAGAAGGATATTAAATGTAAGACTGGAAATCAATAACATAAGGATAAATTCCAAAGAAGTGAGAGAAAAAAAACACACACTTAAAGGAAAGAGAAATAAGACCCTAATAATGAGCAGTAATCAGAATCAGTAAGAAAGAAATCTACACAAAGGAAAAAATATCAAAAAGAAAATATTCTTTAGTAATATCAGTAAAGTTAATTTAAAGATATCTTTCTTTGATAAAAACAAATGTGTATAACAATCATGAAAAGATGAATTGCTATATGTGCAAAATAATGCTGTGGTCTGAATGCCTGAAGCTAGACCTTAAACTTTGTATATTTTTTGTCAGCACAAATTGAACTCTACAGGTTAAAAAAAATGACAGAAAGTTGAGTGGGTAGGGAGGTGGGGGTGGATCCTAAAGGAGTTGGGAGATAAATGGATAAATATACTAAAATACGACCTACGGAATTCTCAAAGAATTAATAGACGTATTATAAAAATTTCTGATCACCAAAATTATGATGTTAGAAGAGGAAAGCTTGGAAGGTAGGCAGGTTCTGGGGACTCTCTTTATGTATGGAATTAGTTCTCTCAAAAAAGGCCCCAGAAAGCAGTTCTGCCTCTTCTGTACACAGAAAAGATCTAGAGATCATCATGTATGAGACTCACACGTGCATTTGACTGGAAAATACTGAATCTGTTGTCACTTTGGCTGTAGACTTCCCATGCTCCAGGCAGGTGGGAAAATTTGCTATACAGTCTACAGAACCTTTTTAGTGCAGCCTGCGTACATCAAGGCAACTTTACCTTCTTATCAAGAGTTTCTTCCTTATAGAGGAAACTCCAAGCCTACTTGGCCTTACCAGTGGATTGTGGAAGTTTTGCTTGAAACGAACTCAAATTGGACAAAATTAGAGGACACAGCAGAGGCTCTATGATTTGATTGATTTTATGAGACTACCTTGTCTCATAGTAATATGAAAACCATGGTCTTACCCATGTTTCAAAGCTTCCTGTAAGGTTAGACTAAAGCCAAGACGACATCTATGCCTGGTCCCTTCGTCTATGACATCCTGCTTTGTCCCAGATCCTGCCTTTGCTAACATCAACTTGAATTCTAGTCTCAGGCTTTTTCATTTCAGGCAATTTAATTGAAAATGATTGGTAGGACAAGTAAACTCTCAGGGTAGAATACTCCTTACTTTAGTGTCTGTGACCAAAGTGTTTCATAAAAACCAACTTAGGGGAAGAATAGTTTACCTTGACTTTCAGTTTTCTAGGCTTTTAGTTCATCATGGTGTGGAAGCCATGACAGTGGCAGTCTATGTTAGAATTAGTTCACATCATGCAGACCCAGAAGCAGAGAGCAAGGGAGGAACAGGGGCTAGTTGTAACATTCATAGATCTAGTCACAGGACCCACTTCGGCTAGCTTGCCTGCATCTCCTGTAGTTTCCTTAGGTTCTCTAAGTAGCAGTATTAGTTTAGGTACAAGTTCAAAATATGAGCCTGTGGAGACATTTAAAATTCAAACAATAACACATAGGTCTTTTATATTAGATCTTTTGCTGACTAGTTGTCAATGAAAACTTTCAGTGATATATGTCAAGTATTGGTAGTATGGCAGCTTGCCGCTGTAAAGCGCCTACTGAGATTCTCATTTGTGACGAAGTGGGGTAGGATAATGTGGAAAGGGATGTGATGGTATGTGTGATATCTCTGTGGAGGAAAAGTAGCATATGTGCTGTAGATGTAGGTGACTGGGTGTTATTGTGTGCTATTCCTTTGAATAGGCAAAACAATAGGTGTCAGTGCAGTCTGGCATCACAATTCAAAGCCCAAAGTGAAAGATTTCCTGTCTGAATTTGTAGAAACTCTCATCCCTCAAAGTTGGAAGTCTGGATGAACTGAAAATTGGTAATTGAGGGTTCAGGGCAGAACCAACTAATCTATTGTTATCTATCTTTCTTTCTTTCTTTCTTTCTTTCTTTCTTTCTTTCTTTCTTTCTTTCTTTCTTTCTAATGTGTCTTTTACATCATGTATTTTGATCCCATTCATGTCCCCATCTCTTCACATCTGTCCTCCACCCCTACCACCCCCCAAATAAAACAAAATTTAAGAGAAAAAGGAAAAAAATAAAATAGAAAAAAATTAAAATATCTCGTTATGGAAGCTGCACTGTGATACAGTGAGTCATGCTGTAAACCCATTTATCCTTATATCTTTACTCATAAGAATTCATTGCAAAGAGTCATCGATCTGGTTGGAGGCCTCTGGTTTCTACTACACTATTGATGAGAGGTCCTCACTCAGACTCTTCCTGGGTGTCCTGTTGTTGCCTTGTGTTGTGGAGATCCTGCAGCTTTGAATCTGTGGGTCTGGTTCCTTCAAATGCTCCTGCAGATTGTAGATGGGGTGGATGTTGGGGCAGGCCAAGTTACAACCCTGGGTCTGGGCCTGGGCAGCTGTAGGGTTTGTCTGCCAGATGATTAATGTGGATAGCTTTGTCATTTTTACAACTTCAGGGCTGGCTTGCCCACACCTGCACTAACAGGGATGGCTCTCTTTTCCCTCTTTATGAGCAGAGGTCCAGCTCTCCTACCTGCCCAAGTGTTGATGGGCAGTAGGTGAGGTGTGTGAGGGAGGGCAACTCTCTCCTGCACATGCTGCCACAAGACAGATGGGTAATTGTGCCAACTAATCCCTTCCTTTAAATTCAGTCTACAGAGCTGAGAAGTTAGACTTTAGATAGGGATATGTAGGCAGCTAGTCTAAGAATCTCCAATCATACATCAGTGCAATATTTTTCTGCAGAATTCATTGCCACAATGCTTGAAGATAATGATTTTCCCTTGCTTCAAAATTATATTTCCCAAATAAGGTGTTTCCTACCTGATAAAAATCGCCTTCTATTAAATTTGTACTTTTTTTTTCCTAGACCATTGCACCAGCAGCTGACAGTCACTGGCTAAGAAATTCTGTACTTCTAAGGAAAAAAAAGAGAATATTTCTAAAGGTTGTACTAAGCTGTCTCTACTGTAAGAAGCAAAATCTCAAAAGTTACTCTTCAGGGTGGCAAAGAAGAGCTTCCGTTCAACAGAAACAAAAACTGTGCTGGTGAGGGGGTGACTAAGTCACTTCGGGCTCAGTCAGACTTTTCTCTGTAGTCTTGGTCCACCAGGGAAGGTTTGCTGTGGTTGCCTTAGAAACAGGTGAGTAGCAGTAGCATTTGGGATGGTAGGAGAATGTAATAGCAAAACAGGACCTGACCATCAGAAACAAAATGGCTACAGTCAGAATGACTATGTATATGTGACATGGAAAAGGCCAGTACAGTATGATACCCATCAGAAACAGACATGAGTAACCAAGTAGGATATTTCTTATTAGACCTGATAAAAGAGTGAAATAATGAGTCTGTAGAAGGCTGCAGTACACTATTCCAAGTGATATGCATACTTCCTTGTCTAGTTTTCGAAACAAGGTAAATTTTCAGCCCCATAGAGAGCAGCTCTTTACTCAGATACGTGTTTTTAGGCAGGGAAAATACTCCTGTGTCTCAAATTTTCAGGCTTCAGTCCAAGTTTTTCCTGATGCCTACAGGACCAAAGTGCTATTGTAGAACCTTATTGGAACACTTGTGGATAAAGTAATAACAGAGTTCTCAGTCATGTAGCAAAAATCTGATGGGTATTTTGTGAGTTCCCAAGTGTATCATTGAAATAAATGGTGAAATTCTCTGGCAGGTAGTGGATGACAAGGATAAATTTAATGAATAATATGAATAGCCACAGCTTCCACCACAGTTCTGGATGTTGTATTTTTACTAGAAGAAATTAATGACATTTCTGGTATGTAATCTGGAAACAGCAAACCGGTGAAGGTATTCTCTTTAACTTAGCAAGGATTTCTCAGAAGCAGTTCATTTCTCTGTTATTTGTTTATTCACAGCCATGCTCAAAAGACAGGGTTTTATTCTTTCAACATTTTGCAGGCCAGGACATTGGTGCTATTAATGACATCATGTTAATGGGAACGATGAGCAAGAAGTGGTAAGCTCTGAAGTTCCTACCCAACATCCTCACTTGGGTGGTCATGAGAGAATTGGTTAGGTACATGAAGAGATGTATACCTCTGCATACTTAGTACTTGATAGATTTATTTTATCATTTGTTTTATAAGGACTCCTGTCTCTTGACTATTTCTCTGCTTGTAGTTGGGAATTCACTTCTGTTTATATGGCTTTTTGTTTGCAGTGCACAGTTTTCTTATAAAAACATTGAAAACTGTGGTCTCTTCAAGCATCTCTCCACCATGATTTTCTGCTGGATGGTGGTTAGGACATGGTGGACCTCTTTGACAAATGCCTCAAATCATGATAATTTCAAAATTTTTAAAGTTGATATCAATGTAACCAGGTTCCAAGATGACTTTCTGTATGTGAAGTAGAGATTCTGGTATATTCACTCTGAGAAGGAGTCCTCATGCTCTCTCTCTCTCTCTCTCTCTTTCTCTCTCTCTCTCTCTCTTTCCCTCCCTCTGCCTTTCCCTCCCTCCTTTCTTCCTTCCCTCCACCCTCTCTGTGCAGATGGAGGCTATATGGATGAAGTATGGGTTCCTCATCTACCAGGAAACACATTTAAATGAAATGCTGATATACCGATTGGTGATTGTTTTATATTGTTTAATATTCTGGATAATGCTGAACTTCCCTGTAAATTTAAAGAGCTATTATGGAAAATAAATAACAGATTATTTCAACAATTAAAAGGGAATTACCATATGATCAAGCAGTCTCATTACTGGATATATATATCATGTCAGTGAAATAAAATCAGTTTTTCTGAGAGACATTTACACTCTCATATTTACTATACCACTTTTCACAGTTGCCAAAATATGGCATTAAGCTAAACACCCACATGGATAAAGTAGGATATGTACAATGTAAATTCATAATCATTCTTAAAGAAGAAAATCCTATCACTGGTGACAATGTGAATGAAACTGGAGAATACCGTGCTGAATGAAATAAGCCAGGCACACAAAGGCATGTGGAACATGATTTTATCCACTTGTCGAATGTAAACATTTTAAATCTGTAGAAGTAGAAAATACAATAGAATAACTTCTTGAGATATACTGCACACCATGGGACTTTAGTAAATGGTAGATAACAATATATTATACCTTAAAATCTCCAGCAAATTATCACAAAGATAATTTGCTAGAGATTTTTAAGGCTGTGTTAAATCATCCCACAATCGCCATATATTTTCAAATATCATGCTGTAAACAACAATTTTTCATAATGTTTGTCAATACTTGAAAGGAAGCATTACACAGTTCTACTTCATCTACATGTTAGATGATTTTAAGTTTTATGTGGAACTCAGAGTAAGAAAGAGCTATGAGACAGGTCTAGGTTTAGGTTAAGGTGCCATTGGGACTGTATTATTCTGAAAATTCCATCTTGCTGGAGGCTATATAGATAAGGACACTGGAGTTCCTGTCACATCCTGCACATAGTACAATGCACTGTGATTTTCAAGCAAGGCAATGTTATCCACAGTACCGGAATTCTTCCAGTAGACTTGCTTTTAGACGTATCATTGTGTCCCCAAAGAGACTGAACACCTACTCCTGGGTGAACATGGGCAGTCATAAGCTGGGTATTAGCACATTGTCATAATTTTGAGTGAGAAAAAACAAACTACTTTCTGATAGAAGCACTGGGCCCATGGATGGCTCTAGGTTCACTTCCCAGAACACCATTTATTTACAGGGACAAGTCCAGGCTACTTTACTGTGGCCTCTCTCTTCCAAATTATGCATATGAATGCTTTGAGTAGACATTATATTGTGTTGGTCACATATAATTCAACAAATGATAGTGATGATTATCAGAGAAAAAAAATGTATTTGTTTCTATGAAGTCATGGTAGAGACCCATGAGATTGCCTGACATGAGTTTCCATGTTTGCATGATTGTTTATGGGTGTGGAATGAACAGTGGCAGCAAACATGGGCTAAGAAGATAAAAGAGCTAAGACCTTAACTACTTTATAGATGAAGATCTGCAGGGAAATCAGCCTTCTGGACCTGATGAAGTGCTGATAAAGAATGAGGGGAATTTAGAATGCCCAGTGAAGAAGAAAGAGTAACTTGATTTTTGTCTTGTCTAGTTGGAAGAGCAAAACCCCCATTCCACTAATCTTCCCATACTATGTTGAAGATGTCCATAAATGATCAAAAACTTACCAGTGTTTTCCTATGTTTGAAAACTCTTGAAGCTCACTCCTCAACTCAGTAGAGTCCAAAGTTTCACAAGATGTAATCTATGACCAGCAACATTCTCAAGAGAGTTCAACTAGTTTGAGGATACTATTGACTTCTGTGCCAATCAATATCAAACAGACACATCTTGCTGGCAAGATACCCAAAGTCATCATTTGAACATATGTTTGATGTTCCTTAGTCAAAGTTTATATGCATTAATTGGGTAAAAGAACTCATGGTGGCAGCCAGGTGGTGGTGGTGGCAGCACACATCTTTAATCCCAGCAGATCTCCAGAGCAGAGGCAGGTGGAACTCTGAGTTTGTGGTCAACCTGGTCTACAAAGTGAGTTCCCGGACAGCCAGGTCTAAACAAACAAAAACAAAACAAAACAAAACAAACAAACAAACAAACAAAAAACTCTGTTTTGAAAAACAAACAATAAAAAAGAAGAAAAACAACAAAAAGAATCCATGGTGGTTTCCTATTCTCTGTGTCTCCTACTCATTAATTGTTCTAACAATTTGAGATCAGAATGAAAGAATTCATGTTTTCATTCATGTCCTTCAAACTCCAAGGAGTATGTAGACATTTAAATAATTTTAGCTGTTCGGAGAATAAAACAAGGGCTTCTAAAATTCCTTTCTTCTCTTTCCCTTCCTCCCTCCCTTTTTTTTTTTTTTTTCCTAGAATTCCAGCATAGTTCTGGGGTATGAACTGGTAGTCACATACTCTTGCAAACATTGTGTTTTGCTTTATTCTCTTTGAAGATAAAAGAGTCCGAATGTTTGATCATTAACATCATTGGAAAGATGGTCATTTATCTAGGTGAGCTGGGCATTTGCTTCATGGGTGACCACATTATGTGAATGATTACCATCACATAATTCTACCATCAAACCTATGAGAGACCATGACTTAGATATAAAAATGACATTCATTGTCATACAAATCACAGTGAAATGCATGTTAATAGCATTCAAAGCTGGAATACTGCCGTAGAATTCTCCATTTCTTCAATTTTCATCCCTTACAATAGACACTTTATATTTCAGGCAGTTGCTTGCCCCAAGGGAAACAGTTGTGAGTTGGACAATGACTCATCTGTCTTTCAAAGACCCATTAAAATAAGCACAATTCTCATTACAGGGAATCTGAGAATTCTTATTATGCTCTACACCAGAGATGTCAACTATTGCAGTGATTGAAGCTTTACATAAAGAAAATCTTACCTAATTAGCTTAACTATATTCTGAGGCAAACTTTTATCTAAGGATAATTTTCACCTGGGATTTTTCAGAAGTATTTAATTTCACAGCTTTTATTTATTTTATTTTATTTATTTATCTTATACAACACAATGAAAAGAAAAGAAATATATATGATGAAATGAGCATTTTCTTTTAAAAAACAATATTTTTGTATTGATTTATTTTGGATAACATGATTATATGCATTAATTATTTCTTATTTTGAACCTGGAGTTTTAGTGCAGGAAGCTCAATGATAATATCCTCAACCAATTATTTATATTTCTTATATCACTTATATTTTCTTTTTTCTCTTTTTTTCCGAGGCAGGGTCTAACATAGCAGGAACTGGCCTCAAACTTGCTATGTACCAATGATGGCACTAAACTTCTGAACCTCCTGTGTCTGCCTCCCGAATAGCAATATGATAGATGTGCATCACCACATTTGGCTTTTATATTTTTAATACGGCATTGTGTATCAAACTCAGGACCTTGTGCATGCTAAACACTCAACCAACTGAGCTACATCTTCAGCCCATTCCTTATATTTTCTAATGAGAGAATGAAAGTTTAAGGAAAAGAAAATATTTTATAGGGGCTAAAATTTAGGTTAGTATAATTAATTTTGAAGGAAAGTATAAAGATGGAGTTTTAAATTAAAAGTTATTTTTAACTGCTACATAAAAATAAAATTGCACATATTTATGTGGCACTAAATGATTTTTTCTAAGTATGTTCAATGTACAATTTGTGAGAACATTAAAAATATTTCCTTAACTTTCTGAAGTACAGTGCATTATCATCATTAGCCACACAATTATGTGATAACACAATGGAACTCCAACTTAGTATTTACTAGTCCACCTTTTTTTATCCTTCCTTCTTCATTCTCTCCCCAGCCTCTGAAAACTACTGTTCTTCTTACAATTTCTGTGAAATAATTCTTATTTTAATTCAAGAAGTTAAGGTAAACATAAATATTATGCATTTTAAATCTTGATCCATGTGGATATGTCTGCTTTTGGTTGTTATTGTTATTTTTTCAAATAAATGCATCTTCCATTAAGAAAAAACAATAACCCCACCCAAAATTTATAGGATTGTTTCTTCTCAGGTAAAACTGATAGAATTAAAATTTAATGTCAGAAGAAAGTATATATTTTAATTATATAAATGAAGGAAAGTGGCTATTATCAAACTCAGTTAAAATTGCAGACATGGGCTTATAACAGTAGAAAAAAATCAGAAGTATAAAGGCAGATAGTATATTCTCCTGCTTTAAAACATGTATTCTTCACATCTATTCTTATCTATTAGTTACTAAATAAAACTAAACAAAGAAATATGAACATAATTTTGCCTGGTAATACATTTTTACATAGAAATGAGAAGGTTGACCAATAATTTTGTCATTATTATTAAGAGATGCACATAGCAGTGTATTAGAGATAGTAGTGTATTAGAGATATAAAAATTGTATCTAGGATTACAACTTTATCTCTTAATGCTACAAATTTGGTGGTTCTCATTGTGCTTCAGCAACAGCAGATGCTCAGCTGATTTCTGTCATGATTATTGTAAGGATCAACTGAAGATTTTATTTTGGAACTGAGGGCTAAATTAAGAGTCTAGGTAACTTAAGTTTTCAGTATTTCAGAACTAATGTGAATAATGTATAATATGTTCAGTAACATGCGAATTGCAACTGTCAGTATTAGTTTTAGGAATATTTAATCCAGTGGAAGCTGCTGTGTCTCTCTTAACCAAGTGACCACATGTTTGCATAAAGAATTATTTGACCAATATTCATAATGCTGGACATAGGGAATATTCCATGTTTTCAGAGTTAATTGATATTTTATTTTGTAATTGTCAATACTGGTGACACCAGTTCACATAAATACATACAATAAAATGGCAGAGTATATTGTTCATTGTATGCATGAAGTTCCTTTAATGAGACTTTTGTTTGTTTTGTGACAGGGTCTTTCCAGTCTCATCTGCCTCCTGAGAGTTGGGATTGAAGGCATATGCTCCCATGCCTGCCAATTTAATGATTTTTAAGATGAAACTCAAGTTAACCATTCAAACTATAATTTAAAAATAAATCCAACCTACTAATAACACAGTTCAGGGATATACTAATTTGATACACTTACATGTTGAGGAATAATGGAGGAAAACATGTCTTTCTTTTCCATACTTAAACAATTCTTTCTACATGAGCAGATATCTTTGCATGTACAGTGAAAACACTATAATTCATAGCATACCATAGTGTCTAATCTCTGCCAAGATGTTTCAGTGGCCTTAGTTGGCACTATGTGTTGTCATGGCATGTGCAGTGAAATGTGCATATGTTTCTATTTTCAGGTCAAGACCATGGTGAAATTATGTGATACTATATGGGTGAGCCCAGCCAGAAACACCTTGAATTCATTATGTATTTGATTTTCAATTTCTTCTTGGGTGTTATATGTTAGATATCTTCCATTGTGGCCAAATTTTTCAGGACCTTCACATTTGGTTATAGACTCCATATAACCTAGTTTAAAAAAACTTTGACCTAGACATTAGGTTTATCTGTAAATATAGATCAGGTTTGAAAGATGTATTTATATTTTAATCATGGGACATATAATTAATATAAAACCTTTGCTACTTGATGCAGACAGAATTGTGTCCTCTACAAATTCCTAGGTTAAATCCTCATTAGTATGATGGCATTTGTTGCTAGGGCTTGCAAGATAATTGGCTTTTAGATAAGGGCATAAAGATGAAGTATCAGTGGAGTTAGTGTCCTCATGAGGAGAGACTAGAAATCCTCCACTCTCTTTTGTCACTCTGTCAGGACACAGAAAAAGACTTCAGTCCTTCAGGTTCAAATATTTATATTTACTTTCTTCTTCTTCTTCTTCTTCTTCTTCTTCTTCTTCTTCTTCTTCTTCTTCTTCTCCTCCTCCTCCTCCTCCTCCTCCTCCTCCTCCTCCTCCTCCTCCTCCTCCTTCTTCTTCTTTGAAAACCATTCTCTCTAATTCAGCCATGGTCTTTTCTAACCTTTTCCCTCCATAATTCCTGGCCCAAGCAATAGTCATACTGATGTATACTATTCCTATGCATAAAAGTCTTCTGTAGATTCTCATAAATTTTAGAAAAATGAAAATATACTTTGCCTTTGCACAGTACTTTATTCTGGCTATGCAGCTTTCTTTCAAACGCTGCAGTCTCTTGGTAAAATATATTGGCAATAGCAATATTTCATCATTCTCTACAGTGTCCTGTGGACACTCAGACTCCCTCACTTGCTAAACCTTATATTTCTAAGGCAGCCATTTCTCTAGATATCACTGACGCCTTCCCTTTTGTTGCACTACTGACTTTCTTAGGGAGCTCTTTCCAAATCTTGTTAATCTTTATTGGTTACTCTTATTTTATCACCTCCATGTTTCTTTCATTATCCGTATTAAAATGGAAATGTTCAATTACCTGTGTGATTAATTATTTAATGTCTGGTAAACACAGCCTTGTTTGGCACCATATTTTTACCCCAAAGAAACTGAATCTTAAGTCCATTATTAAGGGAGACAGCTGTATCTGCTCAGTACTTGATGAAGGATGAATTTCTACTAGTATTTGCAATGACCATGGGCATACTGTATTTTTTTTTCAATTTGAATTTTTTCTTTTTCTTTTATTTTACAAAACAATTCAGTTCTACATTTCAGCCACAGATTCCCTTGTTCTCCCCCCTCCCGCCTCCCTCCCCTTCCCCGCAGCCCACCCCCCATTCCCAACTTCTCCAGGGCAAAGACCCCCCCCCCAGGACTGAGATCAACCTGATAGACTCAGTCCAGGCAGGTCCAGTCCCCTCCTCCCAGGCCGAGCCAAGCAACCCTGCATAAGCCCCAGGTTTCAAACAGCCAACTCATGCAATGAGCTCATGACCTGGTCCCACTGCCTGGATGCCTCCCAAACAGATCAAGCCAATCAATTGTCTCACCTATTCAGAGGGCCTGATCCAGTTGGGGGCCCCTCAGCCATTGGTTCATAGTTCATATGTTTCCATTCGTTTGGCTATTTGTCCCTGTGCTTTATCCATTCTTGGTTTCAACAATTCTCGCACATCTAAACCCTCCTCTTTCTTGCTAATTAGACTCCCAGAGCTCCACCAGGGCCTAGCCCTGGATCTCTGCATCCAGATCCCTCAGTCGTTGGATGGGGTTTCTAGCATGACAATTAGGGTGTTTGGTCAGTTCGGGCTTATTTAAAGAGGATTCTTTTTCATTTTACATACCAATCCCAGTTTCCCCTCCCTCCCCTTCTCCCACCTCCCATCCGTTTCCCACAGTCCCACCTCCATCTACTCCTCTGAGAGAATAAGGCCTCCCTAGGGGAATCAACCAAGTCTGGCATACAAGGTTGAGGCAGGACAAAGCTCCTCCATGCTGTGTAAAGGCTGAGCAAGGTATCCTACCCTAGTGAATGTGTTTCAAAAAGCCATTTGCATACTTTGTTTTAAGAGGACAGTCTTGTAGCTATGTCAGAGCTGAGTGAGGGTGACACTAGGGGAGTGCAGCTGGCTGATGAATGTAAGCATCCATGAAGGTATCGCTCCTGCACTACTGGGGACAGGAATATGTGTGAGAAGGACTGGTGCAGTGGTAACCCCAGAGAACACTAAGAGGTATGGACAGGATACGATAAAAAGGGAGATTATGGAATCTACTTTTAAAAAGGAACTACTTGTTTTAAATAAGATAAGTAATGAAAATTGTTAATATATAATGGAGTTTTTAAACTGAATCTGTCAAATGTTAATGGACATTTAGACACCGTTAATGTAATCTTGACTGTGTATATTGTATATACTTGTTCGATAAACTTTTTTTGTGTTCTAAGCTTTTTTTAAATTTTAGACAATAAAGGGGAAATGTGGTGGTATTGTGTTCCCCAAAATATTGTGTGCCCTAGTAAACTTATCTGGGGTCAGCGACAGAACAGCCACTAGATACAGAGTCTAGAAAATGGTGGCATTCACACCTTTAATCCTAGCACTCCAGAAGTAGAAATCCCTCTGGATCTCTGTGAGTTCACGGCCACATTGGAAATGGCCAGGCATGGTGACACATGTCTTTAATCCCAGAAAGCGAGCCTTTAATCCCAGGGAGTGGTGGTAGAAAGCAGAAAGGTATATAAGGCTCAAGGACCAGAAACTAGAAGCATTTGGCCTGGTTAAGCATTTGGCTGGTTAAGCTTTCAGGCTTTGGAGCACAGTTCAGCTGAGAGCCATTGGGATGAGGACACAGAAGCATCCAGTCTGTGAAAACAAGACCAGCTGAGAAGTTGGCCAGGTGAGGTTAGCTGTGGCTTGTTCTGTTTCTTTGATCTTCCAGTTCACCCCAATACCTGGCTCCAGGTTTGATTTTATTAATAAGAACTTTTAAGATTCCTGCTACAAAGAGGTCCACTGTCATGGAGGCCATAGAATAGACAGATTCACAGAGGAATTTAAAACTTCATTGAGTCAGTTTTACGTGACAAAGAAAGAAACATGGGACAACAGAGAAAGAAACATGGGAAGAGGGATGGGTTAACACATGGTGTAGTTAGCAACGTGAATAAAGACCACACACTTTATTTTTGGAAATATGCCTACATTAAAAGTTTCACACGGATGCTAATATTTTCTCTTCTTTTTAGTGGTAACCCACAGGCAGAAGGTGCCTTGGGCTATTAGTACAACTTTTCTGTATCAAAGTAATTGAAAAAAAAAAAAAACATGTGGAATTATAGCTTGTGACTTAT
Source organism: Peromyscus leucopus (assembly GCF_004664715.2). Lineage (NCBI taxonomy): Eukaryota > Metazoa > Chordata > Mammalia > Rodentia > Cricetidae > Peromyscus > Peromyscus leucopus. Next base: position 1,959,966 of record NC_051064.1, on the reverse strand, counting down.
TTGGTTAATATCTGGATTTCATATGTGTTTCTTGGTTTAAGATCACATAGAATAAAAATGGGCTTTATTGTTAGTAGATTGCTGAGTTTAACATTCATGACTCTTAAGCATTATGCATGTTTCTAATACCTTGAATACTGCAGCACCCTTTGTGTGTATAATCTCAGGGACACTGAATATATAGGGTTTTCAGTCTTCTCTGGTTTACACATATGCACTTTACTTGCCAACAAGTTTTTTTTTTTTATGCTATATATATTTGAGTGCTGGTACTTAAAAACCCAATAACTTCTGTCTGTATTACATAAAATTTGGGCTCACTAGTATCTTTTACATACTTCAAACATTTTCAAAAATGTTTTCCTGTGGTCTATACACTGCACTCATTCTGCTAATAACACTGAACATTCTCAAAAGAAAGTGCTCATTTTAGTAGGGTATGTGACATGTCTAACATGAGCATATTATATTACAGTATTAATAAGATAGGCTAGTAAATAGATTTGGATGAACAGTGAAGTAGACCAATGGGTTAATTAGAGTTTTTCAAGTTGAACAACTGATTTAGATGAATGAATGAAAGCCCCCAGTGCAAGCTTTTGCTGGAACTAGATGAAATCTAAATGAAAAGACTGGCTAGAAATCATCACTGCAGTACAATACAGAGAAGACACCAGTGACTAAAAGATAGTAGGAAAATGTCCCTGAAAGGAATGCTCAAATGCTCTTAAGAAAAGCCTAATATAAACAATATAGTGATGATATGTATTGCAACAGGGACTTACACCCTTTGCTAATGAAAATGCCAAATGATATCACCACTTAGGAGGAAGACACAGATGGAAGTGGAAAGTGCCTTCGAAGGGCAAACAGAGAATGAAAGCATGTTCAAGATGGAACAGAGTAGGCATTTCCTTCAATAGTTGGAACTATTCCCTGATTTCTATCATGGTCTTTGGAGTTCCTGCACTCACAGAGGATGGATAAATGATGCACCCAAAGATGACAGACTCCAAGTATTGGTTTCTCGTTCTCAACAATGACATCTTGTCCTTAGAAGTGGTTCAACTAAAAGCAATGTAGAGTATGCACTAAACAGTTTGTGATGACTTTTACAGAGGACTACAAATGTTTCTCTAAATGAAGGACCTGTACATTTTTGCAAGTAGGAGATTGATTACCCTAAGAGCTGGTTGAGACACGGTTTGTAACTACAGTTGTTTTGAATTAAGGAACATATTACATTATGAAATTCTTTGTATGGCTTAGTTCAGTTTTATCAATCACTCCTACACACCTCCTCTGCAATTAGAATTTAGGCAATTAGGAAATCCATTGAGTAGTTTCAGTATAGGAGTGAGAGATAGTGCTACTATGTGCTAACCACTGAATAGGAATTAGGAGTTTGAAAAGGGGTATAGATGAAGTGAACTGGTGATGGTTGGAGACAATCACTTGATTATGTGAAAAGGAGCTAATAGAGAAAGGGAAATAGAGAAGGAAATTCATAGGAAGATGTCTACACAATTACATACTCTGCTGTGGAGATGGCACTTCTTGTTCTGTGTGGATTCTTCTTAAATTGATACACACAACTCACAAGACTTCCAGAAGCTGGAATCTAAACCCCCTTAATTCCCAGACTTTCTCTGTTGGTACAACTCCAGTCAACCCTAACCTGCTGTCTTTTTCTCTGTCCTTAGGCCGTTCTCCCAAGATATAAGGTCAATTTAATTCAATTGAACTGATTTGACCCATTTGTGTCTATCGATTGCTTGGCCACTGATTAAGCACTTCACTCTCTTACCTGCTGTACTTCCTCATTACCTGAGCTCCTTTTCTCCGAGCTGGAAAGAATGAGTCTGAGTCATTCATCTCTGCCCGGTAGGATAGGCACCTGCCTCTGGTGGAATGCTGGATGGCCCAAGCTGTTAAGCTGCCTTGAGGAAGAGAGTTTCCCTTCCCTGTTTGTGTGTGTGTGTGTGTGTGTGTGTGTGTGTGTGTGTGTGTGTTTCAATGGAATGAAATCAGAGCTGAGTTCAGTTTCTCGCTTTTTTTGCCAAAGGAAGGTAAGTTTGTTAAAGGTAATAAGTTAAAAACTTTGATTTTTATCTCAAGAAGGGAAGAGATCTAAACATAACATTACTTTGCGATTTGCTTGAAATGATGACATCTGTTACTTTCTACTAGTTAACAAAACTTCTCGGCTGATGTTCTAGCTTTCTTCAGGGAAGGGCATTATCAGCCTTGTAACTCTCTGGGCTACCTGAGTCTGAGAGGTCATGAGTTTCCAGAGCCTTTCAAGTTTCTCTGAGTTCTCTGAGACTAGAGAGTCAGTCCCTCTTCCCTCCAAGAAGGAACATTACAACTTGGCAGACATAGCTACAGCATGGCTGTAAAGGGTGAACTATTTGCTTTCCCTCTGGCGATACAGAAGGAAGTAAAAGCCAAGACAGGGAAAAATCTCAGGTAGCCATACCTACAATTGCATAGGGAGACCAAGGGATGGACATCTTGTGAACTGTAAACCGTGCTGCTATGGGTCTTTCAGGAACACATGTCCCTTTGAGTTATGTACGCACCAGTAAGAAATCTCATACTTGTACTCTTGTAGGTAGGTCCAATAAATGTCCTAGTTCCCCAAACTAGGCATTTGTCAAACTTTGTAGTTGTTTGTTTGTTTGTTTTATTGATCATTAGTGCTTCATCTGGTACAAATAGGCGTCCATTCTCATTTCCCCAGAAAAGTCTCACAAGTGGATAGAGAAGAGATTAAATAAAGATGGGTTTGCTTTGCTGTTTTGGGCCTGTGGCAAATGAGTAGATCATGGAGAGGTGTATGCCTTGGAATGGAATCACGTACTTCATGGCCAGAAAGCAAAAGCAGAGGAAAAAACTAGGACCCCATGGTCTCCTTCAACAATATGTCACCAATGATCTAAGGATCTCCTGCTAAGACTATTTTCCAAATATTTGGTATCTCCTCAGTAGCACTGCCCTGTGGACACATATTTTTTGGGAGGACTATGGAAGGTGTCATCTGGTACAGTAATTGGACAGATAACAAAGGACAAAAAAGTAGCTTCCATGGTTGCTGCAGAGCCTTGCTTCCTCCCCAAGGTTCCCAATTAGCCTCTCCTCATTTTCTCCACTTGCTTACCTTGTTATAGGAGTCCTAGTCACAGCATTCTGATTCTGGAAACTTCCACATGATCCAGTGACTAAATCAAAAGAGAAGAAAGGTTCATGGAACAGTTTGTTGAACAGCTGAGCAATCTCAGTTCAATAAAGTTCCATAGAAGACACATCATTACTTAGAACTGACGATTCCAGGGGACAAATCATCTGTGTAATTCCTGGATCCTTGCAACTATACTTTTGGATAAAACTGGGAGTAGAAACAGCAATAAATAGAAATGATCATCTTTGTGATATTTTGAAGAACTAATTGTAATAAATATATAAATTTTATTATTATTTATTTTGTTCCAGGTTCTGTCCCAAAGTTTTAAATCATATGATGCAGTTATCTTGCCATCCATTTTATAAGAGGAAAATTGAGTCATTAAAGAGTTAAATAACTCCTGACATTTTCAGCACGGCCAAGGCCCAGTAACTTGGTTCAATCCCAGGGCCAGGTGCGTCCGATATGTACTAAAACCCTTTGTACACCACATCTGAGATAAGATGTAGGAAGATAGTCTAGAGGTTGTTGCTCAGGATTGAGTATTTCTATCTGAAAATGATACTATTTGAAGAGCTTTGGGAGGATTCTTGGAAAAGAAAATTTGTATAAAGGTTTTTACTTTAAATTCGTAAATATTTTAAACATCTTTGTGAAATATCACTAGCAGACTCTGAAATATTTTTTAAGTCTTGTTAGATTATACATCTTAGAGATCTGGAAAATTATATATGTATATGTACAATGTATAAAATTACAAAGATATATAAAATTACACACACACACAAAACACAACACAACCCATGTGTTTTCCATACTCAAACACTGCCATCTTGGCAAGTTGCTTGATCTCCCTAAACTATGGTTTACTTCCTTGTTTTGTGGTGTTTTGAATGGTGTTCCTCATAAGGTTGCCATTGGATGGTTGGATGAAATCTGCCATAACTAAGAACTCAATGAGTGCTGTGAACATTGTTATCACTATGGCTATTTGAAATTAGCAAACATACTGGCCATTGGAAATATTGCTCTTTTATTTGTAGCAAGTATAGAATAAAATTTTCATATCTGATTGGGGAAAATTTTCTTTTACTCTTAAAAAGAAAATTATATATTAATTATGGAAATGTAAAATGTCCTTTTTTGCCTGTGTATGTGTGTGTACTATATTCATGTGGGCACATGTACATGAAGATGGATGCACATGTGTGTTTATGAGTGAGGAGGCCAGAGGTTGATAAGTGTTTTCCTTGATGACTCTCCACCTTGTTTATGAGGTAAGGCTCCCTCAATTGAGCCTAGAACTCACTGATTCTGCTAGCCCAGCTAGCCAGCTTGCTCTACAGAATACCTGTCTCTGCTCCCTGAGCACTGGGACTTACAAGTGGACCTTGACACTTGCTGCCATTTACATGAGTTTTGGAGATTTGAATTCAAGTTCGCATACCTGCATGGTAAACGCTTTACCAACTGAACCCATTCCCGGTCATATAAATAATTTTTAATTGGACACTAATTTTTCAAACTGCATAAGTATCTTACATTGGTTATGTCACAGAATTAATTCTGTCATAGCAAATAAGTTGCTGCTGGAGTCATATTTTATTTTATTTTTTAAGTACAAGTGTTTTTCCTGCATGTGTGTGTATGTACCACTTATGTTCCTGATATCCATAGAGGCTAGAAAATGACATTTGTTATCCTAGAAATGAAATTACAGATGGTTGTGAAGTGCTGTGTGGGTCCTGAGAATCAAACCTGGGTTCTTTAGAAGAGCAGTAAGTGATTCTAACCACTGAGCAACCTCTCCAGGTCTATGTAGTCAGGTTTTAAAAACTGTTTTTTTGTCATCCATGCATAGTTAAGTAATGCATTTTAGAAAAAGATGAACTTTAATTCTTTTCTGGTGTGTGTGTGTGTGTGTGTGTGTGTGTGTGTGTGTGTGTGTGTGTGTGTACAGCCTCATGCACACATCTTCACAAATGTGCAATTCACCAGTTTCTCAATAGAACCTGTTATCAATTCCCTTTCTCCAAGTTATCACAGCAAAAATGCCACTTCAAGTCTCACCTGGAGAGAAGCAGGATTGGTAAATCCACTAAAAAAAAAATTATATTGGCCAAGAGTGCTTCAGCTTAATGCAAGTTTGTACACAGCTTGTTTCCCAGGTTTTCAGGACAAGGCCATATCTGACCTCCTGGTAAGTCACCAAGAAATTCCCAGTGGAACATTTACAGCATCTACTGAATCATGCTCGGAATCAATGTCATACCAGGGATGAAAGAGTCTGTTTTTTTTTCTTCATCCCCAAATTCTTGATGTTTAACTGATGATGCATGTGTGACCCCAAAGTTGTGTTTTCTATACATAGTGTCAGCTCATGTCTCCTTGATCTTCTCCTGTCTGTATTTTTAAAGCCAACCTTATAAGAGTGTTTTGTAAACCATGTAAAGAAACTAATTTAAGAGTCATAGTCTGTCAAAGATGACCAAAATAAAGGGAAATTGTACCATTTGCTGCTCGTTTTAGCTTTCAGAGAGACTCTGGAAACAACTGGATAATAGTTTTTCGAAATTTATTTATATATGATACTTTCAACTACTAACAATTTACACACATTTTGAATAATTCTAATTACCACACTAAGTCAATATCTTCATAACATATGAATCAATGTATATATTTAAAAAATATGTGGCGTTTTCTAGTTTAACTGACCATTCAATCCATTGATGAGAAAGACCAAGCTTGTTAATGTCCAATGGCCACAGTAATAGTTCCATTATATCATACTATTCATTACTCTGTATTGCATTGATATGCTAATGATGTTAATAGTATCCTTGAGTTTTTTCTCTGTCATCTGTTTATTAATAATATTTTTAATTTATAATATAATCACATAGTTTCATCCCTGACTTTCCTCTCTCCCTCCACACTGCCATGGACTTCTCACCTTGCTCTCTTTCAAAGTCATGGCCTTTTTTCCTTTAATTGTTGATACATATTCATATGCATACACACATTATACATATATTTCTTAATACATAAATATAATCTACTTAAAGCATCAGTCATTGTGGTGATTAATCTAGATTGCCAAATTGATGGGATTTAGAATCACCAAGGAAGCAAATCTCTGACCATCTCTGTGAGGGAGTTGGACATGTAACAAATTGAAGTGGGCGGATCCCCTCTACATGAAGGAGATACCATTCCATTGGCTGCTGGCTCTGAGTATCTAAAAAGAAGAAGACAAGTTGACAACAAGCTTGTCTCTCTCCTTCTACTTCCTAGTTGTGGATTCAAAGATTGGTTACCAGTGTTCCTGCCTCCAATCCCTCCCTGCCATGCTTGCTGTGTCCCCTCACTGTAAGCCCAAATAAGTTGCTTTGGTCCGGTAGTTTGTCAAGCAAAGAGAAAATGAACTAATTGAGTCATTCACTGGAACACATCTCAGAGATTGGAGTTTTGGTAAAACTATCTACTTGGTAAAACTGGCATGGGTAGAGAACAGAATCCATCACAGATATCATTCTTTTATGAGGCACTCATCTACAACAGAAGAGAAGACAGCTTTTTGTCATCGTGGCTGCTATGAAGTGTACACTCCAAAGATTATGTCAGGCTTCTTCAGACATGTATCTTTCACTCTGTGACATTATTATCTGCAAGGTCACAGGTCACCTATGACCTAAGTGAGGATTGTCTTATTTGGGCAATTATTTATTGTTTGGAATGCTTGAAGAGGAATAGAAAGGCATAAACTCCTCAAACAGTTTTGAAATCTAGGACTTCTGGAATCAGAAAGAAGAGAGATAAATGCGTATACTCAGGTTTCTCCTGTTTCATTTAGTCAGGGGCAGTTGCCTATGGAACAGTATCTCCTATATTTGGGGTGAGTGTTCTCATCTTTACTGAATTAGTTTTATTAATCTAGTTTTTTTGTATTCATTTTTTTATGGCTTAAGTTGCTTACTTTTCCTAATTAGGATTTGAGTATGGCTGTGTATACCTCTTATCATATCTGTCCAATCTGTATGTCAATCATGTTTTGAATAAGCATGTGTGGATACATTTGAACATTGATTCAAGTGTATGATAATGTAAGAGAAAAACTTCAGGATATGTGGAAAATATAAGCTAGAAATGGAAGTTGGAATGTATGAGGTTTCAAAAGTAGGTAGAAACTTCAAAGAGTTTTCTTGGGCAATTCTATCTTGCAGAAGTTGCAGATTAGCATTTAACACACACACACACACACACACACACACACACACACACACACACACACCTACCTACACAATTCACATATCTTTGAAAAAGATAATCTGTGGCTGAGAAACAAATAAAATGCTGCATTTTGACATATTTTTAAGAATTCAAAGTAATGTGTGATATGAACTTTGCATTATCCAATGATTTCATTTTCTTTTATCTAAACATTGTTTTGAGATTATTTCTCTATCCAATCATTGACACTATTCTCTTTTTGAACTATGTCACAAGATAACTCATAGCTAAAGACACTTCTATACAGAAGTGAATAACCACAGAGAAAAAAATTCAGAAGCCTCTAAGGGAGGGGAAATTTTCTTTGAATATAGTTCCTGGGAAAATTATCCCAGGCTCTTACTTTTATAGGAGTGGAGAAGTTTTGTGTGCTTATGTTCTTGCTTGATGATACATTTTCATTGGAGAACCAAAATCTCATCTCTCTAAGGGCTGGATATATGAGGATACAATCACAGCATTTCTTTCCTACACAGGCTGTATAATGTTTCTAGTCATGAGGCTCTTACAAATACTTACATCAAATTGATGCATTTTGGGGGGGCAAACACTCAAATTAAGAATCATTTGCCAAAATTTGAAAGTGGTGTTAGTATTAGACAGTAAAGTGATGTATTTGAAGACAACTATCGAAACTGAATCTCCTGTTTTGAGAACTGGAAATGCAGAAATGTTAAGAATCAGTGGACAGAACAGAATCCGAGGAAAGTGGAGCCTGGGTAGAAGGCATTTCAAGTTTGCTCTCTTTTCCCATTAACAATGGTGCCCTAATGACTGAGATTCAGCTGATTTTATTGTCGGAAGATAAAAGGCATCCAATCATCCCCTCACTGGCATCTCTAATGAGCTAGGGTTATTTTACCTCTTAGCTTACATGTGAAAATCAATAGAATAAGCTCACCCTTTAGCTTTCAGTCAAGTCTGGACACATCGGAGTGAGGAAGAACAGTTTATTTGTGGTCCCCTCACATACAATGAAGATCCTGTAGTGGTTATTTTCCCCTCACCTTTGCTTGACCTGAAAAATTTTAATAAGATCTGAAATATCTCAGGCTTGACCTTCCACTGTCAAACAGCAATCAAGATGCCATGTTTAAAAACTGACATTAAAGCAGAAAACACATATGCTAAGCAATACTACATGAAATGAATATTTCCCAGTAATTTGTAGTGGAAGGGTTGTTACATTGTGCAAATACAAGCTTAAAATCTGGACAATTAACAAATTCATATGAATGTTTCTTGGGTCTTTTGGCTTTTGAATAAAAAAATAACACCCATCTTTGAAATTTGGTTACCATTAGATAGAGCATTAAAAAAAAATCAGTTTATATATGTGTTCATATTAACTTAAAATTACATGTTCATAAATGTAATATTTTTCATATACTATGAATCCCAAATTATTTGGTGCTCCCAAGTGGTTTTGTATTTACTGTATGCAGTTCTATCAAGTGGAAGATTGAGAAAGCATTTAACCAAGGGTGGTTTTTTTTAAATATGAGCAATATTTTTAAAAGAAAATATTACTGTGTGTTTAAGAATTGTAAAATTAATGCTAATCTGCAGTTTGAAGGAGGTCAGAGAACCAGAGATTTTCTATGCTTAAAGCTTAGATGCTTTACTGTGCAAACATTATTTAGATGTGTATAATGTATACCTTTTCAGGTGGCCACATGCTTTACCCCTCTGGTATCCGAGAAGCCTGTGGTATCTGACACTTGGAGTGGTTATTTTACTGAAGACTGTGGTGGGTTATTGGTTAATAGTGATAATGTAGAGGACTGCATACAGTAAGTTTTAAATGTGTCCATAAAGACATGTAAAAGTGCACCCTGCTGGGAACTCTACTGTTCATGCTGAGGTTTAAACACTGAATGGCCTTCCCAGGGGATTTGCACTTTCACAAGTACTTAATGCAGCCTTAGGTGTCTCAGGGGCATTAGTAACTGTCCACTGAATATCCTTTTTAAGGGGACTTAACAATGGCTTAGTTCTACCTCTCTTGAAATATGGGATTCATGTTTTTCTCCCTTAAAATGTAGTGATCCTAGAGGTAGTCAGGAAGAGCAGGGAATGAAAGTATCCCAGGATGGCTACAATGTAGGCGAGGGCAATGTTCCCTGTGGTGCTTTGTGGGTGCCTTTTAACCCTATGTTGAAAGGATTACTACTTTACAGTGGGCTACAATTGAAACTCCAAAGCTATTAAATCATGGGCTTTCACTGTGAGCTTTCATTATAAAAAAAATTCTATGAACTTTTGATGATTTACCCCTCCGAGTGAAAGGTTCTTTTCTAAATCCCAGCATTGTGTAGGTATAGCCAATTCCAGGATTAGAACTCAGACCTTAGATTCATTCCTTTCTGAAAAGCTGTTATAATTGCATTTTGAACCAGCAGAGTTACGGACTAAACCAATCCAAGTTAAACCCACAAGGTATAGACAGAAATGATTTTAGGAGTATGAATGAAGAAAAAGTATATATAGGATCTAAGAGAGTTTAATAATATGTACATAAATTCGTAGACAAATAGTTAATACAAGAGAAGTTACAGTAACATTGTCTCTTGAGATTATTATACATATTTGGAAAATTAAAAGCAAAACTCTTAGACTATTCAAGTCAGGGTGAGTATGTTTGCATTGAGGTAACAAACAAAAAATGGTCTTCAGCAAACATTTTTTTTTTAAATTTATTTTTCACAATACCTTGGCCATCCTGCAGGCATCTGTCTTGCACTTTTAGTGACCCAAGTTTGCCTGATTTTCAATATATGAGTGTCCACTTTGTGCCCATGACATGGGATGGAACATCTTGGGGGTCTCACGGGGAGTAATAAAAACACCTGTAAATAAGACACCACTTTCACGTGTTTCCCTGCACAAGTAAATAGGGAAGCTCAGTAATCTCCCTTTCCTAATCTTATCACAGGTGAAGGAGGAGAAGACCTGGAAATGTAGATAAACAATCCAAAGGCTTGCAGCATGAAAGATGACAGAATTGTGTGTGGGAAATCCACACTCTCTAGGGCCATTGACAATGTATATTACTGAATTAACAACACTCATTTCAAATAATTTTTTTTACTGAAATTACTTTCAATGATTTCTTCATAAAAATCCATGATAAATTTTTTTGTAAAACCCATGCAAATATAGACATTTATACAGTTTTGTATTCCATTAAATATTTAAATGGCATTTCAATATTTAAAATAAAATCCATAGACTAATTTCATTATTGTCACAAGCAGAATATTATATTACTGAAAAGTGCTCAATAAGATTGATTTGTGTTCTCTATAAAATGTAGTCTCCACTGACCGCTTGCCAGGTTGGCTCACAAGAGCCCTTCAAACCACAAACTATGCTGTGGTCCTCACAATGCAATGCTTGGAATGCTTACACTGGGCTTTGAAACACTACAAAATATCAATGGACAGTTCACAGCCAATACCTATCCAGCCAGATGCACTTTGCTGTAAATCGCTTGAAGTAGCTATTAGTGTAAATCAAAGCATTAGTGGGTTCTAGTTTTTCCCTTTGCCCGTCTACAATATTCGTAAACAAACAGTATATCTCAATGTTCATTGAAAAAAATATTACTACTTGATAAACCTTTAGTAACTATAATTTAATCCCCTACCCCCTTTTAAATAAACTCCATCAATACCATTCATTATTAATGAAAGGTAGGATGATTCCTGGATGAAGTTGTAGTCCAGGCTGTGAATCGATACCTCTGACCATGTCTGTTTCATTATTGACAACGTCTACCCACATTTACTCTTATAATTAAGTTTTAGTTCAACATCTAACTTTTCGTCAGTGTTTGAAAGGGCTATATTGCACTCTTAATTTCAGCTGCTGTTTCATCTTTCTCAGTAGGTGCCTATTTTATTGTTAAAGGTCACACTCATTTGTCTGCTCCAACAAAGGCAGCCCTTAAAGTTGGATGTGGTTTTGACAGACAGTGGTCCCTATAAGTGATGGCCTTAAGGACAGAGCTGGCACTGGGAGACAGTCACCACAGCAAGGGGAATAACAGATAACAAATCATGCCACTATTTTTCCTCCTGGCGTGATTGACGACAGCACAGCGGGTGTAACTTTTCAATGTCCTCAGATTAAAAACCCCTCAAACAAATGAGTTCTGAAAATACTGTCCAGAGGCATTAAAGGGAGCTGCTGGACTCAAAATACTTTTAAAAAATAGGATTTCTTAAAACACACACACACACAAAGCCACTGAATGCAATTATCTAATTTTCAATGATACTTTGTGTGTGATGCCACAAAGAGGGCTGCATATTGTACAGTGTTGCATAACCAATGTGAATCTTTCCAGACAGAACTGAATGTGGCTTGCAAAACACAACAAACAGCATTCTAGAGGGAAAGCTTCTTGTTTTTCAAGGTAGCGTTCATTTCGGTACACTACAGATTATTTTGTAAAGTATTCCTTTTGTGACATATAGTCTAACTGAATGGTAGACATAAGAATACTTAAATGACTGAACTCTAGCTATATATTAAATTGCCTACATACTTTTTTTGGCTCATCATAAAGCTTCTCAAAGCAATGCAAAAGTAAAACACAAATATTTCTGCTTTAAATATTAGTCCTACATTTCCTGCTGTATTATGGTATTGAATAATATTTTGTTGGCTAAAAAACATAGAACACAAATTTTATACCTTTGGTATATTTCTTCTGTTAGTGTAATTATTTATAGTACTACATGTAGATAAGTATAACATAAAGTTCTATTTTGTGTTGTGTATGTTATATATGTCTATTGCTATTTATATCCACAGATTTGTGTATATAAGCCATAAGCAAAGGGTAACATGGACTTGGATATTTCAGCCATTTTAATAGTTTTTGCCTGGACAGTTTCACTGGCTGTGAACTGTGATTATGGACATTTCACTGAGCAGTTGAAAGATGAAAATTCAAATTTGTGTACAAATAGGTCTGTAGTGAACTACATAGAATCTGATGGAAATTCCAACTTCATAAACAATTGGTTGTGATCCAACAGCATATGAGGGCTGTAAAAAGAAGAATTATCTATAGTAAAATGCTTCTGATTGTTCATTGACTTAAAATTACTTCAAAATTAAGCACATAATGAATATGAGAGCGTTCTGGTAGTGCTTGTTTACAGTGCATCCTGTGATATCAGTGTCTCTTTGGTTCATGAACTCACAGCAAGCACACATTGCTGTTTACACATCCTCATACAAAATAACATCAGGGAAGACTGCCAGAAACATCTTGGTTAAGATTCAAGACTACCCAGAGGCAGAGGCAGGTGAATCTCTGTGAGTTCAAGGCCAGCCTGGGCTGCAGAGTGAGTTCCAGGAAAGGCACAAAGCTACACAGAGAAACTCTGTCTTAAAAAGCCAAAAGAAAAAAAAAAAGTTCAAGACTACTATATGACTGAACTGTTTTAATGTATGTACATGTAAGATATGTAATATATCTTGCTTTTAAAGAAGCATAATTGCTGTGGATATCACTCTATATAAATAAAACACTGATGGCCAGTGACCAGGCAGGAAGTATAGGCGGGACAAAGAGAGAGGAGAATTGGGGAAAAAGGAAGAAGGAGGAGAGACACTGTAGCCAGCGCCAGGACAAGCAGCATGTAAAGACCCCGGTAAGCCACCAGCCATGTGGCAAGGTATAGATTTATAGAAATGGGTTAATTTAAGATATAAGAACAGTTAGCAAGAAGCCTGCCACAGCCATGCAGTTTGTAAGCAATATAAGTCTCTGTGTTTACTTGGTTGGGTCTGAGCGGTTGTGGGACTGGTGGGTGAGAGAGATTTGTCCTGACTGTGGGCAAGGCAGGAAAACTCTGACTACACATAATGGCTTAATTTTAGAAAACACAATTGTAATACAGTCCTATCATCATTCTTCAACATGTAAGCATCAAATTAGTCTATCTTTGGGTTGTATTATGTTAAGGAGTTTGGTTTGAAAAGTTGCTGCTTGTATTACTGATGGGTTTCACAAAAAAAAATTAAACAAATTTTGGCTTGATATTAGGACAGAATTTCCAACAATTCCTAAAAATTTGAACTTCTACCATTTTGAACTAGACTTTTCTGTGAAGTGGTGTCCTTGGCATTGTTGATCATAAAATCAAACAACAGGACCACTTTGAAAATTACTGAGATTGTTCCATGCTTTGTAGGATCAGACAAGATTTACTCATTTTTAAAAAAATAAACAAGTACATGCTTTCCATTAATGAACGTATTTGCTTTTATCCTCTCAATAAATCTTAAAATTATATGTACATGAAGGGATTGCCTTAGAATGTTTTTTATGATTTTTTTATCAGTAAATGTTTAACTTGTATACTTTTAATATCCCTGTGTACTCAGGGCTGCATACGTATTTCTCAGAGGAAAGCTTTGGGGAAGACTCATTAGTATAGTGCTTGTCTTATAAGCACAAGAACCAGAGTTCCTGCTCCAGAATTCAGGTAAAAAGCCGGGCATGCTGTCCCGTGTTTCCAATGCCACTAATGGAGAGGCAGAGTCAGGACAACCTAGTGGTTTGCTGGCCAGCCAGTCTAGAGACTCCATCTCACAGGACATGGAAGTGGGCAGAATTCCTAAGAATCACCTGACAAGTATATAAACTCAACTTACTGAGTTCATTTTTGTTGGTTGTGTGTATACGGTTGCAGAGCTGACCACTTGGGACTGGACAACCAATAAGGGGCTCTTTCAGGGGTAAAGCTCATTCTCCATCTCCAGCTGCCATCAGCTGCCTATTGTTCTTTGTCTAAGGGTGGGAATCCATAAACACTTCCCCTTCCATGTTCACATGTTTATTATTAAATAAAACTCAAAACAAGTGCATTTGGATGCTTTTGGTATTACTAGCAAGGTTCATTGTAAATGTTTTGAAAGTATGACATCACAACCATAATCCTGCTGTACAAATGTGGCAGTTGTGTTTTTCCTCTGGCATCACTTGATTTAAGCCAACCTTCCTCTCGATTATATTCTCAATAACCCAGCAGTTCTCAATAGCAGATGATCTCTATAACACAGCCATGTCAGGATACCAGCCAGGCTGGAAGCATTCTTCATTGTCCTAAGTGGATGGGGTAGAGGATGTAGCTACTGGCATCATGTGTTTGATATACTGAGATGCTACTATGTGTTTTACAGCATATATGATGGTCTCCCTAGAATAGCAAATTATTAAATCTAATTGCTGGGCATATTATAATTAACCCTGTCTTGGATTCCAAGTTTCAAGATGGTCTTATTCTGCCAAACACAGGCCTTGGAACGTGCAGTGTGAGGTACTGAGGATTCTCCACACTTAATACCTAGCCCCCTGCCTTCAACCACCTCCATCACCTGGGTGACTTGTTCTATGTTACTTATTCATAGTAATTTCCTCCAGGAATGATGTAGGAGGGTGTGGACCTCCCGGCATGCCTGTCATCTGAGACAAGCTCCCATGTGATTCTGATATCACCCTTTCCTCTCAACGATTTAGCTAACACTATAATTTAGGAGATCTGAAAACAGTGATTGTCCAGGTATATTGATTTACACCCTTCCCCTCCTCATCTCCTCCCTGAAATTTACTGCTTATTTGGCCATAGCTGCTTGTGGAAAATATACAATGTCTTTAGTTAAAATTCTCTATTTACAAAGCATAAATGTTTTCAGTGTGTTTTGATTTAGAACAAAGGGAGAAATAAATGTTCTGAGAAATCAGAGTATATATTTCTCCCTTTACCCATCATCATCTATCTATCTGTCTGTCTGTCTGTATCTGTCTCTCTATCTCTCTTTATCTATCTATCTATCTATCTATCTATCTATCTATCTATCTATCTATCTATCTATCTCTCCGTCCATCCATCCATTGATCATCTATCTGTTGTCAACATTTTCTGTTTCTATTAAATCAAATTGTCATTTTATTGGTAAATAAATATGACTCCTGGAAAGTCAATTTTATTTGGTTAAGAATGTAGCTCAGTTGATAGTGATTGGCTAGCTGGGTGAACTCAATTGTATTTTTGTAGACCTTTTTGTCTCGTATTTCTTTGTTTGGGCATTTTTTTTTTTTGCCTTACTGGCCCTTTGCTTGTCTATTATGATTTCCAATTTTGTGTTTTTATGGACTTTGATTGTTTTGTATGTATGTATTTCTTTTTATCTTTCTTTTTTTAAAATTATGATTTGTTTCTTTGGGGTTTTTTTTGCCTGTTCATTTTCTGAAGAGAGAGAAACGAAGGGTGTAGAAATGGTATGTGGGATCTGGGGAGGATCTAGGAGAATCTGGGAAAAGGAAAACTATGATCACAATATATTGTATGAGAATATTTTCAATAATAATAATAATAATAATAATAATAATAATAATAATAATAATAAACTGGGTATGTTTATGTTCACTCATAATCCCAGTACTTGGGAAGTAGAAGCTGTAGGGTCAGGAGTTCAAAGTAAACCTCAGCTTCTTAGGAGTTCAAGGCTATCATATAGTACACGGGACCCTCACTTAAAAAAATAAATATGACAAAGAAAGTCACTTACTTTGATATATTTTCTCTTTCTCACCCTTCTCCCCCTCTCTCTGTGAGAAATAAATTATACTTTTCAATTTTTAAAATGTTGATCTTTACTCACTTAGTATTAATAAGTGATTAAGATTCAAATTACATATACTTTCAATTGTATCAGCTGTCTTTCCCTCGACCACTGCGGCAAAGCAGGAAAATGCTGCAGGGAACCTCCCCTAGATTTTGGCTTTCCTGAGGCCAGCAGTGAGTGCAGAGGACTGCACATTGTGTCAGAGCCCCATGGCTACTGAGCACAGCTGTTGCCCGGAGCCCTTCACCTTTGTTTCTTTTACTTGGACATCATTTTCCATTTAGGAAGGGAAAAACAGTTCCAAAAGTCGAGTTATGAAATCAGCCTAAGCCTTCACCAACAGATGAACGGAGAAAGAAAATATGGTGTTTGTACACAATGAAGTTTTATTTAGCCATAAAGAAAAATGGAACTGTATCATTTTCAGGAAAATGGTTAAAACTAAAACCAATTAAGCAAAATTAACCATTAACCTAGAAAGACAAATGCCACATACTTTCCCTCATCTTATCTTCCATGTATGGCATATATGAATATGAAATATTATGTCTTTTAATCTACTTGTTTTTCTATGGGAAACAAGCTGGGCCTTTGGGAGGAGAACAGAGACCAGAACAAGGTGGGAAAGACAAATGGGTAATGGTAGGGTTAATGTGGTCAACATACATGACAGATGTGTATGAAAATGTCATGATGAAACCCGTGTTTGTTCCCTCGCTCTTTTTCATAAGCAATTGCAAAGTCATTTTTGCCTTGACTGTTACTTTAGACCTAAATTAATAAGTAATTCTTTGTAGTCTGTTGTTTGAAGTTTCTTTTGAATCTTTTGAGCTCTATATTTCTTTCAAATATTGAAGAAATAATAATTTGGTAAGTGTTTAATCTAACAACACAATTAATTCATTGAATTCTGAACTGGCAATGCAGGGATCATATAGAAGCTGACAGTTAAGTATGAGATTGAACTACATTCTGCAGTATTTTTAGGTAAAAAAGACGATCGAATAGATAGTATAAAAATACTCTTTTGATTTATGACATTTATTTTTATTTATTCTCAATCCACATAAACTGTCAGAAGTGAAAATTCAAACATATGGGTGAATTATTTTGGTTTATCTCAATATTTTGGAATCAATGTGTTCTGAGACATGCTGCCAAATTACACGTTTTTGATTGCCTATTCATAGATTTGAGTCTCTGAACTAACTTGCAAGGACTTCAAGGTCAACTTTTAGGTGTGCAGGTGTAATCTATGTGTTAGTGCTAAAATATGTAACATAAAAGAAGCCTCTGCCTTCATAAATGGGCACTGTTTGTGTAATTGTGAATGTTGAATTGTGCACGCACAACAGCTTTCAAAACGGTTTCTTTTGTGTTTTTTTTTTTTTTTTTTTTTTTTTTTTTTTTTTTTTTTTTTTTTTTTAATAGCCACTATGATATCTTCAAGTTCCTTTTGAATCTTAAAGTAAGAATAATTTGGTAATGGTTTAATATAACAATATAATTCATTCATTGAATTTTGGACTGGTAATCCAGGTATAGTATAAAAATTGACACAATTAAATATTAGATGGAACCTCATGAAGCAGCCATATTTTTTGGAAAAAGGAAGATTGAATCCTACCTATTACAATTATATTGCCTAATTTAATTAATAATTTACTTCACAATTCTGGTTATTTTAGATAACTTATTTTATAATATTCATATTTTAAATTTAATTACTCCAATAGGCATATTATGACTCAATATTTTCTATAGCATACTAGTGGTCAGAAGCAACATCTTATCTTATTTGAGATGTCAGTTATCACAGAATCCATCCATCCTGTAGTCTAACATATTTGAGGTTGACCTATCAACCATCACTGTCACAAAACTCACATGAACATACAGAAAATGAATACAGCAAACATGTATGGAGGTTGGAGGGTAAATTTTGGGAAATGATTCTCTCCTACCTTTGTGGAATCTGCGGACTGAACTCAGGTCACCATACATGAATAGACATGCCTTCACCTACAAAGCCAGCTTGCTGTCATGGTGCCCTTCATTATTAAGAGCACAGGCATTGCCTGTACCTGGGCCTGGATGCTACCTCTACAACTTTCAAGTTGTCAGAGCGGGAACAAGTTGCCTAAAGAATCTGCAGCTGACCTTGGCCATCTGCTCACCAGTTGTCATATCACTCATCTCTCACAGCCGTAGGAATTCAGGGAGTTCTTATGGGTGAAGAAGCACTAAGTAACTGGAATAGCACTGGCACATCTTAAGAATGATCTGTTCCCCAAGTCAACACTGGGATAGTACAAGAAGAGGAGGTCTTTTCTTTTCTCCTATCTCAATTCTTACCGCGGAAGATGGCATATTTTGGAGTCTTGAACATTTACTTGAAAAGACATGGGTATTATAGTGAATCTGTTTTGATTCAAATTTGAGTTATTTTCTAGCCATGATAGTTTTAATTTTTTATATTAAAAATTGGAATAATGCTGCAATATTTTATGGTTTTCCTGAGATATTCATGAGACAATGCTCATAAAGCAGTCAGTAAATACTAGCTATCAATATTTACTAGATGAAAACCCCTTTGACTCAACTATATTGCCACAAAAATAAGAAACTGTAAAAATATGTTGTTATTCAATTAAAGTAAATACATTTTACTTTTAAAAAATTATAGATTTTGGAGGCTAATTCTCAACATTTAATCTAAAATTGATTTTTACTGAGATTTATAAAATCCAGGTTGGAATAGTTTTTCCTCTCATTTTCATAGAACTGCATAAAAATTCTTGCAAACATAAGAGATTATCTTATTTATGCATTATAGAATGGACACTGTCTACACAAATTTGTAATGTGATAGACTTTATGCTAATTTTGCTGTAAGTTTTATGGGCATGGTGGAGGCTTGTTAATAATTTAAAAATTTTACTTCTTCAAGTTACAAATAAGTATTACAGTAAATACTTTCCAACCTTTATCTAACATGACATCTTACCAATACAGGCATCACAAAATAAATAATTTATGAAAAATATTTATTTAAAGAGCTGTAATTTACCTTGCATTTACCATATGCCATTCATCCAAGTAGCAATATAAAATATTCATTAGAGAAACTCATTAAAACAAACTTCTATACAATGAGGTGACGGGCCAACAAAAAACATCAATCATAGCAGGGCTGTAAGTTTTTATTAGTGCATATGAGAACACTAATATTTCAAAATAGAAAATTATGAATATTTTGCTCTGGCTCTGGAATGACCAGGCTGCTACAAAGACAAATTTGATAAGAGTATAACAAAGACAGGAACTGGTTTTTCTTCATTTGTTTTCATTTTAGTCAAGAAATCAGTGACAGTTCACTGAAATTTATTTTATTAATGATGAATCAACCTGATGTTATAATTAATGGGAAATCTATAGCTAATCTTAGAGGAAAAATAACTAGGCATATAATGATATTTAAGCCTGGCACAGTGCTGCCTGTGCTGGTGTCCTGCCTATGTGTGTATCAGACAGAGCAATCAACATGAGCATCAGTAACACCCTAATGCACTGCAGAAGCCCCTGGGAGAGTAGCAGCCTCCATTGTGCCTAAGGAGCGGTGTTTTGAGAACATCACAAAGGTTGGTTCACAAAAATCTAAAGGCTCCACTTGTGCTAAGTAGTAACAAATGCTGGCATTGCCAGCACTAAACAAACGCACACATACAACTCTGTGGTTCTCGTAAAGCCTTAAATATGAATAACATCAGAGTTCATGAGGAATAACAAGCTCAAATCAATACATTTCCAGGATTCACACAGCAGCATCACATGCCTCTGGATCTTCCCTATATAAACAAATTCACGATTCATTAAGAAGTTCTGTTAAATCTCTGCTTCACATTCACTGCCTTCTACTACACTGTTGATCTGTGATTAAATGTTCTAATAAAATTAACTGGCTTTGCTACAAACAGAACATCTGGAGCTATGTTTAATTTCACGTCAAACACACACAGGAAACACCTGTCTAGGTGAAGTAATTTTTAGAAAAAAAAATGACATTAATCCATCTGTTTTGGAAAACGGTGTCATGGTTGTCACATTAAAAGGTAATATCAACAAACACAGAAACCCTAAATTGCTTTGGAGCATACATTTTCTAAAATTAACAAAAATTGCTTATCCAAATGTTATCATGTCAGTATTACTTGTACTGAATAATAAGAGGGCTTCTTCCTGACCTCAGCAACTTGCAGCCTGTCCTTTAAATGTCCAGATGTTCAGTTACTCTCTGTATTTAAAGGATTAAAGCCACTGGCACGATTCCTTATCGACGTTTCCATGCCAACATAAAGTTGACACCATTCACTGATATGATAGGAAGGATCTACATGCATTTAAATATACAGAATATTGTACACGGTTTCATTAAACAAGCATTTTTTTTAAAGAAATTAAATGCTCAGACGTTTATGAAGCTCACAGCTTTTCCTGATAGGAAGTTAGGTGTATCCAAAGGAAGCCTGATGGTGGAATTGCTGGATGTTGTAATTTTTGTTTTAGATTTATTTTATTTTTATTTAGGTTTATATGTATTGTGTGTTTGTGGGTCTGTGTATATGTGTGGGTGTGCTCTGTATAGTTGAGGAGAGGATGTTTGATCTCTGGAGCTGACACTACAGGAGACTGTTGTACACCCATGTGGACAGGAGGATCTAAACCCCAGTTCTCTGAAAAAGCAGCTTGCACGCTTAACAACTGAGCTGTCATTCTAGCTCTCTTTATAATCTTTTCATTTTTAATTTGATTTTCTTCATAATTCTCAGTTTATTGATTTAGAAAAAATGTTTTCTCTAATCCATCTCTCACTTTCATGTGTGTGTGTGTGTGTGTGTGTGTGTGTGTGTGTGTGTATGTGTGTGTGTGTGTGAAGAATGGGTAAACTGCTGACACAGTAGTTTACAACAATGTGTATGTTTTGAGAGTCACACTGTTTCATCGTTCTTAAAAGGTTAATCAAAGCTGAGAATGTGGCTTAACAGTAGATTATTTGCTCGACATATGTAAGGTCTTTCCTGGATTCCAAGTATCATCAAAAGAAATAAAAAAGAAAGAATAGAGTAGGAGAGAGAGAGAGAGAGAGAGAGAGAGAGAGAGAGAGAGAGAGAGAGAGAGAGAGAGAGAGAGAGAGAGAGACAGAGAGACAGAGAAAGAGAGAAAGAGAGAATGAGTTGCTTAAAAGTATAAAAAAAATCTTAAAATAACAACACCAAAAGAGAAAAGAGCCAGGCATCTTGACTGAGCTCACCCAACATATCTAGGCATACAGGAGGTATTGTGCCAATGTGTAGCAAACATCCTTAGTAGGGGAAACCTATATAAACATTTCCATTAGTGTGTATCAAAAGGCAAAATGTGAATATTCAGTAAATGCAGGAAGGGGGCACAGTCCATAGACACTATCAGCAAGGTGTGGATCTGTGTATTTTGAAGTCTACGGCCATACCACCCTAAACGCGCCTGATCTCGTCTGTGTATTTGGAAAATACTTCTGACTTACTTCTCAGTATATTGTACTTTATAAATAAATAAAGAAACAAAGAAAGAATACTTTATTTTCCTTAAGAAAACGTTGAAATAAATCAGTGTTCCAGGAAGACAGCCCTTGACACTGACTTGCTGTTCAACACGGCATTGCAATTCCCAGTGTTTATGTTTCTAAGTCTAGGGTATAGTCATCAAGGGATTTGTTGCAAAATTTTTTGAAGAACAACATTGCCAGTGCATTTTATTGAGGAATTGCCAAAATTTTGTTTTTTAAAAAATTCAGCAAGTAGTATCAAATAATAAAGATTTATTCACTAAATAAAACAACAGGATAAAAAGCTGAGAAAAATTAAATAAAAATTGAAATTAATGCCAATTCATACAGCTGCTATGCAGTAATATTGAAAACTTAGACTGCAAATTGATACACTTAAAAAGCGTGCACTCAGAAATGTTTTTGGCTTTGGGGACTCCATGATCTTTGTCACCACAATCAAATGTTTAACATTGGTTAGTAAATTACTGGTGTTGCTGTACTTTATAGTCCTGTGTGACAGAGATTTTTATGTTGTTTACTTCTGTTGAGATAGAGAGAAGGCACACAGAGGTGAAGGTTTGGGCTGGCTGTTTGGGGGTGAATTCCAGCTAAAGTAGCCAGAGATGTTAAAAAAAAGAGAGACTGAATACATTTTTTATTCCTAATTAATTTCTTGTATTTGGAAATATTGAGATACATACAGAGATAGAAGTAATGTGACCAAAAGGAAGTTAAAGGTAAAGACACAACTGAAAATGATAGCCGGGTTAAGTCAAATATGTCTGGTTGTCCTGGAACATCTATCCTGGGACCAGGTAGATGTTATGCTCTTGTGTGGACCCTTATGTTAGGAGTGTCACTTCACAGTCCCTAGTTTGAAGTTCCACTACTGTGTTAAAACATGGCTCTGTCACTGTCTGTTTGCTTCTCTTCTTCTGTCTCTCTTTAAGTATACACACATTCACGCACATGTGTGTTATACTATATATGTATTTACATGTACAAAAATATTTAAAACTGGATTTCTGTATGAGTTGCTTCTTTTTCTTTGGTTTTTGTTGTTGTTTTATTTTTTGTTTGTTTGTTTTTTGAAACAGAGTTTCTCTGTGTAGCCCTGGCTGTTCTGGAACTCACTCTGTAGACCAGGCTGGCCTTGAATGAGCTGCTTTTTTTTTTGTAGATGTTGCTAAAAGAAACTGACTACTGGTTTATCAAATTGGCAATATAGGTTGTTTTAAATCATCAATTGTAACAACTCTAATTTAATAGGAAGTGCATTCTGCAGTTCACCAAAGCACTTAGTAATTAGAAAGACCCTTTAGCATTTATAGAATTGAAATCAACATCGGTCTATAGAGATGTTATGAACCAAAATTGACTACCAAAGCTGTGGACTCATTGAAGGAAGTTGCAAATATTTTTGGTTTGTGAGCAACATGATCTTTGTTACAACTAATAAACTATTTTGTTACAGTCTACAAGCTACAGAATCATAAAAAAAATGCATGACTCTGTCCCAACAAAGAAGCAATTTGTCATATTTGGTACATAATATTATTTTACCCACATCATTTAAAAAACTTTCAGCTAAACTTTCTTGGGTAGTATGGGGTTAGCTCAGTGTCTAAATATTTCTTCTGTTGCTATGTGAAAATACTCTTAACACAATCAACTCAAGGAAGAGAGTATGCATTCCACTTGACAGTTCAGGACTTTAGTCTATCATGATGAGGAAGTCAAGCAGGTGGTCAAAAGTTGAAGCAGCTAGTCATATCACATCCACAGTCTAGAAAAGATAGCAACAAATGTGTGAATGCTCAGCTTCTCCATACACTTATACAGACCAGGATCCCAGTCATGGAGTGGTGTCATATTATATTATATATATTATAACTAATATAACTGAGATAATGTCTCACAGACCTTCTTAGAGATGACATACCTATCAGTAACAACTTCATCCCTTCTAACTTGACTCACAAATATACTGATTTAAGTCATAAATCATGTCCTCATAAGTTCATGGATACCTTTTAAGGCAAGAAATCCACCCAATCCAGATTAAAAAAATTCCCATTGTCTAACCTTAAAAGTTTCCATAGTAAAGTCTAAAAGCTCTTATAGTCATTAAACATTCAGAGATATTAAAGTCCAAAATCACTTGAATGTGACCTCCTATAAAATGAAAAACAAGTTACATAATTCCAACACTCATTGCCACCAAATAAACACTGATATTCTCAATTAGTAAAACTAGGGTGTAAGAAACAATTAAATCAAATAAACCCTAAATCTAGGATAGTAAATATCAAATTCTGCAGTTCCAGTCCAGCTTCTGGGGCATGTGATGAAATTGGCTGGGCTCCAAAGGACTTGGGAAACCTCAGGGCTCCAGTCCAGCTGCCAGCAACCCACATAACTTCCCAAGTACACTCTTTCCCATGCATGGCACCTTCTTTGGCACAAAGTTCTATGATCCTGTCATCTCTAATACTCTGAGATCTCCATTGTAACTTGGACTTGACCTTCATTGTTTCATGCAATTGTCCTCTCAGAGTCTCTCTGCAGGTACTCTGACCCTGTGACACATTGCCTGGCTTCATCTGCTTTGCATAACCTTCTGCCCCAATTTTGCACTGTTCTTCAAAATCAGTTACCATGTGGATGACATTGCCCAGCTCTGCAGCCAGCTTGAGGTGTATCCCTGGATTCTTGAACCACAGTTGTGTCAACTCTCTGTGCCCTCCTGAAGAAACATTTTCCTGTTGTCACAGTGGGGATTATCAGGTTTCTCCTTAATGGTGCTTATCTCATTACCAGATATAAGGGCACTGATTTCTTCATTCCCCCTTCGAAATGGGTGGGCAACATCAAATAAATTAATTCATTAATTTTGGTACCAACTTCACTCTAGTTCTCAGGATACTGGCAGCAAGAAATCTGATTCGTATGAGTATTTCCTATCGTAGTTGTCAATAGGAGTCTTTGTTCCTCTCTCTGAAATCTCATAAATCAAGCCAGGCTCAATGGTCTGTATTTGTCTCAGTGTTATTGTCTTCTTAGCTCACACAGTAACAGCTTATTAAGCTGTGTTTTATAATTTAACATCCTTCTAGACTAACATTCCAAATCTTTAACATTCCTTCCACAAAACAGTTCTAAGTAGTCAGATTTATCACAGCAACCACTCTCCACACTGCTTATTTCTTTTCTGTTTCTCTGATAGAAAATACTCCAATGAAAGCAACTTCATAGCAATAGGTTTCATTCCAGCTCACAGTTTGGGAGTTAGGTCCATCATAATGAGGAAGTCAGTGATAGGAGCTTCAATCAGCTGAAGACATTAGATTCACTGTCAGAAAAAAGCAAAATGAATGCATGCATGTCCAGTTCCCATCTCCATTTGTCATCCAAAACTCTAGTCATGTAATGTTTCCACCCATAGTGGAGAGTTCTTCCTACTTCCATTACCATAATTAAGATTATCCCTCACAGACTCTATTAGAGACTTCTCTCTAAGGTGAGATTTTAGAGTGTGTTGAGTTGATAATGAAAAGGAATCCACCATCCAGTTTCCAAAAGTAAATAATACATCTAAAGTGAATGAAGCTCTATTGGATGAACTTTGCAATAATGCAATTAAAATATAAATAAATTCAAAATATAATAATCATAATAAATTTATCAAAAAGAAAAAATAATGCAAATAAGAAATATGAACAGAAAGAAATACTTAAAACAGCAGTCAGAAAACTTTTGTGAATTCCACCAATGACGACCCCCTAACAAAAGCAGAAGTCAATTAATAAATGGGACCATGACTTCATTTATTATTTTACATTCTGAGGAATAAATTAATTAGAAATATATCAGAAGGGTAAATAAAAAATGATTTGTATGAAAATGGCTATTCATGCACCAAGTTTTATGTCAATCCCAATACTCTGGGCATCTTTCTCTCCGCTGCTCATGGTGGTGTTGTCTTGGTGGTAATGCGTGTTTCAGCTCCTGATGTCCTACGTAGCTTTGCTAAGTTGAAGAATGGGAAAATTAGATGTTAAGGAGATGGCTTGTAGATAAAATGATTGCTGTGTGAGTGTGAGGATGGGAGTTCAGATCTCTAGCCCCCATGTAAAAACTGAAATGATAGTGGTGTACATCTGTAATCCCAAATGTGTGAAGAGGATGTGAAGCCAGGAAGGTCCACCTAGCCAGTCTGTATGGAATGTCAAGCTTCAGATTCAGGGAAAATCCTGACCTCAAAAAAAAAAAAAACAAAACAAAACAAAAAAAAAACAAAAACAAAAAACAAACAAACAAAAAAACATGGTGGAAAGTAACAGAGGGGGACACCTGATGTCAGTCTCTGTCCTCCACCACATTCACAGGCACAGGTATGTACACACACACACACACACACACACACACACACACACACACACAAATAAATAAAATGAGAGAAAATATAAGCAAAGTTTTCAAGAATTCAAGAATAACATGATAAAAATTAATGCAGGAATTAATGAATGAAATTAAAAATGAATTAATGAATGAATGAAAACTTGGGTCTCTAACTTGAAGACAATCCACTAACTATCCTATTAACAAACCTTAGCATTTGCAGTGAAGTGCCTCTTTTACATCTGCTTTGAAATGTTGGCAAACTGGCCATTCACTCCTCTAGGCTACACCACTGTGTTCCCTTCCCTTTGGACCTACTTGGCCCTATACATAGGGAGTTGGCAATCACCCCAGGACCCCTGGATTTCCTAGAACTTATCCTTGTTGAAACCCCTCCCAAGACCTTCTTTTTTATTGTTTAAGGCTGCTCACTAGCCTTTTCTCTGGGAATGCTTTTTATAGATTAATTGATAAATTTATTCACAACGAAAGTGAAGCTTGATATACTTCTATGGGACATACCCAGCCAGGTAGGCTTCAGATTTCTGGAGCTGGCATTCAAGGCCATGACTGCAAAGCTTATCAGTATCTCCTCATCAGGGTGAGGTTTTATATGATAAATTAAGCAGGTGAGGTTAAAGTCAAAATAGAGTAACTCAATGATTTTTTTCCAATTATGGTACATCAGATTATCATAGCTAACAGGGCATAGAGAAAATTAAGGAAGAAAAGGGAAAAAATTAGCTATATGAATTATTTCATTAGATACCTCTGCTATATAAACTATTAACTGATTTGCTTTTAAAGTATGTGATAAATGCAATTTCATTTGTTGCTCTGAGCTTATATATTTGTAATAGTTTGAATAAAGTAAAGCAAATCTCAATGACAAATTGTAATATATAACATAATTAAATTATTTTGAGTATTGTCATTATCTTCAAATTTTCCAATGTGATGAACATCATCCTGACGTTTTTTTCAGAATTAAAAAAATTACTCTTAAATTGGAATAAATTAATAAGCCATTTCTATGGTTTCTGATAGCAACTGAGAAAGTTTATATTTCAGCAAAGGTAAAGAAATGCAATTTCTGGAACATTATAAGCATCCACAAATGGTACTTACATTTTTATATCACCTTACAAAAAGGTAATAATGTCATACTTCAGCCTTGTTAAATGAACACTCCATGATAAACTGGGACTAATGCCTATTTCAATGCTTATAAACATTTAAAATGTTTTACTAAAATGAACTGATAAATAAGCTTTGATTGTTACTTTGGCTACTTTCCAGAAACAATTTCTCTCAAATTTTTAAATGTGGTCATTTCCCATGACCACACTTTAGACTTGAGTAGGAACAAAATGATATATGAAATCTTCTATTCCAACTCTATAATTTTCTTTTGATAATATTTTCTTCAGATTACTAATGTACTTTTGTCTGAAAAAAAAATCAGAAATTTCTTGATTAGCATTCCTGGATCTTAACAGTAGAAAAAACTAGGAACTTTGAAATCCTTTGATGCCTTTAAGTTTTTATATGCATTTGTATTATTTATTGAAAATAATTTTTTTCACACACTATATTTGGTCAGTTTCCCATCCCCCAACTCCTCCCACATCTTGGCTAACACTTCACTGATTATAGCTTCATAGATAGGAATGGGAACTTGTGTTCAGGTCCCCCTTCAGCACTGGGACCCTGTCTGGCTTGAGTCTGTGTGGGCCAGAGTGCAGGCTGCCAGTCTCTCTGAGTTCACATGTGCATCAGTTGTGTTATATCTAGAACAAGCTCTTCCCTTTATTCATCTGTCCTTCTCTGGCTGTCACTATCTTTCCACCTCCTTTTCCACATAGCTTCCTGAGCCCCGAAGGAAGGGGTTTGATGAAGACATTCGATTAAGGACTGAGGACTCCAAATAGCTCCTTCCCTGCATGTTCTCCCTTTGAGTCTCTGTGTTTGTTCCCATCTACAGCAAGAGGAAGCTTCTCTGGTGACGGCTGAGTGAAACACTGGTCTATGAGTAAAGCAGGATATTGTTAAGGGTCATAAGACAAAAAGGTAGACAAATTTTCTTGTTATTTGAATTGTATACATAATTCTCTCAATTTATTTTGATTGCTTGCAGCCGAAAATGAACTACAACAATTCTGTGCTCTGAAATTAAGTCTAGAACTTTGATTTCAATTTGCTGTGGCTAAGTCTGAGAAGTCATCAGCATTCAGCAGTTATTTATAAATAGCCACAAGTTCTTTGATTGTCAATTGGTTATTTACATTTACATATGTTTAAAGTCTTCAATAGATTATGTTACTCCCAGACCCCCCTTCTCTGTCTCTCTGTTTCTGTCTGTCTCTGTCTGTCTGTCTGTCTCTATCTCTCTGTCTGTCTGTCTGTCTCTGTCTCTCTGTCTCTCTGTCTCTCTGTCTCTCTCTCTCTCTCGTGTGTGTGTGTGTGTGTGTGTGTGTGTGTGTGTGCGTGTGTGTGTGTGTGTGTGTGTGTGTGTGTGTGCACGTGGGTGTGTGTCTTTCAGTTCAGGACTGTGGTATAGGCCTGCCACTACCCCTTTCTCCCCAGTTACTCTGGAGATGGAAAGAAGAAAATGACAGGTGTGGATGACAAAGTGAGTGCAAGAATATCTTAGGCAACTTAGTAAAGTGGGTGGCCCCATGTCTCAGATGAAGGTGAAACAGGGCTGGAGTTGCAAATCACGGAGGACTGCCTGCCTGTCATGTGCAAGGCCCTGCTTCAAGTCTCAGGTCCATATTGCTGAAATAAATCTGAATGTGTATTTTTTCCTCCTCTGGATTTGAGAAGGCAAATAGAATTGGTGATTGTAAGTTTTCTCTTGACCAGGACTCATGATAAACGAAAGCCAGAATGGCGAGCCCCATTTGCTTTTCTGAAATACAAATTTCACTCTCATTAAGTCTTTGTAATTCCAAGCAGTTTACACCCAACCAATACTGTGTTCTTAGGTATCATCTATATTATTTAGTCTTTTATATTTAAACTTAGAAATCTGTAGTCCAGCAAATTCGATTTCATGATAATCAATGAATATTTTGATCATTCTTGTATAATAAGGTCTTCTGTTTTTACATGTGAGAAAAATAATCTGTATGATAAAACAACAATATCTCTAAAACTGTGATATATCATCATACATGCAAAACCAAAGGTATGCTAGGCTAAATGGCAGATTGGATGAACCACTTCAATTTTTTATCAATCAAATTATAGTTTATTGTTCAGCTGAACTACCGCAGGCAACACAAATCTAAAAAGCTGTCATTTTGGAAACATTACATTTTTTTTTCTTGTCACATTATAACCCAAGCTATAGCCATAAAAAAGAATGTCATCCCATTACTGACTCCTAATATTCCTTAATTTAAGAACAGCTAATTCATCTGCAGGTTGTGCTGAATATCTACCTCAAAAATGACAGTTGTATTGGTTTATAATAGCATTCAAACAATGACTGCTGCCATTATTCCTAAAATAATGATGGTTCAAAAATATGCAGTTCAACATGAACTGGTTGCCTTAAATGTTAGTTCAATTATAGGATTAGATAGAAAACTTACGAGTTTTGATTCACATAATATTTCAGTTTTTCACATGAAAAATGAATAGTGTAAAGGATTATTAAAAACTCAATCACTGGGAACAGGAAAGTTTTTAATTTTCTCTAGTTTTGCAATGGGGATAAAAGATTCAATGCATTGAAACTTTTACAAATACAAGTGACAACAGAAACCTACCTCCTCAAGCATTGGAAATCTGATTACATTCTCTCACTCAGAAATACATCAATACATTTTTCTGACATTTATTCTGTGAAATTCCTTTCTACATTGAGGGATTACCATAGAGGTTGTTGCATTTTAAAGGCCTTGTCTCAGTTCTTCTTGGGTGTATATCTGGAAATATTTAGCTGAATGCATGCAAGAGTGATGATTGCTTTTCTTTGTAGTATAGGTATTACAATTTCGAGAGTGAGGAAGGAAATGACAAAACAAATTTTATTCTCAAAATACAATTCCCTCAAAATTGAATGAGATATTTGTGCAAGAATGAACCTTGTTAAAACCATAGTTATTTCCAGTTTCTATAGACTCATATTTATACTTAAAATGTGTTCATGATTGCTTGATGAAGGCATAAACCGGCTCAAGAAATAACACTCATAAATAATACATGTTGAAACCCAAAGATAATCAGACAAGTTATAAGAATATACCTCCCTCCACAAATATATGTCATTGCTACATTTCAGGAGAGGCCACTTAATTGACTACCAGATAAAGGAATAAACCTGCTAAAGGAATAGATTTACTGTGCACTGAGGCAATGCATTTAAGAGGTCTCCACTGAATAAAAAACCAGTTCCATTGGCTGAGTTAAGATATGTTCTTGAACGCGTTGGGACTTATTAACTGGACTTTTATGTGCCTTTTATGCATCATTTATTTTTGAAAAATCAGGAATTTTCATGATAGCAATTACTTATGCACTAAAGCCATGAGAAATTCCTGTGGTTGGTACCACAAACTCCAGCCCTAGGAAGGATCATACCCTCTTTTCAACACTACTGAAGTTTGGGAGAGGAAAAAAAGGAAGCAGAATAACACCAGAGGAGGTGTATATGACTCTACTGAATGCTGTGGATTTTCCCTTTAAAAAAGAGCTTGATAGTCGCACATTAACCCTTCTATAGATTTTATTTTATTGGCATGGAAGCAAAAACAAAAAAAAAGTCTTGAATCATTTTTTTGTTTGTTTTTTTTGTTCCCTGCAAAGGTAATGATGAAGGCAGCACTTATGTGTATTAAAAATATATTATTTGCATAAGCAGACTTGAAGCATTTGTTTATTTGGAATAGATTTTCCTGGAAAAACATCTATGTGTGGCAAGACCATAAACATCTTCATTTGATCTGATTAAGTCAAGATTTGTGTTTGCCTGCTTAAAATTCATTCCTCAGGATAGAAGTACAAAACCTATTGGCAATAAAACTGTTTGCTTTAGCTTAGCTGTAAAATACAGAGTGTTTCTCATACTGTATAATTAAACGCAAATGCTAAGCTATAATTATGTTATGGGTGTGACTAAAAGAGGCAGTGGGAAGGCAGCCTCAGTGCACTCTGCTTCCACCTTCTTCTTTCTACATTTCCTGTGGTTTGTTCTCTTAACTCCACCAAAGCCAAAGAGTCCAATTTTAACTTACAACATCATTAAGGTTTAACTAAATTGTACAGGTTTTCTTGTAACCTTCTGCAACTCCTCAGGCAAGGAGAACAAAGAATATTCCTCTCTTGATACATTCTAGTTTTGCTTCATTCCTCTGCTTGCGTGTTTTTCATTTATGGACACACAACATTGAGCAGCCACAGAGACTCTAAGACTAAAAACATTTCTGTACAGGGCAGTGCCAGAGCCAGCTGGTTTTACACAGCACTCACAGTGATTCTGTACGTCCCTTCTCTCATACAACTGTGGAATGTGCTCCTGACTCTGCCCTATGCTGTCAGATGTCTTTCTTATGCTGTGAATATGTGTGGCTCCCATTGGATAATAAATAAAGCTGTTTTGTTCTATGGCAAGAAAGCCCACAGCCAGGCGGGAAATCCAAGCAGAGATACGAAGAGGAAGGTGGAGTCAAGAGAGACGCCAGTGTGCCAGCAGACTGGTAACTTCTCAGCCACGTGGCAACATATAGATTAATAGGAATAGGTTAATTTAAGGTGAAAGAGCTAGCTAACCAGAAGCTTAAGCCATAGGTCATACAGTTTTTTTTTATTAATATTAAGCCCCTAAATGATTATTTTACAAGCAGCTGTGGGACCAAAGGTGGGAGAAAATCTTATGGACTGCTGGGCGTGGCAGGGTGTGAGAATATTGTGTCTACAGCCCTACCCTTCTTCTGATATCTTTTTCATCACAATGTGTATCAGGGATATACAATCTTCAAATAATAGTGATGATAATTTTTAAATTCTTTTTTATTGATTCTTTGAGAATTTCATATTATGCACCCCAATCCCATTCATTCCCCAGTCAGTCCCTCTGTATCTGCCCCTTACTCTTATAGAATCCTCCACAGGAAATCTAACAAATAATAAAAATAAGATAAAAATAAATAGCAACTAAAAAAGAAGAAGAAAACACTTTGATCCTCTGTTTCCTGCCTTTTCATTCATCTTATTGGCCTTGGGAGATGCTGTATATCGTGTCATGGACTCTTTTGTCTAAACAGTATTACTTGCAAATGTTCATTGTGTAATGAGTTGTTAGTTAGGTTCAAGACCTCTGACTTTAGTACACCATCAAAACTAGACCCCCACCTACATTCCCTTTTGATAATCTGCTGTTGCTCCCCCAGTCATGAAGATCCTGGGCTATGGTTCCATAGGACCACTCCCTTCAAACACTCCAGCAGATCATAGATGAGGTAAATGTTGAGGTGTGCCCACTCCAAATTATGGATGTGTGCCTGGGTGGCAGCTGAGGTCCGGGCCGTGGGGACAGTCCTCCCAGGCCCATGGTGAGGGGTGGGGAAAGCGTTCTTAAGGGTGGGGTGCATAACTCTCCTATTAGGGCCCAGACAGCTTTCTGATGCCAAGTCAGGACTCCAGGCATCTGCATTGCCTTCGAAAGTAACCCATGCCTGGAACATTGACACAAACCCTGACTGCAGTGGGGCTGGACCCAGACATGGTTCTCGGCAGCAGTTTGAGCTGACAACACCATGGCCCCAGGAGGCTGCACGTACCGCTCAGATCGGCATTGCCCTGGCTGCAAGGTGGCCCTAGGACAGCAGCATGACCTCAGGTGGTGCCCCGGGTCTTGGTCATCTACCTGGCCTTCAATAGTACCAGGAGCCACGCATATAAGCACAGACTGCGGCTGCAGCAGGGCCGCAGACCCAGACATGGCTCCAGGCTGCAGTTCAAGCCAGAGTATCACCAGAATCACAGGTTGCTCTCAGCGTACTCAGATCTTAATCGCCACTGTGGCTTCACGACCTTCATACACCAACATGGCCTCAGGTTTTGGTCCAGCGTTCTGGTTTCTGCACTGCTTTCTGTGGTAAATGGGGCACAGGAACCATGGACATAAACACAGTCCTTGGCTGCATGCAGTGGGGTCATGGACCACAACACCGCCCTTCGCTGTAGCCTTGGCCCAAATGTCTCCATGGCCCCAGGTGGCAGTGCTGTCCACCCCAATCTGTATGGTCCTGGTGGCACCAACATGGCTTCAGATATCAGCCCATACCCGGAGCAGCCGCACAGCCTTCAGTGGTAATAGAAGTTACTGACATCATGGCAGACTCTGGCTGCAATTGGGCCACGGATGTAGACATGGGCCTTGGCAGCCGCTCACTGTGGTCACTGGTGGTAGTGTAAGCCACCCAGATCGTCATGGACCCAGCCATGACACATCCCTAGGTCACTGCCATGGTCACTACTGAACTCAGAACCCAGGCATCCCTGTGGCCCTTGATGGTGACACTGACCACGGACATCATCACAGACTCCAGCCACTGTAGGTGATTGATCATTTAAAGATACACAGTGCTGGTCATTTTGACATTTTCATATATGACAA
Source organism: Peromyscus leucopus (assembly GCF_004664715.2). Classification (NCBI taxonomy): domain Eukaryota; kingdom Metazoa; phylum Chordata; class Mammalia; order Rodentia; family Cricetidae; genus Peromyscus; species Peromyscus leucopus. The sequence goes on along the minus strand of NC_051064.1, from coordinate 1,926,225 downwards.
TTGGTTTCTTAGCTCCTCATGGACTTGGGTGAAGTGTTCGATGTCAGCTCCGACAGCTGTCATTCTTTACCTGCCAGAGTTTTCTCCCAAGGCTTCAGAGGACAAGACCTCCAAAGCAGCTTTGTGAAAGGCCAAGACTCTGAGACACATCTGCAACATTGTTCTATTTCAGACATTTAACTGAACTCATAGATTGTGAGAATTCCAGAGCCAGTCCTAAGGTCTTGCTTTGTAAATGAACTTGAATGAGGTCCAGCACTGAGAACAGTCTGGCCCATGTTGCACTGTCTTTGACTGACAGAGACTGTAGTCAAATCTTCTGACCCTTAGTTTAGAAATTACTCTGTTAGTTCTGAAATATTGGCCAGCAGCCAAGGGTAAATCCATGATGCAGTGTGCAAAAATCCTCACCAAAATGAAGAAAGCCACAATAAGGTACATTTTTCATAAAGCCCCCCCCCCCAGCCTATTCTAAACTTAGCATAAGAGTTGCTGTTTTTGTGTAAACATCATTCATACTTGTTTTGCTTTTGTTTATTTTTAAATGTCTTTACCTGGCATAATTAAAATGTTGGCATGTTGATGCTGAAACATATATTTATTTGAAACATCCATTTTCCATGAAATCTGAAAGTCTGAGACTCATTGCTGTCGATCATCTCCTGCTCATACCTCCAGATGGGCTGCTGTGAATTCCTCCTTCTGCCGATTTCCCTCTTGGCAGAATGTAGCCTGAGCCTTGGTCACAGCTGTGGCAGCCTGTACAGATGGAAGGCTGACAGCTCTGGGCTTAGACGTAGCTCTGCCAACAGCTAGGGTACCATTATGATTTGTCCTTCATGGATTTGTTTGCTTTATTACAAAAATAACCCATGCTCATTTAAAGGTTTATTGTTGTTGTTATTTTATTCTTAGACAGGATCTTGTTAAGAGGGCCAGGCTGTCTTCAAACTCATGATCTTTCTGCCTCAGATTTCAGAGTTGTATTTAGACACTGGAGTTACTATACAGGCCATTTATAACTTTTTTTTTGTGTGTGTGTGTTCTCTGGCATCCCACCATGACTCTTTCTCACTTTCTCCCTCAGCCTCTTCCTTTCTCCCTTCCTACCCTTTACCTCCAAGTAGCTGAGTGTCCGTTCTGAGCCCATGCCAATAGAATAACATTCAATCCGTTCTAGCAACCAAGGACTGGTGTATGGAAATGAGAATTGAGGGAAAGCCACAAGATTGTTGAACACATTCCATTTCCATAAAGAGTAAATACCAGCCAACATTGCATAGGACTCAATCATTTGCTGTATTCACTGAAATACTCATGTCCCGTTTTGGTCCTCAGGCTCTCTGAAATTTATTTACACTTTAAATTTTCTGTAATGTATTTTGTGTCTGTATAACATGGAGCTTTGAGCTTAGAAGCTGAGTCAGGAATCCCATTTAACCATTTTGTTGTTAGGCGTTCTCATGCTAGTCACTGAACTTTTAAACCTATGTTGAGAGACTTTCTTGCCAGATAATGTCACAATTAAATGGTGTTATAAGCATAAACACATTCCACAAATTACTAGGTATTCCTATTCTTCTAAAACCACATGGTTGCTCTTGCAATTCCTTTTCAACATTTTCAGTGTCCATCTATGATGCAATGAATCTATGAAAGATCACATCATAGATGGAAATACAGAAGACTTGAGGGTACTCTTGCTTTGAAAATTAACGTTTGTTGTACTTGGTATTTATAAAATTGTCAAAAATTTAAAAATCACAAGATGTCATACATTCTGGTTTCTCTTATGGTATTCAATTTGTCTTTCTTTTTAACATCAAAACTCATGGTATTGACTTTACCATTGTTGAGACAAAACACTTGGAAAAACCATCTTAGAGAAAGAAGTATCATTTTACCTTACAGTTTGACCCAGACAGTGTGGTGGCAGGAGTAGGGGATTGATGGTCAAGAGTACTGGCAATTAGGAAGCAGAACAAGACGAATGCTGTCACTCACCTGACTTTCTCCACTTTTTAATTACCTCAGTCCCCAAGTCATAGGGTCATGCCACCCAATGTGCTTATTGTCAGCATTTGAGGCAAGGGCAGTTCTTTTCCCAACAGGTCATTTATGCCAAGAACTAGACAAACTCCATATGGAGTATCTTTGATGCCCAGCATCCTTTCAGGAGTAGGTCGGTGCTGCCAGGAAAATTGTGTCTCAAGTAAACAGAATTCTAAGTTATTGAAACATTTAAATACCATATTCTCTAGGTCTTTGAAGTGTTTGAGGATTACCTATCCATTTGAAATATATCTCTGTATATCTAGAAAATGTAAATAACATGACTGTAAGTTTGACAAACATGGGTGACTATTAACCTGTAATTCCTATCAACCTATATAGCTTGAAGACTAAGGCTTCACATTACAAAGTAAACAATCTGTAAATAGATGTACAGTGTAAGGACAATGACCTTGAATTTGTGACAGTTTACAAAGTATCTTAATCAGAGGTAGAAATGTATAGTGCAATATGACAAAAATACCCTTAATTTTTATCAATTTACAGAATATCTTAAACAGAAGTAAATACAGTATTATAAATATAAATTTACATTTGTATCAATATAGAAAAATATTTTAAACATTTTTTAAATGTAGGAACATATGTACAATATGACAAATATAGTTTTGACTTTGTATCAATATGCAAATTATCTTAAAGAGGAATAGAAAAATAATTTTACATTTGTAACAATATACAAAAATCCACATTAATGTGAATTATCTTAAACTGATAGTTACTAATTTAGTTTACAAATAGATACAATAATCTACCTTATTATCCTATCCTATCTATACCCTTTTTTTCTATTCCAAAAGAGATTCCTGAATCTAAATTTTATTGTTCCATCCCCAATCCTATAACAAATTATAACCGACCCTTTATACATGACAATTATCATAACCCTGAAGGGGGAAAAACCTGTTGGGAGAGGGCACATTGTTTTCTTAGAATTGCTTCCTGCTGTCTAGGGGGCAATGGTATCTCTAGGGGTCTTGTAAAAACTAAAACAATGATTAAGCGTCATAAGGACTAGCTGTATCATTTGTAGCCAGTCTCAGAGTAATGGGTAAAGGTTATCTGAAGTTCTGGCTAGAGGTGTAAGATGGTGGACCATCTCCTCCAGAGTGACAAAGTCTCTATGAAGTGATTCTGAGGATGATCTCTAACATGGGAATTATTGTAATTTTGGTCATGAGTTAAGGAAATATGCCTGAAAACATGCAGTGCCTATAGACTGGATTTTCCCCTGGGAATAGCTGGTGTTTATTTCAGATACTATAGGAAGTAGTAGTTAGATGTGGTCTTTATATAGTGAAACACAAAGCACAAAATTAGAGCAGATGCCTTTCCAAATAAATATTTCATTTACAGATTCTAGTGTTAGGGCCTGGTGGTGGTGGCACATGCCTTTAATTCCAGCACTGGGTAGGCAGAGCCAGGCAGATCTCTGTGAGTTTGAAGCCAGCCTGGTCTACAGAGTGAGATACAAGACGGGCGCCAAAACTACACAGAGAAACTCTGTCTCAAAAAACAACAACAACAACAAAAATTCTAGTTTTATTACTAAAAACCCCAATACTAGCATATTCGGCATATAATGTGTGTAAGTTCAGAAATACTACAAGTTCCAAACTATCCTGAAACGTAAAAACCAAGATAAGAGAAGAAAACTTGATGAATACTTTCCCCAAACAACTGTGTACACTATACAATGTTCCCCTATAGAACTTTAAAAGGAGGATGATTTGCAACATTTTTACATTTTTTTCATACAATACCTATATACTAGCTGTATTTGATTTTATGCTTCTGTCCATGTTCCATTCTTTGTTCCTACTATTTAGTTAGTTAGTGGGAAAAATGATTTCTTAGATTTGAGTATTAAATTAATAAAGGAACATGTGTGCATGTGCTTAGTTTTATAGGTACTTCTTAAGGAAAAATGATGCAGTCTATTTCTGTGTAGGTTGGTCCCTGAAGTCTTAGGTCTTCCTCATGGCTACAATCTAATGGTGTGGTATAGCAATGACAGGTAGAAATTTATGTAACAGCTCTTAATAACAAATATGAGAACAGCATTTAAAAGCTTCAGTGCAGAAGATCCGTGAATGTCTACTTTTGTTAGACAGTCTATGGCACGTAGAGCACAGAGTCATCCCACTGGGTTTAAATCCAAGAGACATGACATATTAGATTGCTCAAGGTACATAACTATGTGAAGACAATAAACAAGGTGCATAGATGATAAGCTTAGACACAATTCAAGGTAGCTGGACAGACGATGGTCACAGAAGTTGGAAACCAAGTGCTGTTCTTATGAAATGCCCCCCCACAATAGCCAGATGCTACTTAAAAAAAATATTGCTTGGCCTGTTGGCAAATTTTTGTCAACTTGACACAAACTAGAGTTGCATAAGAGGAAGAAACCTCAATTGAGGAATTGCTTCCATCAGATCGCTTTGTAGGCATATCTGTGGAGCATTTTCTTGATTAATAATTGATGTGGGAGGGCCCAGCCCACTGTGGGCAGTGCCATCTATGGGCAACTGGTCCTGAGTTGTATAAGACGATAAGTTGAGAAAGCCAGGAATCAGGGTTCCATCGTGGCCTCTACTTCAGAAACTGCCTCCTGTTTCCTGCCTTGAGTTCCTGCCACTTGTTTTCTTAACACTGCGATGACTAACTAAGACTTTTGTTTACCAGTAGCTCAATCTGAAGGTTTAAGCTAAAATTCCATGTGATCAAGAGAGTGACTCTTATAACACAGGAACAACCTGCTATGATAAAACATCTATTTACATGCAGAAGGATACATGAACACATGAATATGTATAAGCTAAAGCTATATCAAGTATTATGCATGCATAAATATGGCAAATGGTAAAACTGGTAATGATTTAACACTACAAAATAAAAAAAAGCACAATAAATTTCACACAAAATTCTATAATGTCTGAAAAATTCTACCCAAATTATTGTTAACTTGGGTCACTTAAATTTAGAATTCCATATAAATAGAAGCCATAATATTTTTAGAAATGATTCTGCCAAGAGTGCATTTTAAAACTTTTCCATTTTACAATTTATGCATTTATGCTTCTGAGGATTTCCCACAAAAAAGAAAAAAAAAAAAAAAGAATCCATTGCTTAGGTTAACCCACAGCCCTGACACATCACTTTCTTTTCTAAAGTCTAGTAACCAGTTTCTAGGATCGCCTGACTTTTCAGCTTGTTTGTTCTGTGATTTACAGTAATTTGTGGAGAGTCAGGAGGAGGTTTATGTGGTAAGGACATCTGGGTGTTGTGTACTCTGAGTGGTGATTTTTTTCTGAGCAGGGATTCACTCTGAGCCCTGAAATATGAAAACTGTAGCAGAAGAGGGGAAATGTTTGTATATTTCTTAGTCTCAGAGAATCCACCACCCACTAGGATTGTAGGCAGTGATTTGGGAAAAGAGAACCCCTTTTCCTTTTAGTCGTATACCAAGTGAATGTCTTACACATGGCTGAGATAAAAAACAACAGAATACATTGATTTTTCCTCTTTAAAAATAGGCAATTTGAGGCACAGGAGTCAAAAGTTTGATGCAATGTACAGTCTGGGTTCCATATGCTTCTTGCCTAACCAATTTGGAATAAGGATTTAAATATTTAAGGGTTTCTTTCTTTGTGTGTGTGTGTGTGTGTGTGTGTGTGTGTGTGTGTGTGTGTAATATTTTATATTTCAAGATTTATGCCTTTGTTCATCAACACCAGCTTCATTTTAATCAGAGTGCAATGTCTATTAAAGGGAGAGATGCAATGTCTATTAAAGGGAGAGATACAGGAAGTATTACTGTTTTTACCTTGTTTAGTAGAGCAATTGTGAATATAACTATTTTCCTTCATAATTATATGAATGTTAATATTTTTCTTTCCATGGGTGCATTCTTTTAAATAAATTTCATGGTATACTAATGATTGCAAATTACTTTTTGGAGGAGCAATTAATGGCAGTATGGGAAAGGTTGATGGTCAGAGAAGAAGCTTGGGCCAATGCTAACCTTTTATATTGATTATGAAACTTATACAATAATTTGTAATCACAGACAAAAATTAATATTATTACTAATTATAAAAGCTCTGCTAATAGCTTAGGCTTGTTAGTAACTAGATCTTACAACTAAAATTAGCCAATTTTTATCAATCTACTTTTTGTCTTGTGTCTTTATTACTTTTACTCTTTATTGCTCATGATGCTTCCTCTCCATCTTACTGGCTTTTCTCTCCTTCTTCTTCCCAGTGTCTTGTGTGTCTGATAATCCTGCCTAGCTATTGGCTGTTCAGCTTTTTATTAAACCAATATTAATGACATCTTCACAATATACACAAAGATTATTCCACAACCTAGTCCAGAACTAACTTACTTCCCTATTTGAGGAAACAACAACACAGAAGTGAGTGATTATGTGTACCTTGGGAAGCAAGGCATCACAATGGTTTCCCCACTCTTTCTGAACTAATCAAAAGATATACATGAACTAAGATTTAATTGTTTGAGGCAATGTTTCTCTCCTTGTCATATGAGAAACAGTGTAAAATGTTTTTTCAATTTTTGTAGTTTCAATAAAGCGCCAAAGTGAAACCCAAGTATGAAAATGTCAAAGCAACATCACTACAGCAACAAAATTAGTGAAAGAAAATGACATGAGAAGGAAGGTGAGATTTCAGTGATACATTTAAATCAATTCAGTTTTTACTAAAGACTGAGAAGATTGAGTCAAGGATTCAAAGCTGTACCCAGAATCTCATGGACATGCTATAAAAACAAATACACCAAAAACAGAAAACAAAACAAAACAAAACACGCACACACACGCACACACACACACACACACACACACACACACACACACACACATATACATACAAACACACACACTAAAACAAGAGTTGATAGAATGGATAAAAAAAAGTACTTAAGCATATTGCAATTTATAAACACCTTGATGGGTTTTTGCTTATATGATTTTTCTACAATAATCTGTATTTTCATTGTGTATAATCTATAATAGCCTTTCACTAAAAGTACCAGCAAATACCACATGTAAAGGCACAGGATGTAGCATGACTGGTCTTGACAGTGAATAGCAAAATTAGAGTCATGTAGTTTTATTAGGACATGAAAACTAAATGAGTGATTGGTGCATATTACCAAATAAATGCCCAACATGAGACCTAGGTCTCCTTGGTCAATGTATACAAGAATTACATCACATTCAGGCATGCATTAACTGACATTATGTTCTTCTATGAGTATGCTGTGCTTTTTTCCATTAAATACATGAAAATGATCAAATTAATTGAAAGTAGGTTGAGTAAGTAGTAAGTGAAGATAGTAATGGACAAATAAGAAGACTACAAAGTAGGACACGGCTAAAGGAAATAAACAGATAAAATCAGGTTCCATGACAGTTGGACATGCATATTTTTGTTCAAAGTGAGAAATTTAGGTGGAAAGTCTTAGTGGGTATGTGGTCCAGATGTTAACCACAGCATACATTACAGTAGAGACGACGGTCATGAAATTCAGATGTTAATTCAATATATACATGACTTACATATATAGTGGTTCTACCAAATATGACATGGTTTGGAATGGGCCAAATAGTGATGGTCTTAGAAAGTGAGTTGACTGTGGAATAGCTCATTGCCACAACTTAGGATGGTAGTAAGCTTTCAGGTTCTCAGGACTGCATTACCTTCTCACATTAGAGCGTGAAAGTTGAATAAATCATAACACAAGACTCTGTTGTGTAAGGTATCATAAACTGCAAGCACTGTGGCTTTTATAAGAAAGGTGTCACAGGATTTCCCTCATGGAGATCTTTCTGTGGTTTCTCTTTCCAAGAACAGCCCGGCATCCTCTGAGATCTCTTGTGCTCAGAGATGCCTCATTATTAAAGCTGCAGGTGCTTGGAATGGAAAGCACCTGGAGAATGGAGCTGACTATGCAGACACAGCATGCTCTCCCTGGCATAATTGAATGTTGTCCCATCATGGCTTACTTTAAAAAGCATGACTGCCTTCAGAAACCAGGTGCATTGGCTCAATCTAGGTGATCCTTAAGCAAATTGAATGGTGTTCTCACAATCAGAAAAATGCAGTTGGCAATTATGTTTCTGTTCACTTTTAACCATATAATTTTATAGATGTGCTTCATCCAGAAAATATTCATCAATTGTCTACTATATTCCTGCATTGAATATATAACAAGAAAAAATTAGAATAAATAAAGAAAGCAACATAAACTTAATGACCATTTCTCTCATTCTTATCCTCCATGTCATTGTTATATATTTTCAGCACCTTCAAAGTTAAAAGCATGAATTTTACCCCTTTTTTAGATTTAGTCTCAACATTTCCTCACACATCTTTCTTTACGGTTAATTTTATGTATATATAAATATATTATTTCATTTATTTATAATTTTATTTATATATATAATTCTTCAGTGATATTTTATGTATATCTATATGATTCTTTAGTGACAATCTATGTAAAATATTTCAATTTATGTGAAAGTGTTTGTAGTTTTAGATAGTAGTTTATCTAGATGTAAATAGTCTTTGGTATTTACAGTTTTAGAATTCTCTCCTTTTTAAAGTATTAGTTTTGTTATTTTTTAGTATGTGTGTGGGGTATATGCACACGAGGGCAGTGCATATGGAAGCCATAGGAATATCACCCTGGACCTGGAGTTATAGGTGGTTCGGAGCTGCCCAACCTAAGTTCTGGGAACTGAACTGGAGTCCTCTGTAAGAGCAGTATGTGTTTATGACCACTGAGTGAGCTGTCCAGCTCCCCGCATTAGGCATTCCAATTTCTATCACTGTCTTTATAGTTGACAGTGAAAATATCTTGCCTGTTATTGTTATTTTCATCAGTTCTTTTTTTCTGATTCATTTTTAAAATATTTTCAACTATTTAGTCATCAATTTTACTAAATATACTAGAGTTGGTGTTTTTTATTTATCCATCACATTGGTTGGTATGTTTCTGATATCTGATTATCTATATTTCTTCAATTTTGTGAACTGTGACTTTTTTTAATACTCAATTTTCTACCTTTTCTGGATTTTGATTCACATCTTCTAACTATGTATTAACTATGTACAGAATCTTTTTATTCTCTCTCTTTTGGTGCCAGGTCATAAAATGACTTAAAATCTCATACTGGTTGCATGTTCATGTAGTAGTTAAGACTAAAATCTGGAGGGTTTCCCCATATTATCTCCAGCTCTAAGGCCTAGATTAGGACACTGAAGGTATCCTTTAAATAATTTCTGTTTTACTTTCTTCATCAATGATGTGTGAATAGTAATTACACAGTTTTCATTGAGTTAAGTCATGAATTCAATCCTGATACATATAAAGTTCTTAGAGGACTCCTTTCATCATAATAGGTATGTAGCTGAAGTTTTCCTGTATCCCACCCAGTCCACAGCCACTCAGACCCAAGTAAACACACAGATGCTTATATTAATTAAAACTGCTTGGCCATTAGCTCAGGCTTACTACTGACTAGCTCTTACGCTTAACTCAGCCCATTTCTGTTAATCTATATGTCACCACATTTTTCGTGGCTTTATCTGTGTACCATTACATGCTGCCCCCTGAACGGCAGGCTGCCATCTTCTAACTCAGTCTTTCTCTTCCCAGAATTCTCCTCTTCTGCTGGCCCCACCTATACTTCCTGCCTGGCAACTGGCCAATCAGCATTTTATTAAACCAGTGTACAAGGGCATTATCTCACAGCATAGGTGATGTTTACCTGTTAGCCGTTATTATTATTACAATTTTTCCAGTTGTGATTAAGTTATTAGTTGCCAAATTTGAAATTCCATAGAATTATAAAATAATGTGATATGCCTGCTATAAAATAGCTAACATTTTAGTTGAAAAGCAAATTGTACCCACTTCCACAAAAACATGTCATAAAGGCATTTTAACATAAAGAGTAAACAAAAGATTATGAGGCTTTGTTTAAATAACTCATTTATAATGCATTTTTCATTTATTTTCACCATGGATTAATGGGAATTATAAAACAAAACCAGCCTGGGAGAGTCATTGCTTTAAATGTAATTATTTAGGAGGTATAAGTATTCACACACTGATGGTGGTGTAGAGTAGCACCAAGCTCATAGTCCAATAACACATTGTGGTCACAAACACCAATCAAAGTGATTTTGGTTAAAAATTGATATGCAATGATTATTTAACTAAAGCCAATTACATGAGAACACAAGTGTTCAAATGTAGTTTAGGAAGTGACTTTGTACAGGTACAAAGAGTAATCATTGCTATTTTATGAAATTCTGAGTATTATCAGGAATGTAGTCGATACATTAAAACATCAACCCATTCTATGTTTCACAGCTTAAAGAATACTGAGGAACTTGAGATATTAATGCATAAACAACTAAGGGATTAAAAATAAAATGGACATATTAAATAAAAGATATAGAATTTAATATTTTTAACAGTAAAATAATGCAGTGGGGGATTGCTTTAGCTACTCTTTTCAAATAAAGTGTAGGTTGTTTGCTGAGATATTAGAAGGGCTTTTGTTGGTGGTGGTGGTTTTCTGTTGTGTTTTGTTTCTTTTTTTGTGTTTGATGGGAGTCTAGATTGACTGCACTTTAATCTTCAAAGAGGTTAAGCTCTCTGATACTATTGACCCAGCTGTCTACCAGACTACTGGATATATCCTATATGGAGACACACAGGCAGGCTGCTAGGACATATGTAGTGATTAAAGAGTGAACATATGCAGTGTGTGTCAGCACATGCTTGTAATCCCATCACTCAGCCAAGCCATGAGTTTGAGGCCATCCTGGGTTACACAGTGAGTTCCAAGTCCACATAAGCTACAGAGTAAAACCTTGTCTCATACCATACGCCCCACACCAAGTCTCATACACACAAGAGTGTGGAAGAAGCATTGCTTCTTTCATAGTCTTTCAACGTATCTACAGGGACAATGACAGGAACACACATTACAATAACAGAAGAAATTATTTAAAGCACTATGCAGATTACGTCAGACATAGAAAAGTAGCTGAAGCAGTTAGGACAGTAGAGTAAGTTTGTGAGGATGTTTGAAGACTGTGAGCATCAGGGGTAAGGACAAGAAGGAATAAAATTGAGAACTGACTGACAATTCAAGGATAAGCGTGTTGTTCACTGATCAGTGGAACAGGCAATGGAACTCGCTTATTTGTAATACAGTAGTGCAATAAGATACTGGAATCTAATTTGGAAACTTGGTGATACATGTATGTGAGCTAAATTTAAATCTAATTGATTATGTTTTGTGGTAATGGAGGTAGAATCCAAGGCCTCATGCTAGGTAAGTTCATTATCACTGAGTTGTATCCCCCCCCTTCTCCCTAATCATTAACATCTTAAGTACAGATACTTTAATATCTGTAACAATTTCTTATGTTTATCCAACTCGAAAATATTATTTAAAATTTATTTTAAACAGCAGTGAATTTTACTTTAACAGCAATAAAAATCTGAGCACATACAAACATCTTAGTGCCTGACATTGAATGAATAACATAACATTTTATTTCTCATTGAGTCAGCAAATAATCATATAGCATTTTGTCTGGCAATCTGGACAGAAACAACTTGTGGCTGTTTGTCCCAAATGAACACACTCATTGCTTACAATTTTAAATGGCCTTTTTTTAGTTTTATAGCACATGAGCCCTGACAGTAAGCTAATGATATGGTAATTTTGATTTTCATGATGAGAATACCAAAAATTTGCCATACAAATCTATAAATCATTATTTTACATTAACAAAATTATCTTCCAGTTTAATAGTGGTATACTTTTGTTAAAAATTGTCAAGCTAGGCAGAAGTGAATTGGAGTTTTCTTCCAAGTGTGCAGTTACTAGTCTGTGACCCATTCATTTTTACATATTTAAATAAAATGTGTGTGTATCCTTATACACATAAGAGCATGCAATGTGCATTCTCCTGTATCTTGTTTTCCCACTAGTATATCTAGAAATCACTCTAAAGAACTTTAAACAGGTCCATATCATCATTATTTGTTGCACTGTATTATGTTGTGTTGCTGGATGATAATTTGCTTAAACAATGCCCTAATAATAACCATCAAATCATTAATGGCTTCTATCATTGTTTATTTCATTATATACATATATGTATGCATACCTTTTAAATAATGACTTAAAAATAGTTTATATTCACAATTTCCATTAACCATGTCCCCACATTGTTCTACAGTGAAGATTGCATTTTCATTAGTCTTCTCTCCAACTTTTGGTTGCTTACTGAAGCGGTCAATTTTCATTCTTCAAAATGTGGATTAAGCTGTGTTGGACACAAAACAGTAAGTTGGTCATGAAGATGCTGCCCAATATCTGTCAGTATCTAGAGACACCTTGGTTTACTGTTTCCATAGAAATTTCCAAAACGACAAAACACTTGTTATGATTGGTAAAATTTGCATTTAGCAAACTCTGGTTTCAATGCGTGTACCGATTTAAAAACACATTCTCAGTAATAATAGGATGCATTGGGTTTCACTATTGAAAAGAATGGGATAAATGTTTTCTATTACATAGCAAATATTATAATCATGTGAAATCCAGGCATCTATAAAAAAGGGCTTCAGTGCTTGTAGTTAGCTGGCCCATGACTGATTAAATGAACATGTTTCTGCATAGGCTGATACTAGTGATTCCACTTGTGGCTCGGAAAATCTCATTTCTGTAATTTCAATCACTACAAAATTAAAAAATAAACATAACAACTTGCTTTCATCCTTCTCCCCTTAACAATTTTGTTTCTTGTTAATATTTTATGGTACTTTACCCTTAGGAGAAAGAGTCAAGTTTTATACACTCTAATATTATCACAGCTTAAATATTAAAAAGTTTCTGTTTAGTGAAAATAAACAGGTTTTTAACATGCTTATTAAATTTCATAATTAAAGAACCTTATTTAGTGGATAAAAGCAGGTATTTCCACAAAAATGTCATATGTAAATTTAGACAATGAGTTTGGTTTTTTCAAGCTCTCAGTATAAAATATGAAGTAAGAATGGTATGGATAGAGAACTTATTGTTTTAAAATATGTAAGTTAAGAATTCTAAGAAGGAGCATCAAAATCAAAATGTTAAAGAAGAGGTGTATATCAAAATTATATAATATTAAAATGAAAAGTGAAATCAGAGGTCATATATTAAGTTTCTGTTATTAAATTAATAAGAAAATGAAATCTTCATATTGTTTCCTTGATTTATTCAGCTAATTTGGCATCAGATCTAAAATATGTACCATCAGGAAGTGATGTAATTATATTTTAATTAGAAATTATTAAAGCAATGTATAGAGTAAAATATCTTATGCAAGAGCCCTGATATATTTTAGAAATTATTTATTAAACTTCAGTTCCTTGTGCTTTTATACCACCTAAAATTTATATAATTCCCCTTTGGTTAGTAGAGTTGCAGCTGCTTTCTAGGAGGTTAGGTCTCAAGACTTAATTGAAATGGTCATTGTGAAGGTTGAAATAACTAGACCATGAAATGGTCAGTGAAAAATTTGGATAATAAAATGATGAAATCAGCTATCAATCAATACAGCAGTTAAGGAAACTAACTAAGCATGTTGATAGACAGCCTAAAAATGCAGGGCAGTTGAGATTGTGATGAAACTGATGTAAAAAGAGACCCCATGCCGAAGTATTGGGATGGAGATGCGATTTATACATATGCATATGCTGTTCTAAAAGTGCTTAAGTAGAAACTTGCTTAGAAGTTGATGGCACACGACTTGCTCATTATTTCTTAAACCAGAGACAGGTATAAAAGAGATGTGCTGAATAGCTACAGTTAAATGAGACCAGTGAACATCAGCAAACCTGGAGATAAATCTGGATTCTGTCATTTACTGCTATTGTGACCTTGGAAAACTTGTTAGATCTGCTGCAACTTGCCCTGCTACAAAAAAAGAGGCAGCACATTGGATTTTGAAATGATTAAACTATATAAACATTCTACCTACCTACCTACCTACCTACCTACCTACTTACCTACCTACCTACCTATCTATCTATCATCTATCTATCTATTAATCTAATCCTACCTACCTACCTACCTACCTGCCTGCCTGCCTGCCTGTCTGTCTATCTAATCTATCTATCTATCTATCTATCATCTATCTATCTATCTATCTATCTATCTATCTATCTATCTATCATCTCTCTATGGCTATAAATCAAGATATGTGCTACAAGAATATTATCAATATTCTTGACAGACTTCATATAATTATTTGCCAAATAATTTAGAAGTGCTAAGTGTTATTATCATAGTATTGTGATTCTAGTTGGACTTTACTGGATATGAAATATTAGAGTGATCAGGTTGTGCTTTAGCCTGCTCTAAGTTTGTGAGTCTCAAGTCATGGCCCCAGACCTTTAACAAATACTGCCATTCTTTCACATAATACTTAAGGTCAGACTATTTTTATAATGATACTTTTATTAGCTGTTCTTATTACTATTATTCAGCAGAAATTTGCATCCATTGCAGAAAGCATAAAAGTCTCTCTCTAAACCTGAAGGAAGGAAGCACACAGAACTCCCAGAAACCATTGCATTCCTCATATTTAGAAAATGTGACATATTTGTGCGCGTGCACACACGCCTTTGATCCTTGAAGAAGCAATAAATTATGCAATGGCTTTTGTTATATTTTTTCTTAGTTGACTGACTATATGTTAAAATAAAAAGTATTCATAAATTTGTTTTTTTATGTTAAAACAAGAAGCATTCATATATTTCTTTTAATTTGGTAAAATACAGATTATCACTGTGCCTTCAAAGTAATGCAGTTCTGTGACTAAGATTCAGCTGAAATGGCCTATGCTGTAGAGTGACCCATTTGTAAGTCTGGAATAACAAATGTATCAAAGGGAAGGGAGCAGAGATTGCCAATATTTAAAGACATATCTGATAAGAACACCATTAGACTGTCTTTCTATTTCACACTGTACAATAAAATGTGTAGAATTTGGGAGCCTCACATGACTCAGAGAGCCAACATTTCCTATAAGACTAATTTCTGATGCCCTGAAATTATGCATGAGTGAAGAATCTATTGAAATGCAGGATTGATAATAGATTTTTTAATCAAAAGGGAAAATTGATTTGGCTTCAAATTCCATGATGCATCTAACTTTTACAAAACTGCCACTGGTTGTCATTTGATATATATCAAAACATGTTACCAAAATCATGTATATCAGACATATCAAAACAATGTATATCAAAATCAATTAACTGGAAGAATCTACTAAAATACCCCTCCATTTTCCAATTTCATATCTGTAGCCAAAATAGATTTTCATCCTAATCTAAATTATATATTTCAAGACTTAATTTAACAATGGATTGGAGTCCAGTCAGTGTCTTATAATTAAGGTACATATTTAAGAAATCAATACATGTGTAGTAAAATAATATTTTTCATATTTTGATAATGTAATTATTTTAGAATATTACACTGTTTGTATTGGTGTTCTTATTCAGGAAATATCTCTAATTGCCATTTGAGTTCCACAATGTCCCTTATTTGTCCATAATACTTGACAGAATGCCTCATTACAAGATTTTTGTTTATTTCTAAATGGATCTCCCCATTGTGTACTTTGACTCAGCTTCTATAACCATGTGCCAGGCACAGATTAGAGAGGCTCTGTGACACAGAGTTGGAAGAATAATTGAATGGACCATTAAAAAGATGTTCACCTGATCTCATGGCCACTGAGATGGAGGTGATGGTTGCTGTTATTTTCGCTGTTTGAAATGGATGTTTAAAGCAACATGTAATGAAGATGGTATATTTATTTTAAATTGTGATTGAGCAATAAGGAACAAAGTTACCGATGAAGTGTAAAACTCTCAGCAGAGAGAAAGTTTTATTCATGCACACAGGGATCAACAGCATCCCCAGAAGAAACTAGGAGGTTATTTGAAAGGTCTTTTAAATTTTAGGATAGGAAACCCTTCCCATACTTCAGAAACCATCACTGACTATCTACCTGACTGTCTTGGAACCTTAATCACAGTAAGAATGTTAGAAAATTCAAAGACTCTGAGAAGCCTATACTCAGAATTTTGGGTATGTCCTACTTCCTTCCTGAACACTTTTCTTCTTTTCTTTTCTTTTTCTTTTTCTTTTTTGTTTTTTGTTTTGTTTTGTTTTGTTTTTTTGAGATGGATTCCCTGTGTAGTTTTGGAGCCCAGCCTGGTTCTTGCTCTGTAGACTAGGCTGGCCTTGTACTCACAGAGATCCGCCTGGCTCTGTCTTCTGAGTACTGGGATTAAAGGCGTGTACTGTCACTGCCTGGCTAACACTTTTCTTTCCTTTAACTCCCGTGCTTAAAGTCCATCTTAAAATTTATTAACAATCTCCAAATATGTTTCAGAAAAAAGAGAATGAAGAAAGAAAGAGAAGGAAACGAATTTTAGAAAATTTGTCATCTAGATTGGCAATTCATCAAAATGTTTCCTTGGGAAAGTGATGGTGCTTGTCTATTGACATCAGAATGTCCAGTAGATAAGAAAGGAGCCACGCTGTAGAGATTTTATTGAAAGACAATTTTAACCAAATTTGGATGAGTCTTTGGAGGAGAAAACGGATTGGGGGACCATTGTGACCTTATCTTTGAAATATTTTGCAAGTAGTACAGCTTAATTTGAAAGTGACTGCTATTCTGAAATCAAATTAGAAGATTTCATTGCTGTCTTCTGGCTATCTTAATCAATGTTATTACACTGATCATAATTTAAGAAAGCCAGAGACTGTTGCTCTACAAAAAAAACTGTTTGAATTATTGTTGAAAAGTTTCCTAAGGTAACATTTGGCAACACAAAGTATGTATCATTTACTCAGCACTTGATTTTAAATAACTAATATTAAAAGTACTCAAGATAGAAAATCAAATGGACTAGGGTTTCATTTAATTGTGTCATTTTAGATATCACAATCACATGATATTTTATGCTCCTTCCTGATTTGACCAAAATCCTTCAACCAATCTTAGTAATTGTATCCAATCTTAGAATGACCTGTCCTGGGAATCAGTTACAAAAGGAGGAGACTGAGTATTGCTGTGGGATGGTCTGTATGTCAAATTGCTCTGATTGGTCAATAAATAAAGCACTGATTGGCCAGTGGCCAGGCAGGAAGTAGGTAGGACAAGGAGAGAGGAGAATTCTGGGAAGCAGAAGGCTGAGGCAGAGAGACACTGCCAGCTGCCGCCATGACCAGCAGCATGTGAAGACGCCGGTAAGCCACCAGCCACGTGACAAGGTATAGATTTATGGAAATGGATTAATTTAAGCTATAAGAACAGTTAGCAAGAAGCCTGCCATGGCCATACAGTTTGTAAGCAATATAAGTCTCTGTGTTTACTTGGTCGGGTCTGAGCGGCTGTGGGACTGGCTGGTGACAAAGATTTGTCCTGACTGTGGGCAAGGCAGGAAAACTCTAGCTACAGAGTATTAAATTTAACAATTAAAACTTGATTTTAAATTGAGAAAAGAGAGATTCAAATGATACCATGGGCTAATTTTTTTCTTTGATCCAACTTAATTGAATCTCTATATGTTTTTTACTCTCTTTTCTATATCTCTCCTTTATGATTACTTCCTACATCAAATATCTGTTCATATATAGCCAAAATGGTACATGTTCACAAATATATATGGTATTGAGGGATAAAGATATTTTCTATCTTTAATTGAACTTGAAGTTATGAACTGCTCATATTTCCTAAGCAGAAATTATTTAAATAGTTTTAAATCAGAGAGGGAAATATTTATGTTGACAGTTAGTATCTGTCATCTATCTGCCTATTATCTACCCATCTGTTTATTTATCATACATCACCTGTCTATTATCTATTGTTTTCTTGTTATAGTTGACAGGGAACTATCACATATTTCTCTAATTTTAATCATAATTACAAAGAGTTCTTAAAAACCCCATTTATTATTTCACTAGATGAAGATGAAGATAATATGTTCAACTCAGTGCTATTATTTCCTTCTTGATGGAAGCCAAAGTCTTAAGCTGACTTTGAAGGTTACATTCTAAAGGTCTGTTACCTCTGAGGATTATAACACAAGTGTCACCATTTTGAGTGGCTCATGAGCAGTGCACAGTCTGCAGCCATCCTCCTATAAATGATCATTGCATTTGCTGTTAATTTTATATACAGTAAAACTGAGTGTTCAGTATAATGAATTTAGGCTCTGCTATCCAAATCTATCTACAAGATTACCTTGCTTGCCCTGGTACCTGCTCTATTCCTTTGGGTATTGTTTCTGTATAAAACAATTTTACTAGTTTTTGAGTGTAGGCTGCTTAGTTACAGTAGGGAAAACCTATAGCTATATGGAGTCTGAATGGTTATTAAAAATACTCAAAAGAAGAAATAGAATGCAGTAGAATTGGCCTGAAGTTGTGCCTAGGCACTTTTTCTTCTGCTTACTTATTCTCAATTTTGGAAAAGCAACTTTAACTTAAACATGTGCTTTAATTTTTTTGTCTTTACTTTTGGGTTTATAATTTAGACCAGTGGTTCTCAACCTTCCTAATGCTGTGGGCCTTTTAATACAGCTCCTCATGGTGTGGTGACCTCCAACCGTAAAATTATCTCCTTGCTACTTCATAACTGTAATTTTGCTACTGTTAGGAATCATAACATAAATAGTTACATGCAGGATATCTGATATGTGACCCCAAAGGGGTCATGACCCACAGGTTGGGAACCATTGGTTTAGCATAGGTATATATATATATATATATATATAAATCCACTTGCATTCCTACATAGAAAGATAAGGACGTAATACACAAATGTACTTGACTTTCTGTGTGGTGGATACTGAAAAAGCTACTATGATTTTAGAAAGAATTCTCACTCCTGCTGTTCAGAAGGCAAATGAGACAATGGTGTAATCTTTCTTCCTGATAGAGATTCATCAGTGACTGATTCTCAAACCTGCATTGTAAGTACATACACAAGCGCAATCAACTGAATCATTAGCATTTATTAGAGAGGACAGATTCAAATTGATGGGCAGGGCTGAAGAAATGGGTAAGTATAAATCTGTTCCTTTCTAAATCCTATTTGACTATATAATAAATGTGTATTTTCTTGAATTAAACTGTGGATATTCTTATTTTTCTTTGAATTAGAGTGTTCCCAATCCCTTCTACATTAGTAAATAAGCCATGTAAAGCATATTAAATATATTGGATCTTTCATATAGATCTGAATATTTTGATAAAAAGATGTATTGATATTTTGTTTGATATGCAATCCTGTAGCCTTTGCTTGCACTGTGTTGTGATATTAATAGTTCTCTGTCATTATAGCCTGCTCTCATTAAGGCCCCTGGAGAAGAAGCCTGCTCAAATATTGTGTAGTTGGATTCATAATTACTATGCGGGCAACTTGATGACAATTATCATACTTTCATAAAATAATGTATATGAAATAATTTTTGCCACTTAGTGACGATAGTATAGTTTTTCATGCTATGTATGCTTTTATCAAAATATCAAATCATTTATTTTCACTAAAATAATAAAATGAATGAAAAGATATAATTTCTCCCAAAGCCATGATTTATATTTTTCTTTCTATATTATAAACTAGTTATCTTATGAAGGATAACTAAAACCTACATTAGAATATGTGTTGTGATAAATTAGTAAATGCACATGATACTAATATATACTATGAATGATTCCTAAAAATACTTTATAAGGTTAGGGAGTTTTGTGAACTTTTTTTCAGTCAAGATATTTGATGATTGTATTTTTCATCTTACAAAAACATTTAATATCTTTTAGCACACATTCTCTTATTTTCCCACATATAATTGAATTTTGCCTGCACTTTAAGTAGTAGTTACTTAAATCAGTTGCTTAAAGTAATTTCTGTAAATTGAAATTCCTTACTACATACCACAAATGAATCCCTTTATGATAAACCCAGTCTGCATATTATCACTTGCATTATGTCTATTTTTGAATATAGAATTAAAAAGAAAAGACATTGTTAAAATATCCTTAGATGTTTGCTGCAAGACTGATCTCCTTAACATGTCTTATTGTTCCCCACAGTGATAGGTTTCTTCAGGGACAAGAAAAGGCCTGGCAAGAAGTGAAAGGTTGTTAATAGGTCATTGATTTAGATGCTGTTTACAAGATTCTGAAACAGTGGTATCATGTATGAAAAATGAAGTCATGCACAAATATTCCCAGTTACTCACTTTCTTGGAACCACACAGATTGGACCATGGAAATTAAAATCTACATTTTTTTCACCACATTATTTTTTTGTAGTATACATAGGACCTTACAGGTCAAATTTCTAAACTGGTAAGTTTGCTAGAAGTAGCATTATTATTCCTATTCTTTATTATTTGAGAAGCAAGTAAAACAAAGAATTATACAAGTCCATCCATGACATACTCTAATAAGGCATTTAAAATATTTTTTAAAAATGGCATGAGCAGGAAAGTAAGGATGAATCAGAATGGCACAATTTAACCATCTATGGAATAAAGAGCTGCCTTCATTCTCCTATGGTCTTTAGAGAATTTAAAAGACAAATTCCAACTATTTAACATACAAAGAAAAATTCAAAATTTATGTATGATGATTAGTTATCCCACCACTTTCACTGCTTAAAAACCCTTCTCTAGTCTCTAGGCTCCAGAGTGAATGCTCCAGTCACAGGTCATATGTGTACCTTCAACTAGAACACCTGCTATTGCTGGAAACTGACATCACGTACTGAAAGATGAAGGAGCCAATCCACTTCTTAAGAAGACTTCACCTGCTATGACAGAGGAGGGGGGAAGGGAGCAGGAGAGAGTACTTAGCAATTTCAAGAGCCACAATTTACCAGGGAAGCCTCTACTTAATATTCCGCTTGATCTGCCAAGTTTATAGCCTGGCAAATCTGAATACAAATGTCTATGCAAATGAGGATTCATTATTCTTACAAGGTCTTTGTGTTGAAGCTTAATGTAACTTGGTTCCTATGGTTGCTCAGGGAATGTAGATTGTGAGACAGAAACGATGAAAAGAAGAAAAATAGAAAGGGAAATAATAGAAATGGAAGCAAATGTTTAACAGGCATCCAGATTGAAATGTAGGGATGTACAGGCACAAAGCATTGTCACTTACAATCCCTTCTGGTTCCTGGTTGTAAGGCATTTACTTCTCCTCAGCAACAGAGGAGTTAACCAGTCAAGAACATTCAACCAACAGAGAAAATACAACCGTTCTCTTACTGATTATAACACACTGTTCCCATTATAAAAACCAATTCTTCAAATTGTCAAAAATTTTACCCTTCATTCATTAATTACAGAGCTCTTGGATTGGTGGAACCTACACATTCCGATCTCTAAGAAGACTGCAAATGTCAAATAGCACCCCACCCAACGATCCCCTTCCTTTCATTATGGAAATATTGCCAAATAATGCAGAATCAACATGTTAAACAAGCTAAAATTAATAAACTACACATTGAAAAATCACAGCAGTTTACCACCATTCATTTATTACCATCACTCATTGCACGCAAAGGGTGCAATCCCCCAAGTTAGATGAAATCCTTGGAGGCTGCAGAATGATGATTATAGCTCATATACCATAGTATATTGTCCCGATGAATCTTTTGCATGGTTAACTGTTGTTTACATATAAATACCTTCTCTGGAAATAAAAATGTACGGAAGGGGACAGGAGCTGCAAAGCTTAGCAGATAAGATGATCCCAAGATCATGCAGAAAGGCTTGCTTCTTCATCCATAAGTAAAGCACATTTGCATCCATTCAGTCAAATTAGCTCCATTAAAAAGGTGGTTATAATTAGCTCCTTTTTCTGGTTCACGAGTGAAATTCTTGCATGCCTGCTGTTTTGATTAAATCCACCATTGTCTTCCAATAGCTAGTGCTAATTCTTCCAAGGAAATCTTCAGTTGAGGTGTTATATTATTCTGCATCTCCGTTAGTTGTCTAATTTACGCCAGGTCCCTGCAGTGTTTCCTTAAGCCATCCTCTTTGTCTTGCCTTTGAAATTTACCAAATCTTACAAGAAATCAATACTTAATTGATTATTCACTTTTCTGCAGCTTCAAACAGCAAGCACACATAAGATCCTGGAGGAGTCCCCGATTTCCAATGCAGGAGGTTGCTTGGTGGCAGAGCTCTGCAAGTGTCCAACAGCAGGCATTCCATGGAGTGGTGTACTGGCGTGGCGTGCCAGCGTATGATAAAGAAAACGAAGATATTCTAACGAAGCAGGGAAACTTCCTGGCTGATGCAGACTGGTCTCCAGGCTTTGGATAAAAGGCAGAAGCAGGAGCAATTGGATCCCACATAGTAATAATAATAATAAATAATAATTATAATAATAATAAATCACCATCATCATTATTATTATTGCATTACTCCTTTTGCTTTTTGCTTACCCTTGTCTTCCTTCCCATGGCACTGATGTGGAATATCCCAAATGACACTGAAGTCAGAGAACTCCACTCCAGAAGGGGGTGAGGCTGGCAGTGTACCTCTGGCATAGGATAAGGATGGCAGGCACGTAACATTACGAAATGTAGGACAAATTCAAGCGAAAGAGAAGGAGAGGGAGAGACGGGGAGAGGGAGAGCTGGAGACAGATGGCGGATCTGGCTAGAAGCCAAAGCCAGTGAAATGAATTACATTGCTGAATAACTGTACACCATTGATTCTACCACTTGTTGCTGCATGGTTTAAAAAAAAAAAAAAAAAGCCCCAGTGTATGCTGGAATCCCTTTATTTGTCATGTGTGCAGCAGGCAACTTTCACACATAACTCAATAGTGACAAAGGCATGCCGATATGCTGTCATGGGTAGGTAGGTGCATAGGTGCGTGTGAATGAGATTGCATGTGTGCGTGTGTGCTGAGAAAGCAACTGTGAGCGTGTGTGTCTATGTAAGTGAGGGAAGAAGAAAGCAACCTCTGCAATCCAGTCATTTTGTTTAATGAAGAATGGAAGACTGACATTCAGAGATGTGGTTATGTGCCGCATATTAATGTGTGCTCACTAGCCCTCCTCCCCCACTTAAAAAAATGAGTGGCATAAGACTCAAGCCCTCTATAGATCAACCACATGGGAGAAGTACCTCATGAGAGAACCTATCATCTCAAAACCTACAGACGTGGCACAAGGAATCCCGAGGAGAAGGCATTGCTCTCTGAAGGGAGGAAGCAAAACAGGTCCCCGGGATAGGGTGTTTGGGTGTTTTCGAAAAGACAGTCAGTCTCAGCAGATTGTTCAATAAATGCCTCATACCCAGGATGAAGGGAGACATTATGGGATGCCCAGGGGGCTTTGGAAATCAAATACAATGTTTGAGTAGCACAATTTGAGGTACATTATAAAAAAGCAATTTGAATTGCCAATGAGGCGACACATATCTGCATGCTAATTAGACCTGTGTCAAGCTCAGTCTGCAGACTGGTGGTGATGGGAGGAATGTGCTCGGAGCACTGCAGAGAGATTGTTTCTGCATAAATTATCAGCTTTGTCCTACTGATCATTTTCCCAAACAAACATGAAATGCAAGATCAAAAGGCGATTCTAAAATTAAAATTATTGATTGACAAAGCCTAGGCTTCAGAATCTAATTAGAGGAGGCACAAACAAAAGCTGATATTATTACTGACTGTGCCTGAGCTAGCAGCGGATTGTGCAGGGTTTGTAATTTATCTTTGTTTATGCAGCCAGGATATTAAAAATGTAATTAAAATGGTAAAATGATCTGATCAGAAATAGCCACCTAGTGGCAAGTATATTATTTTAAATGGATTATAAAGGCATCGGTCTGTGCAAATAAAAAGCTTTCTTGAAACTACCAAACCTAGCATCTCATAGAGATTTTGCAAAGCAATTTATCTTTTTGCTAATAAGTTGTCTTTCGTGTTTTGTTCCATAGATATGCAACATCATTTATAACCCCCATTTGTGTGCTAATAAACATTCTGTTATTACAGGTGGCATCATGTTATTGCAGGAACATCGTCAATAAATGACTGTATGTTTCTTCATAGATGGAACTTCCTCAGCTGCTATTCGCTGTGCTTATTGTGCACATGAAGTGTCATAATTCCAGGGGTCCAGTACCATTTGTAGGTAAGGGTAGTCTGTTTCTGCTGTACTTTCTCCTTTGGGATGGATTTGGACATTTCAGGAATCAGGCATTAATGATCATCTCTGACCTGTGAAAATAATGTTGCAAAGCAAACTCATGTATCTACCAAGAGCTTTCTCCAAGTTCCTACTTCAGAGCAGATTCAGTTCCTGAGAAGCAAGTAACAAGGTGATCCAAATGATTTATAGGCTGTATCACCTCTCACTTAGCAACATTTTGTAAGTGCCAATGAATTATTTTAGGAGCAAATTGTCTAATATAAAATTTATTAACCAAAATGCATCTGCTGTCATCTAATTGTGGATTTTGCAACCAGATTCAATCTTGTGATTCTTCAGTTAAACATCTAAAATGCATGATAAATACCTTTAAGAAAAATGAGAACCCCAGCTCTGTTATGTCTATGTAGAAACATTAAAACATTTATTTTCCTTTATTTATTTTTGTTTTTCACAAAATCCCTGTAGACTATCTTGATTCCATTTTAAAGAAATTGGAAATTTAGGGTCCTGTCAGCAGTTCTAGGGTCTTTTGCTAGGTGCATTTAATATGCCAAATTAAATATTAATACATGGTTAGTGTTGTGCTATCTTGCAAGCCCTGAAGCCTTATTAGTAAAACATGATCTGGTGACCCATGCAAGATATTTGAGGGTACCGAAAGTACAGATTGCTTTATGACCATCAATCTGGTGGATCACTAATTCTTAGTAAATTGAGTCTTTGAATTCATCCCTGCAAGTAGGTTCATATTTTTCATAAATAAGAAACATGGTCAACACAAGATAGCACCTTATCACAAAAAAATATGCAGAAAATCTTGTTCTGCATATTCAGTAACAAATCCTGGCTTGGAAATCTTCTGTTTCAGAAGACACTTATATGTGGGTTCCTAAGGTCCCAAAACAAGCAAGTTATACATCTCCTAGCTTCCAGAAATGCTTAAAATGGAAAGAAAGAGAGAAGAGGTGGAGATCCAGAGGGTACATGGATGCTATTAACCTCCTCTATAAACAGAGGCGATGAATGAATGATGCCACTGTGAAGAGCTGCAACAGGGCCTCTGATAATGTTGAGCATCTAGAGGAGCAGCGTGCATAAGATTAGTCACAGAGAATTAAAATAAGAAGTCAGGAGGAGTGGCTTGTCAGCATCTTCTCTTATTCTGAGAATATGCTGACTAAGTCAGCTACCACCCCATAGAAGTGAGAGACTTTTCACCACATGGCTTGTATTGAAATGTGTTTGAATCACAGTTTGATCCTTTGATAACCCAGATGGGAAAACAGCTTTATTGTTGAAGTTTGTATCACACAGAAGGGCCTTGATTCCTAAATCCTTGCAGTGTGAATTAACATATTTCATTATGGTATTTACCAATTATAAAGCATTTCCTCTCAGTGGATACTATCCAAACTTATGTTGCATTCTGCCTTACCATCTGTCCTTTCCCTTTAGCATTAGTATAACATCCTACAATATGAACCATATAATGAATTTAAAAGGCTGAGCAGGAAGGAGTGCTGGCATTTTCTCTCTGTTCCCTTTCCGAATGCCATTAGTACTATTGTGATTGCTTTAACAATGAAAAAGTCAAACCGATATTTAGGAAACATACTCCTTTAGTGGCAACTTAATTCGGTGCATTCACTGAATTTTTTGTAGGAATATGAAACTCATCATTATAAGTTATAATAAATTTATACACAGTATAGTTTTCAATATTAGCATAGATACAACTTTCACAAGATTCATGCAAATGGACACACATAGTAACCCAAAATTATGGCAATCACATCCTTTCAACATTATATAATTGTGATTTGTTCTATCTGAACAAATTGGAAAGCAGGCATAATTCTGAACATATACAGTAAGAAATGTCATTTGAGTGTTCTATAAGAATAGTTTGATAAATCTTCTCCAGCATCTGCTAAGGAGTGTACATGGAATCCCACAGCTGATCATCTCCATAGCTGTGAATGTATTCCTCACCTCATGTAAAAATATATTAATTTATATTTGACACAGGGTCTCAATATGCAACCCACTATGAAGACTTCACAGAGACCTATATGCTTCTTTCTCCCAAATACAATTTATATTTTTTAAGTAACTGAAAATATTTTTATTTATATTCATTAACTTGGGATATGTTTGTGTGTGTGTGTGTGTGTGTGTGTGCATGCGCACGTGCACACATGCAAGAATGCACTCACTCTGTGACTCACATACAAAGATCTGAGGACAACTTGCAACAATTAGTTCTTTGATTTCTCTGTGTAGACTCTAGAGGTTGAATCCTCTTCATTGTGTTCAAGGGCTAGAGGCAAATATCTTTATCCACTTTGCCATCTCACTAATCTGACAATTTCCTATCTTCATATTCATCCATATGTCCTCGTAACTTTTCTAAGTGGCACAAATAAAATAACATGTAATATAAAAGAACTTATGACTAAAATATCGTGTAAAAATTCCAAACAAACACTTAGCATTCACATTGTATTCTGTCTTAATACTTCATTACCACCCTGTGCTTCCTCTTAATACTGGTTTGCTAGCTTAGTTATTTCTACTGAGTATTTTTATTTTAATCAAATAGAGGGACAGAATGTGGCTATAGCATTGTATTGACTGCATTCCTGCTCTGGAGTAATTTCATACTATTTAGATTCAGTGTCTGAACACAGGCATGGCTCTGTGAATAAAAGTTTTATGTGATTTTTGGCAGAAGCACATACACTTTAGTGGGAAGAAGTAAACTTCTGTAGTGTGAAGATCTAAATGATGTATCCTTGGATTTGTTCTTCTCAGTGGTGGGTATTTTTTCTAACACGGCCAATGCCAGAAAGTCTGGTGGGTAAAACTGAATAACAATTCATTGGCAAAATGCTTCCCATGAAATGCAGAGTCAAGAACTAATGGATAATTGCCTAACTTCATACTTGTTAATAGCCAGGTAAGGTGAGGACCAGACATTCTTCAAGATTCAACACCAAAATTGTGTGTTCTCTGTGTTCAGATAGGTAGTCTAATGAGCTAGACTAAACTGTAGTCACAAAGATATCCAGATGTACTTGTTAATCCTTTAGAATATTATTCACATATCTTTGTAAGTATCCAGACATGAGGAGATAATCCAGGTAAGTAACTACTTCTCCAGGAGCTCACCCAGGGTTCCCTGTTGCCTTCTATCTTGGTGCTCTCACATTTTCTCCTTAAATCTTGTCTGGATTCTGATAGGTTCAGTGGTGTCTAAAGGAGATGAGAAGTATTACAATTTAGTCTCTTGGTGACATCTATTTCATAGACTCTTCAAATGTAGACTGTGGATTGGTGACCACATGTAGACAGCAGGAGAAAGAACAGAATCATAACTCAGAGAGAATTGATGTTTCTATTTCAAAGACTCCATTAAAATTATTTTCTATTTAGAATCATGAATCCCTTTGTGGGTCTCGGTAACTCTTCAAATTCTTGAGATTTTTGGCTTTGGGAAGTCTTATTATATTTTATTTTGCTGTTATCTCCTTGAAGCCTGCTCTTTTCTATTGAGAGCAGGAAGGGAGTAGATCTGGGTGGGAGATGGCTTGGTTGGTGAAGAACTGGGAGAAGAAGGGGCAGAAAGAATATTTAGATTATATTGTATGAGAAAAAAATCTATGTTTAATGAAAATGGAAAAGGGAAACTACCTTATTTCTATGTTAGACTCCTCTTTTGCAAAGTCAAGAGTTTGGAGTACTATTAAAACGTTTGCCATATCTCTAAAATTCCATGTATCTTATTTTTTTTTACATAAGACAAATGGAAACTCTGTTAACTGTATGCATATAAAGCGATATACCTATAGATGGAAATGCCTCTAGAATAAGTTATTGGGCAATTTTACAGTGTCTTGTCAAAGGCAAGTTTATTTTTAAAACTTATTATCCAAGTGCTAAAGTACATTAATAGTATACAAGTTTTCTGTAATTTTAGGGAGCTCTGATCCTTCAGTTCCTATTATGAAGTTATTTTAGAATATATTTACAGTTATAGAGTGATTATAGCCAAAACGTCTTTACCAAATTTCTCACTAAGCAACAACTAAGAATAGTGCAAGAAAATTAGAATGCATATTCATTCTTTCATCCAACCAATAACTGTCAACACTGGCCTGGAAATGCAGAACTGAAATTCAAGACGTTGGGGCAAGTAGGATGTGAGATTAAGTCCATCTAGGGCTACATAATGGGCTCAAGACCAGCTTAAATTATAGAAGTTTTGATGTTTTCTCTCGCACACACACACACACACAAAAGAAAAGTAGAAAGAAAAAGAAAAAAAGAAAAAGAAAAATTCTCCAGAAATGGAGGTGTAGCTCAGTGGTGGATTGCTTCCATCACAAAAGTTCTAAGTTCCGTCCACAGGACCATTAATAAAACAGTCACTTCCACTATCAAAATTATATCAAAACAAAACCCACTACTGTGTGCACTAAAAGCAGGGGCTAAAAGAGTTTTAAGGAATCACGGGGATTAGATGGAAAATGCCAAATAGGTACCAAGGACATAAGAACTGGCAATGGCACTGAACTTTATTGGGAAATTGCTGGCTGCTTCAAGACAGGCAGTGGAGACAACTGAAAGTATAAAACATAATCGGAAACAATAAATGCAAAAGCAGAATTGAAGAAAGTGGTCAGTCCTAGAAATATATACATGCAGGCAAGACTACAGGGCCTCAGTAGGTTGTATTTATATGTTTATTCATCTATATTTGTATGTAAAAACAGTGCTTAAAGAGGGGGCTGTGATTTGGAATTGGGAGTGGATATGGGAGAGGTAGGAGGAAGGACAAGAAGGGAGGATGATTTAATTACATTTTAATTAAATTTGAAAAGACATAAGGGAGAAAGTGAAGGGAAAATGCTAAAATATTTTTTTCATAAGTGTATGAAGTACCTACAGAACTTTCATTTTGCTGGTTTAGAAGCAGTTCTCATGGCTACAAGGAAACGAAATGATTACTTGTGCAAGTCAGCAAGGTAATTCAGTATTTGGGTTCCAGAAATTTTTCTTGTTTGTGAGAATGTATATTCTTGCTTTGCTACAATTTCTGGAAGCCAGTATTTATAAGTTCATAGGTTATCTTCCTGTTCAGAGGAGAGAGGTACTTAAAGTTCTATGTAGCAATAATAAGCAAAGAAAGGGAGGCTATCAACTTGAGAGTGGAGGGACATGAGAAGAGTTCAAAGGACAGTAGCTGAGAGCATGCAAGAAGAAAATTCTATTTCCATTAAACACACACACACACACACACACACACACACACACACACACACACACACACTGTCCAGGATGTTCATAAGCGAAGTAGGTGCTTGTAGTTCAGGAATAGGCTCTTCTGGTAATGGTCTTAATGTTACAAGGCTTCTAGGAAAATTTTAACATTGGATCCCTGAGGAAAGCCAGGCATCTCTAACAATCCTTCTGGATAGTAACACTCATGTCTCAGCAGTAAAGAAAATCATTATGAGATTTATTAGGGTAACACTCGTTTGTACTTGCTCTAAAAAGTCACCTTACACCTACATAAAGAGGATTATTTATGTAATTATCTGCACATATGTCCCCATCAATGACTTTATATAATCATTTCATGGCATTCAAATTCAGCACAGAAGCATCAAGACCTAAGTACAAATATTATTAGGATAATGGGTTTTCATTTCTAGAGGTCATTGGGGAAGGGATTAATTTTCTTGCTGTATTGTACACACAGTGCAGTGCACAGAGCCAGGCTGCAATTCTTCTACCTTGAAAATTGCATTTTGATATAATAAGAAGGACACTCTCACAAACAATTTCGCAATTTTAGGTACATTTACTGCATTTCACTCTGTCTTGCTTTGCCCTCTGACTTTGATGCCTTGCATTTGGATATTATCGATTTCTGTGAACTTTAGAAGGGAAATATTTCAAATAATTTTAATTTTTCCTTTTTTCTTTTTTGAAATTGCAAAAATTATTTTCGGTCCTGTCTTTGGTGATGAGAGAGTTCATCTGGTTCTGTTCTATACTGTAACATTTCTGTAGGGTACTTTAAAACTCAGCAGCATTAGCCGGGCGTTGGTGGCGCACGCCTTTAATCCCAGCACTCGGGAGGCAGAGCCAGGCGGATCTCTGTGAGTTCGAGGCCAGCCTGGGCTACCAAGTGAGCTCCAGGAAAGGCGCAAAGCTACACAGAGAAACCCTGTCTCGAAAAACCAAAAAAACCAAAAAAACCAAAAAAACCAAAAAAAACAAAAAAAAAAAAAAAAAAAAAAACCAAAAAAAACAAAAAACAAAAAAACCTCAGCAGCATGGACAATTAAATATGATAGAGAAGATCCATGGCTTATTATTTTTGAATTGCAACTTTTTATCAACAATAGATTTTAAAATCTGAGGTACTTGCTAAAGTTTGGGTTGGTAGATTAAAAAAAAAACATTTAGCCTGTAGAGCTTAGTTTATTATTTTTTATTTTAGTTGTTATTTAATTAGAACATCCAATTGATCCCGTAGCTCTGGGAAATGTC
Organism: Peromyscus leucopus; assembly: GCF_004664715.2. Lineage (NCBI taxonomy): Eukaryota > Metazoa > Chordata > Mammalia > Rodentia > Cricetidae > Peromyscus > Peromyscus leucopus. The sequence goes on along the minus strand of NC_051064.1, from coordinate 1,895,287 downwards.
TACTTGACATGTGTGAACAGCAGCATTTACTCCATGAAGCTGTAAGCTGGAAAGAGCTCCAGCTTAAAAAGGGTCACTTATTTCTGAAGAGTCAAGGTAGAGTCTTGAAACTTCTCCAGGCTGTGAAGTAACACTTCATAGGACTGAAGCAAATGTAGATGAATACATATTTAATAAAAACCAGTTTATGCAGCCAGAGACAATATTTTCAAACAAAGATGTATATATTGTATTGTCCTATTTGAATTTAATGCTATTTTATTTTAAATTGAAAGCTTTTGAATTCTGGTTCTACCCTTTATGTCTTAAATCCAACGTAACTACTTTAGTAAATACAAAATCACAAAATTGGAAGAGCCCCTGATATCGCCCATCCTGGTTCACTCAGTTGAGGATGCTGGACCTGGAAATGAGTTTTTTATAGGTGAAGCTAAAAGTGCTGACTATTAGATTCTTTCTACACTGAGTATTGATGTAATTGTGAGTACTATTTAGATTATCATTGATTTTGAAATTTTCATTGCTGGCATACAAGGATAATAGTTATCTTTTAAAGCAACACATTCAGAATTTTCAATGATCATAACTATGTATTTTCAATTAATATTTTAATGAATATTTCAAAGTTTTCACTTTTGGATTCAGAAGGTTAAATAAGTCTATACTTGAAACTATGAGCACGGCAGAGTGCTCAGGAAGTTTGTGTCTGTAGAGAATATCTTTAGCATTTGTTTCATCCTTCCCGGTTAAAGAGCTAGTGAAGCTGGGGATCTTTGTAATCACATCCTCAAATTCATAGGAAAAATAAGTAAATTTGAAAAACCTCCAGAGTAGAGCACGTTCAGTCACTTGGGAAGATGGTGGCAGGGACTTCTCACCATCATCAGCCTTCCCTCAGGGATCTCTGCAGCCACTTAGCACACTTCTCTTTGGAATCCCAGTTTTCCCACTCCTAATCTCCTCTAACTTGGGGATTCTACATCCATCTCTTCCTTGTGGATGCTTATAAACTCAGTCCTCAGTAGGGGTTCCTTGGGGGACATCAGAGACCAGAACTGTAATGTACTAATCATTTCACAGAATTTTTCTTGTCCTGTCTGTGGATTTATTTTTCACCTCCCCTCTGCTGCCACAACACATGTACACAGCTCTTCCACTGACACAATTCCAAATGTGAGTGTGGACTCACATTTCCTACTCTCAACATATTTATTAATAAGGGCTTTTGTTTCACTTGCTGATTTGTTTAAAATGCTACAAGATTAACAAGAAATTCTTCTGTTTAGCACAATTTCAACAAAAGATCTGAAAATTGAAGAAAATTGAGGAGAGATGTGGTTGTCTTGTGTGCATATGAAATGCCTTCCATCTATTTTACTATTTTAATCATTTTACTTGTAAGCAGTATCTGTGATCTCCAATATTTTAGGAATGACAAATATACAACTCTGGTGCACTTTATATGAATGGTTGGAAAAACATTTGCGTTCCAAAAATAATATCTAAAAGATTTAACACTTTTTGATATAAGAAAAAATTTTTATTAGGAGAATTTATAAGAAAAAATGAGCATATGAATAGGGAATTTCTAGATGCCTAATTAAATTTCTGATTTCCCTAACAAATGTATGTATTTTTAGACAATATTTTAATGAGGTTTTTGGTTTTGCTTATATGCAAACAGACAGTCAAAATATTGATACTGGAGTCTGTAAAATAGTTTGAAAACAATTTTTAAAATTGTTTTTGGTCATAGAGTCTATAAAAACTATAAAGACTAGTCACACTCTAGCCAAAGAAAATTTTAAATATATTCTTGCACAATTTTCTCAAGAATTTGTGAAGGTTTACGTTTCATGTATATAGGATTCTAAAATCGAAAGGTCTAGGTACATTGTAAGTAAGTGTTTCTAAGAGCTCAGTGAATGATAGAGATTATTAAATCCTCATGCATGCTGTCCATCTGTATTGGGTTGGCTGGGTTGGATGACAGCCTCTCAGATGAAGTTCTCTTGTCCTCTTGCATTTTTTACCATTGACACTGATGACTTCCATTCTGAATGATTCCTACAATATTTGCGTAACCTTAACAGATAAATATATATTTATTTCCCAAGTGAAGGGGGACATACATTAAAGATAAACACTTTTCGTAAACATCAAGTGACTGCTGGTTACATGAGTTTGGGTTCTCTGTCTGTCGGATACATCTCATGTGCCAGACATCTCTGGTCTTCTTTGTGTTATTCTACAAAGATATTTGCTCACAGAACTTGAGCAAATGATACTCTAAGCTATCATTATTAGTGCCATTGTAATGAGTGTTTTTCTGCCCCACCAGCCAGCTCCCAAATAATGACATGAAATCTTATTATTAATGGTGAAAGCTCGACTATAGCTTAGACTTGCTCCTAACTAGTCCTTATAACTTAAATTAACCCATTACTATTGTTCTTCGTCCTGACACATACCACCTATCCTGCTTCTTCTGTGTCTCCTGGCATCTCACACATGCCTAGCTTCCTCTTCCTCTTCCCATCTCTCCCAGGAAACCCCCCTATATCTTCAGCCTAGCTATTGGCAGTTGAGCGTTGTGTTGCACAAATCACAGCAATGCATTTTCACACAGAGTACAAATATCCCACAATATTTCCCCCTTTTTGTCTAAATAAAAATGAAAGATTTTAACTCTAATACAGTAAAATTACATACAACAAGAACAATTATCAGGTAAAAATAACATTCACAATACCAAGTCCATTTGTGTTTGACAAATTCAAAGAAAATACTCCTATTATCTATTCTATCTTTGTGAGTCCAAAGTTTTGTACCTAATTGACCTTCTATGCTAACTTGTATAACTAACCCCAAACTATCTTTTTAGACCTCAAAACATTTTCTTGTATAAACAAGCTTTTATGTTTCTCAACCATATAAACTTTACATCTCTTATGTAAGTTTCTCTTTTGAATTTGGTAACAAAGAAAACCGTAACTATAACTATCTCAACTTCAACTCCATCATTGACCCAAGAAGGATATAATATTACCTGAGTAAACAGGAAGTACAGAAGAAACAACTTCCAAAACTATAGAAATGACAGAGAGAGCTGGCTGCTTAGAAAGTCACTGAAGCTTCCTCTGTAATTTTGGGGCATCCATCTTCGGCTTAGAATGACTGACAGACTTTTCTGTGAAGCAGGAATTTTGAAGAACTGTCCTGCCTTGTCTTAGCAAAGTTTGGCAGTAGCTTTCTTTTGAGTCAGCTTACTGTCAGCAGTTGAGGTAAGGGCAGTTTCTTGTTCAAATGGCTAGCTTTGTGACATTGAAAGCAAATATCATATGGAGATTTTTTGATGCCCATCAACCTTTTTTTGAATCAAATTGGTGCCCCTCAGGAGCAGATGAAAGTCTTATGTTATTAAAACATTTTAAATGCCATATTCTGTAGGTCTTTGAAAAGTTTGAAGACCATCAATGTATCCAAAATATACTTCCGTATGACTTTGAAAACCTATACAACATGACTATAAGTTGGATTATTACAGATGACTAACTACTAATCTGAATTTCTTAATTATTCTAAATGTTTTATAATAATAGCTTTCAAGAAATAGAATTTTAATTGCATTTTTGAGTAATTTTTGAATGAGTTGCATAGGTATAATACCTTAAACAAAAGTAGAAATACACACACATATATTATAACAAAACAACCTTAAATTTGTATGAGTATACAATAATATATTAAACAATAGTAACATATATAGAGTATTTTCTAACAAAAATAAACTTAAATTGGTATCAATATACAAAAATCCATACCAATGTAATATATTTGAGACTACTGGTTGTTCAAAAGTAGACTCAACAATCTACCCTTTTATTTCATCATTTCTATGGGATAAAATTCTTTGAATCTAATCTTCTTTGTTCAGCTTTTTCCCTGACTGTTGCAAATAACAACTTGTAACCAATATCCCAAATGATGATAAACATCTATAACCCATTGAATGACAAAAAGCACCCACCCCACCTCATGGAAATGTGAACATCATATTCTCTATATTGCTTCCTGTTCTCTGGGGCAATGGCATCTCTAGGGGATCCTGATAAAATTGGAATAATGGTCAGATCTTGGGAGAGTTAGCTATATTTTTTGTTGTTATTGTTTAGACTCTGTGTGATGGGAAAGTGTAAACTTATCTGAAAATTTTGCTGACTAGTCTGTGAGGCTGGACCATCTCAATTAGCAGCTTTGAAGTAATTCTGAATGCAGAATTTTGAGGAAACCACGACCAAGGTATTTTGAGGCTGAATCACCTGGATATTCGCCTTTATTGGTGTCTAGTCCCTTTTTTTCTGAAAACAAACTGTTAAAGGTAACATATATGTCTGCATTAACATAATGGGTGGTGTGGACAAGTCAGCTAAAGATGATATTCTGTTTTGGGTTCAAGCAGGTAAAAGGCAACTGTGAACTTTATAAGTCCATCTGGACTGTATAACCAAACCTCTATCTGTGTTATATGGAAGGGTGGCATGTATTAATAAGTCATAAGAACTCTGTAAGCAACAAGACTTACAATTTGTCATCCAAACTCAGACTTCTTCCTGTAGTAGAGAGATCAGCATATACATCAATTGTCTCGTAGTCTTTCTTGGCTTTTTTCCTCATGTCTGTATCCAAGATCCTCCAGAGGTCCCCCTTGATCAAATCTGATCTTTATTAATTTTGACGAAAACCATAACTTTTTGTTTCCTGTGAAAACAAAGGCATAATATCTCCCCTAATGTAAAGTATTTTCTGACTTCCATTTTGAAGTTAAGACATTCTTAAAATACATAGATTAGTTTAATTTGGCAGTTTCCATAATCAAATGTCTCTCTGCAGCTATTGATTTTTATACATTAGCATTTAAAAATTCATAGTCAACCAAGTACCATACAGGATCCAGACACCCTGTGTATTTTCCATGGCTTATTTTTTACACTACTTACCTTTTCTTTAATGACTTTTATAAAAAAAAATATTTTTGTCTATGACTATCTAAACCTACTTTTTTCTTTAGCATCTAAGCACATTTTTTAAACATAGTGTATCTTTTTAGAGTTTTTTCTGTCTGGATCTGGCTTTACAAAGTACCTGTAGTGTCAGGTACTTTTAAGACAAATCTTAAACTGACAAGCCAGCTGCCATGTGTCTGAGCTTAGTGCTTGGTGCTGGCACTGAGAGCTGACTCCAGATTGCAGGCAGTAGTTAGGGGATGTGTCTTTGTATGCCCTCAAGCATGGCCCCACCTGAAAGACTGCAGGAATAGGAATCCTCATCTGGCTCCTTGTGCAGAACTTGCCGTAGCTTTCTCAGACTCTGTGTTTGGATATTTGAGCCTCCATGTTGAATGCCATATGTAAAGAGAGTCTTTTTCTGTACTGCCAGCTACAGACACAGAAAATATTATTAATTGTGAAAGTTTGGCCTTAACTAAGTTTGTTCATAACTAGTTCTTATAATTTAAATCAACCCATTTCTATAAATTTCAACCTGTCATGTATTGCCCATCTTGCTTCTTCTATGTCTCCTGGCATTTCTTGCACATCTAGCTTCCTCCTTCTTCCTTTCTCTCCCCAGAAATCCCACCTAACCTCCTGCCTTCCTATTGACTATTCAGCTTTTTATTATACAATTCACAGCAATACATTTTCACACAGAGTACAAATATCCCACAACATGTCACCACTGTGAATAATGAATCCCCTTGTTTTTAATACAATGGCCTGTGTTTACTTGTTCTTTTGTACTGCTCTGTAGAAGGAATCAAGGGCCTCTATGCTAAACAGACAACTCCACACAGAGTTAATCTTCCACCCTTGGGTTTTGCAGGCCGAGTTTTCTTATGTATTTCAAGGTAGCTTCAAACTTGTGATCTTCATGCCCCAGCCTCCCAAATTCTAGGCTTACAGGTTTGTGATACTGTGCACAGTTCCCAATAGCCTTCTTTTTCAGTACTGAAGCAAAGAAAGAAATTTGTTAACCCACAACTAGAGCAAAGCTGCTGACCCTTCACTAGTTATTGTACTTCTGATGTAAACTTCCAATTTGTACTTGGTCTGGCAAATTAAACTCTATCTGAGACAACATTGGTTCCCTTGGCAGGTGCACAGAAAAAAAAAAAAAAAAAAAAAAAAAAAACATTCAGACAACCTGAATGTGATTGTTGCTTATAATTTCTTCTAATATCAAAACCATATTAAGTTTTTATCACTTAGAAGAATAAGAAATGTTAGTCTGGAGTTCAGATAAAACATCTTGAATAGAAATCTAATTTGCAACCTGTTCCTATGCAAAAATCCTTTAAAACTATGATGTAATTGTGTAAGAAAGCTCATGAGTAAGAAAGAAAAAGGCACATCTCTAGGAAGATATCATCACTGGTGGACTAATGGAGAAATATAAACTAGGAATAAGTAAAAAGGATTAATAGAGGAAAAAATAAATCAGGAAAATAAGGTGTGATAGAAGCAGAGTGAGAATCACTTAAGAAAAGGTGATTTGCTCATGTGTAACTTCCAAGAGAAGATTCAAAATTCTTTCCTTACTTGGAAGCCGGAAGGTGATTGACAGTGTAATAATGTCTTAGTTCATTTGATAGTGATGTAACGGAATAGTCAAAGCTAGAAACCTCATAAAGAACAGAGGGTCATTCAACTTACAGTTTTGGAGGTTGAAAATCCAAAGCTGGAGTCTTGAAAATGGTTCCCTTGGCTGAGGCAGATTGTGGCGTTGAAATCAGGAGGAAAATGGCTGTGTGCAGGATAGTTCAAGCACACAAGACTGTCTTATATATAATTTCCCACTCTAGAGGAAGCACACAAAGATTAATCTATCCCTAGGTAGGGTGGCCTAACTACTTTGTTTTAAGCTTGCCTCTTAACAAGGCATCTGTATTGTCTTATGGGTGATCAAGTGTCAGGGACATGAAATTTTTGGTGAAAAATTGTAAACTGTATCAAATGTTTTGGAGAGTGTCTTACTCACTTTACTAATGTTGCGAAGATACACCATGACCAAGGTAATTCTTTACTTTTTATTTTTATTTTATTTTATTTTATTTTATTTTTGTTTTTTTGAGATAGGGTTTCTTTGTGGAGCTTTAGTGCCTGTCCTTGATCTCACTCTGTAGACCAGGCCGGTCTCGAACTCACAGAGATCCACCTGGCTCTGCCTCCTGAGTGCTGGGATTAAAATTGTGTGCCACCACAGCCCAGCTCAAGGCAATTCTTGTACATGAAAGCATTTAATTGGGGACTTAATGACAGTTTAAAAGTGTCAATCCATTATCTTCATGACAGAGAGGATGGGGGCAAGATTGGCACTGGAAACAGTAGCTGAGCACCACATCCAGATCAGCAGGCAGAGAGAGTCAGATGGGGTCTGGCACAGGCTTTTGAAACCTCAAAGGCTACCCCCACTGACACATTTCCTCCAACATGGCCACACCTCCTAAACCTTGTAATCCTTTCAAATAGTTCCACTCTCTAGTGACCAAGCATTCAGCTAAATGAGCCTATAGGGGCATTCTTTTTTGGTTTTTTTGAGACAGGGTTTCTCTGTGTAGCTTTGTGCCTTTCCTGGAACTCACTTGGTAGCCCAGGCTGGCCTCGAACTCACAGAGATCTGCCTGGCTCTGCCTCCCGAGTGCTGGGATTAAAGGTGTGCGCCACCACCGCCCGGCAAGGCCATTCTTATTCAAACCACCACAGGGAGAAAGATATATTTGAATAGGTCAGAGGTGACAAGATTAAGAAACCTTGCCTAGACAGATGTGTAAGCTAGTACGTGGTATTTAAAATATGTGAAGGTAGCAGGAAGTTTGCTCCATGGTTCATTAATGAACGTGGCACCTTATGACTTTCTTGAACATTAAAGAGCACAGTGAGAATGAGCTAGATAAAAGTAAGAGAATTGTATTCAGCAAACCCATCCTCTGAGGGAGAGAAACAACCCTCTGAGTAGAAGAGCAGTAAAGGTCTTGGACAGACTGGGAGGAAAGACTCAGAGCCCAATATAAGGGAGTAGTTACTCCTTCTGGTGAAGCAGAAATGGAGAAAGGCAAGGAAGGCACATAGGGTTTCAAAATTGGATGGTATGAACAAGATGAATCTTCAAATCATTTTTGCTATTTCTTCAGGTTAAAACTGATCATCAGTTGTATGCACGGGAAGATTAGGGTGGGTGACTTAAGAATAGGGGAAGAATGTTTTAGGGATGTCAGACTTCAGGAAACTTTAGAAAGCTAGAAATAAGCATTGAGTACCCGTTGCTGGTGTGTGATCCTGAGCTGAGTGAGCAGTCTGAGTTGGTTGCCTGATGATTCTTCAACAAAGCTGGTGGCGGTGAGCAGAAGATGGTAGGAATCATCCCAGGTTCTCCAAAACTAGCAGGAGTAAAATACAAAAAGTGTCAGAGTATCTTAAGCACAGACAATGATAAATAATGAAATGCATGTTAGATAAGAAGGATGGTAACACCTGGAGGGGTTGAGACAATGTGAAATTGGTGTTGTCCGTGGAACAAAAGTCCTCATAGACTTGGGCACTGGAACAGCAGGCTTACAAGTGAGGATTGGAGCCAGCCACCTGTCTGTCACTGCATTCTAGGATAGTAAAGATCCATTTTGTATATATAAATATCTCCATCACTGTCTAGCCTTGCCTAACCTATGAAGTATACACTCTATAATCACAAGAGAGATCCTGTGCCTTGCACAGTGTCTATCATGTGCAAATTAGACTCTGCTTTATCTATTTTACACACATCACAGTCTGCCGTAGTGAGAAACCATTGAGCCTAGCACCTGATGAACCTCTAAGAAAAGCATCGCCTGTGAGCTTAATAAATGCTTTGGTTGATGAGGGTGACATGATGATGCCCTGCTTTCTAAGTAAGTAGCAATAAAGCAAATATTGGCTTTCTCTGAATGGAAAAAGGACACCCCTCATTAATATTTATGTGCAAAGTTCAAAGTTATGAATGTAATATGATATTTTCTCCTGTTATACAAATTAGTCTTCCATAATTTGACATGGCTTTGGAAAGAATGCTATTATTTAAAACAATGCATAGTGTATTGATGCCTTTGTAATTTAAAAATCTATTAAATAATTATTTAGAAATGTTTATAAAGTGATAATTTATATGTGAAAGACTACTAATGTGAATTAGTATTTATATTTAGCCCTTCTCTGATACTGTGCTTTTTTTCCTCTCAAGCATTTGTGGGATTTTGGTATTTGGAAGGAGACTACTTAGCAAACAGTACTGCAGTCCCAAGTGTGACTGTTATTTTTAAAGCATTAAGCATTTTTTAGAGGACTAAACCTTAAAATAATATTTGATTTTCATCATCTCATTTCAGAAAACAATAGCCTTCGACAAGCATCTATGTCAATAGATTTAAAAGAACCTGGCACTACAATTCTTAGAAGAATGAAATAAAAGAACAACAATTCACAGCAAAATGTACAATAAATCTCACTGTCTTCCCTTTGGAGCCATCTATGAGACATGATTTAGGAGTAAGAAGGGATGCTTTAAGGAGGAGCACTGTATAATAATCCTGTTGGGGTTTAATTTATTTTACATTCCTTGCATTGAAGAATTATGAATTTAGAAGCGCTTTTCAGAGTTTGCAGTCCTCAACAATAAGAATTTAGAAGGCAGGAGATAAAAAAGAGAGGAAAAAAGACCTAGGGAAGGCAGGAACTTATAAGACCTTATCATTTAAAAATGCTGAGTTGAGAAATGTTGGGTCATCTAAATGACCATACATGGACAGTGAGCACCCACCTCTGCTGAAGTCCTGAGTGTAAAATGACCAAGCACTCTGTTCATTGTAAATGCAGAGCCACACACTGGTCTTTCAGCACTGCAGTGCTCATCTGCCTAAGATGGCTGGAGTACGGGCTTTGCCCAGAGGAGCTTCCTTGGTGCAGAGTATGCCTCTGTAAATCTGTACCATCAAATCACAGACTCAAAAGCTCAGCCACCATATCTGGATGCATGTCAACTTTTAGGGTCCCTACCAATATCAGGGCTTACTATGTAGGAGCTCAAAGCCTTAGGCACCTGCATGGAATTTCACCTTTCTCCTATCCAATTCTGTTCTTTTACTCTTTCATGGATATTGATGTAGAGACATTCCTGAATGAACCTCCCCAAAGAGATCTCTAGCTAGTACCACTTTGGCAGAAAAAGTGTCAGAAACAATCCTTCCCATGTTTCTGTTTGCCAGTGAATCCATCTCTTCAATTATTGAACTCTCCAAGTGTGTGGATTCCTACTAAATATTTAAGGTGAGGCTGAACTTTGATATTCCAATAAACTCACCTGTCTTGTTTTATTCCTGTGTTGATGCACCAACATCATCCAGTCATCATGAGAATTTAAAATAAATCTGTAAAGCAAACCTCAAGGTTTGGATCCAAAGTTGTTTAAAACAGAATTATTTACAATAAACACATTTGGAGAAAGTAAACTAACTGGTTTAAAATAGAGACTATCTGTAAACGAACAGTCCATAAGTGACAGAGAATGGAAACAAAAAAGCTGGAAACAACCTCAAAGGCGTTATCATTGTCCTTTGTGTAAACATCCTTACTCTTTGGATACATTTACTCTACCCCTCCCTAATTCTCCACGTTCTGACATTTTCCATAGGAAAAATAGTGATTCTCCATAGTGAAACACGTGAATAAACTTCCCTATCAAAAATGGCCTTATTTTTCCGATATCAGAATGATTTCTTGAGATGAGGTTTTTCCCATGAATGTTGCTTTTCATAGTTGGATATTTGGGATTCAGGTTTTATTGCTATTCTTAGGTTTTGGTTTTGTTTTCAGAAAACTTTTCAGTGTTCTCGACATGACATTTGACTACTATTGCTCTGTGAACTATATGGAACACCCTAGTAAATAAGCCAGTAGATGTCTCGCTTGACAACCTCATTCCAAGAGCCATCCCAGAGGTGGCAATAATGTAAGTGGCATCCAGACCCTTCCAAATACTTCTAAAGCATGGTTTTATTGTTGTAATTGTTTTGCATGAAATCACTTCTACTTTATTACCCAAATGAGTTACTGTTGTCTTTCCTTCTGATAATTGCATTTGTAGCATTTACTGAAATAAAGCTTTTTATGAATTTAATGCTAATTAAAATAATGGATTAGTAGGCTTGCACAATCAAATCATCCTTCAGCCAGAAAAATGGAAGGACTTACTTAATTGGCCACCTTGGATCATATTAGACCAGTGCTGAACAAAATATCACAAAGAATCAACTGCTGCAGATATAACCATGGTGTCTTTGAGAGCGACTAAACTTTTTTTTCCAGATGTTTTGAAAAGGTAAATTTAAGGCTTGTTTCATTAGTAGATGCTCAATCTTAGCTTCTTATAGGAGGCAGCAGGTTCCCTCTGCCATTATTCTTTTATTAATTTATGTCATAGGCTGTGTTTTGAGTGGTGGTATAGGAACCAAACAAGACAAAAACAGGCTTACTAACACCAAAACTGTGTTGTTTACCATGATAGATGTCTATTTTAAGTTGAACTATGTCATAATTCATTGTTGTCCACAGTGGCAAATTGTTCTGTAAAATGAAGATTAGGATAAAAGGCCAATGCTTGTGTGCTAGAAAATAAATAATATTCTGTGGACACAGTGGTCATTTTTTGCTAAGCCTTCTAAGAATTCATGTTTTACACTATAATTTTTGGAAAGATGCATTCTTCATCATATCAATTGCATCTGCTTCTACATTGTAAACAAATAAATTGGATTTTTACTGAAGTTTGAAAATTGCATGATGAACTTGACCCTCAAACTATGGGCCCAAATGAGTTCTCCCTTCCTTGAGCTGCTTTTGATGTATATGTTGCCATAGTGGTGAGAGATGTAACTAAGAGAGTCAGAGATATTTCATGTTCACAACTCAATGAGTTTGATTTTACATACACATAAACATACACACATACATAAACACACACAATACAAACACACACACACACACACACACACACACACACACACACACACACGGTACCTAATGATAACAACGTGTCCAGGGTAAATGTGTTAAAAATCACAAAAGTTACAACTCTCTCAGTAAGTGCTATTTAAAAGAATAGAATGTCTTCTGCAATTAGAACACTTTCTTTAGATTATCAAATTTGATCATTTCTAATCAAGTTTGATCATCTACTGATAATTTTATAGTGATAGTATAATTTAGAAATCAGAGTACGTTTTTATAGCTTGTTTAATATAATTTGGAATCACTGGATTGAATGTGTATTCCACTTGGTTGGAAAGGCACATACATATATGTACATGTACGCATATGTTCATGTGCATATGTTTACATATTCCATAGAGTATATAATTCTTGTATAGTCTTATATTATTTATCTTCAAATTAACATTTTTTCATAAGAAAATGATAAAATTACTTCAAATACATAACAGAAGAGAATAAAAACACAAGTCACAATGAAATGACCCATCAGCTACTCATAAAATAATTATGTCTGTCTTCTAACATGTGAAGATCAGAAAAATATGTCATACTAAAATAGTAATTAATATATAATTGGTTTTGTTCATTTAAAATGGGTTTGGTGTGATCATGTTCAAATCATCTTAGCTAAAATATTATAACAATCCATTCCATATCTGAAGGCATGACACTTTTTTCTTTGGTGTGAGTGAGTGCCACATTCTGGGTAATTTATAAAGACACAGTGTGATCCACTAATAGTTTGGAGGCTGGGATGCCCATAAATAGGATGGTTGCATTTGTTGATGACTTTTCTGTTACATCATCACATGGTGGAACAACAGAATAAAGAAGTCTCTTTTTATAATGCTGCCAATTCTATTTTGGGGACCTAATATACATGTCCTCATTGTCTAACCCTAATTGCTTCCAACTACTCTGATATGAAGAATCATTCACACACGTTTCTGGAGACTAGTTTCCAGTGTTTGAACTATTAGGGAATATACAAACCACATGACCATAGAGGTCACTTTAATTTTCTTAATTAGCTCACTCTGTTGCCATACTGTGCTATGATAACATTTGGTTTATATTTGTGTTACTGTAGTGTCTTATTTAGAGTTCTATTGCTGTGAAGAGACACCATGACTAAGGCAATTAAATGCATTTCTTTATAAGAGGTTGTGGGAGATGGAGGCACACAGGCAGGCATGGTTCTGAAGAAGTAGCTGAGAGCTTTATATCTGATCCTCTGGCAATAGACAGAGAGAGAGAAGGGGAGGGGGGGACTAGGCCTGTCATGGGCTTCAAAACCTCAAAGTCCAATCCCAGCAATACAAATCCTTCAACAAGGTCAAACCTACTCTCCAACAAGGATATACCTTCTAATCCTGCCAAACAGTTCTGTTGTAGGATGTCTTTCTGTATGCTGTGAATATGTGTTGGTCTGATTGGTTAATAATAAAGCTGTATTGGCCTGTGGCAAGGCAGGCTGAAATCTAAGAAGATAGACCCGAAGAAAAAGGAGAGGCAGAAAGACGCCAGCCTACTGGTCAAGGAACAACATGCCAGCAGACCAGTAAAACTACAGAACACATGGCAAAACAAGATGAAGAGAAAACAGTTAATTTAAGATATAAGAGCTAGCTAGCAAGAAGTTTGAGCTGTAGGCCATCCAGTTCGTAATTAATATAAGCCTCTGTGTGTTTACTTGGGTCTAAGCAGCTGTGGGCCTGGGTGGAATACAGGAAAACTTTTGGCTACACAGTTCACCAACTAGGAATGAGGCATGCAAATATATGCAAATAGTTCACCACCTGGGGACTAAGCATGCAAATATATGAGCCTATCGGGGGCATTCTCATTCAAACCACCTCATGTACTTAATATAATCCCCAAGAAAACCAAATTCTTTCAGATGTGCCTTTTCTAGTAGCCTAAGCTACAGAAACACATGAAGTTTGTCTGGAAAATTGTATGCTCTGATTAACTAAATCCTATTTTAGACGCTTTTGTCTCCCAGAGGTTTACATAGTCAAACCATACACCAGTGGTAATGATTTTTTGGAGATGAGGATTTGGGAGGCAATTAATTTCAGATGAGTCATTGAGGGCTGCTCTTTGTTCATACACTAATGTAGTAAGGAGACTACCAGCGACCTTGTTGCCTCTCTCTTTGAGTGTATACCTAAAAAAAAAAAAGTCATCTGAAATCACAGTATCTCCCAAAACAGAACAGACAAAGAATGCAGTTACCTGGCTCTTGAACTTTTCAAAATTCAGAATTGTGGAAAAAAATCTGTTGTTTCTTAAACTCCCAGAATTGTAGTATTTTGTCACAGGAGCCAAGGTAGATTATGGTATGTGTGACATTTCTTACAACTTATTCTTTCATTGGTGAGATAGCTCGATTTCATTTTCTCAGGGTTTTCGATATGGACCTATGGTAGCAGGAGAAAGTAAGTTAATAATACTTTATATCAAACAAAGGTTATTAAAGCTAAGTAAAGCCAAATGTTGTTTTTGTTGATACAGAGCATGTCCCAAATATTATATTATGTAATAAGTAAGTGACTCTGCATACTTCTGTAACTTGAATGAATGTATTACTCCCCCAAATTATGACTATAGCCTTTGAATCAGCTAAGTTGTAAATGGCACACTTTTATATAAATTTATAATTGCATCCCTCTGTATTTGCAGTGTATCTGCTTTGCAATTATCTGCCTTTCTTTCCCACTTTCATTTGATGTGCAGGTTTAACACTGGAATCCCCTATCTTAATTTGAAGTATCTTGAGACTGCCAAGTTATTGGAATATTTATGGGTTTCATTTCACATGTCACTGCGTGATTTCTAGCCCTAGCAATTAAGGCACAAGTGCTGCAATGAAATAAAAACAGGATTAGAAAAAAAAATACTGTTTCTTAACTGCTCAGAGAACTCCTTCCACAGCACATTGAAAACAAAACAGCTGCGCTACACTGTATAGAGATGCCAAGCAGGTGTTATGTAAATCAGGAGTAAATCATTGACAGGTAAATTAAATAGTCATGATCTGAATATTGAGTTTAGGCAAGCATCACAGTCAATTGGCGCCAAGCTAGATTTCTTGTCTTGTACAAAAATGTGATGTTGTTCTTGTTAAGCAGTCATCCATCCTCCTGACTTCAAGGCCCTTAAGACCCAAATAGGCAAAGCTCATCTATCAGCTTCCTGACTTAGTCAGAGCTGTGCTGTGTACCAGAATAAGCTAAGGCCTTGCATTCTGATTCTTTTGCTACAGGAACTCCTTTAAGATCTCCATGTTATTGTTATTTTACAGTGAGATGCAATTCAATTTTTAACAGGTCTTGTGGGTTCGTGACCTGCTTCCTTTGGACTAGGATACAAAGATTTATAGGATTAGTCCTAAATTTAAAGAGAGATTTTCTGCAGTTTATGCTTTGATCATTTGTTTAGTTTCATTAGGAATCATGAGAAAGAAATGATTTTCTGATAACCAAGGACAATGATGTTTATTTACTAACAGAATGTTTCCAATGCAGGCTGCAAAGGACTACAAAATGGTGAACAATTTTAGGAGCAAAGATACATTCAAGCCAGGTAATTTTCCTGTTCACAGCTAATTCAATCTTAAAGAGTCCAGTAATTCTGAATCACAGATTTTAGTGCTAAAAATAAGTTACAGCAGAGGTTTGTCTGCATGTTGTCAAATTACAGATTTATGAATTGATTAAGGATCATTGTGTTCTGTTAAAAAGAATTACAATGATAACTACAAATTATTCATACTGATATTTTTTTCTTCAAACTAACTTATAGCTTCCAAGTGGCTACACTGGGAATGTTAAGGATATCATTGGTGATGGTAAAGTTCACAGTTTTGTGCTCCGAGTGCCATCTACATAAGGCCAAAGTATGGACACATGGAGTTACTATTATTTCTCATTAACTGATCAAAATTAATTATCAGATTTAAATTATAGTATAAGTCAAAATCTGAGTTACAACATATTTTTGAGAATTAGATTTTGAGAAAAAAATAATTTTTTCTATTAGAATATATATAAAATTTTGAAACTAAAATTACATATATTAGGATGAATTAATTGTAAGAGAAAATACATAGTTTAAACATAGGTTTAAACTATGAAGCAAGAAAAACCCTGTAAGTTGAATGAAAATGTCAAACCACCACACCTTATAATGTGAAGAGTTTGCATATTTACCTTCCAAAACTAGACATCTTTGCTCAAATTGTTTATTTCGTGGCTGTTTGTTTCAGCAAATTATAATTAAACTTTACCTTACATATGACATGAGGTAAAAGTGGCCCATATTTCCTATAGTTGCTGAGAGGAGTAAAATTATTATTCCAATAAGAAGCTTAACACAATGTTTCTCCTATAATATGTAACAATAGAGAATGTAATTCCTCAAATGAGGTCTGTTATCGTCAGTGCGGTTTTCTTTGTGTTTACTTTTTAGGCCTAGCCTTTAGCTTAGAAGTGATGTAAAGGAAGAAAGATACAAAACTAGCTAGCACAGTGCATTCTGGGCTTGCCTCTTGATATGATTTAGTGAGAAGAATGATAAATTTAATGGTTTCCATGGAAAACAAAATGGTGGAATTCCAAACAAATTATGACAGAAAAGGTAAATTCAACAATAGGAAACAATCCACCTTAAAATTCTGTACTGTTTGCATGTAGTAAGAACCTGCTCTTCTCTGGCTTACACTTTACTTCTGCATAAAAGTATCTTAAAGTAAATTGTAAGCAGTACAGCCCTGCCACCCCCTCCCAACCAAGATGCTGTGTGCTCTATCAGATTATTTTTTCAGAGAAAGCATAAAGGCAAGACAGAAACCCTGGGCTCTGAGGCCATGGAATATTTATTCAACAACAGCAGGGACAGCAATGTACACCCTCCATCACCTCTCAAACAGTGAACTGCAATTGCTCGCATGCTTTTTATGGTTATTGATGGTTTGCAGTTTCATTATAATTTGTCTAAAAGCAAATTTATTTTTATTTATTCTGACAGATTTTTCTAAGGCTTCATGAATCTGAGGATTTATATCTTTCATTAAATCTGGAAATGTCTTTCGCTTGAATATTGCTTGTCTCATATTCTTCCTATTCTCCCCTTCTGATTCCAAATAGCTTTCCCTTCTGTCCTCCAGGTCTGGTAATCTTTATTTCATATGTTACCTGCTTTGTCTGGCTGGACAATTCTTTGGGAAGTGTCTTGCATCTGTCTTCCTTTTCTGATTTATATTTCTCTTTCTAGGAATTTGTAATCAACAGTTTGTCCAGTCTATTGTGTGAAATATCAATTATACCTCTTAATATCAGGACACATTCTGTGTGGATGTTTTATAACCTTCTTTATTATTTCATAATACTCAGAATAGCTTGATTTTATTTGCCAGCACATTTTTTGAAAAAAATCCAAGATATATGTGTTACATTCTATAGGTAAAAATGTACAGCATCTATAGTTCTTAGGAGTCTATTTTTTCTCCTGCTTTGCTGACTGTTGATCATGGTGACTACTTTCCTTGTGTTTTCTAATATTGTTGTGAGTTCATGTTTGCCAAATCTACATCTATGGAGATTATGATGTTGAAGTTAGATACTCCTTCAGAGAGAGTTTACTTCATAATAGTTTAAGGGCAGCTAGAAATTTGCTTAAAATTATTTGTAGGATTTGAGGTTTTACAGCCAGGCCATCATATTAAATGTAAAAGCTGCATGAAAAACTGCCTGGGATTTGATAGACTAAGGAAGGATGTGCATGTGAACTTACTATGGTTATGACATCTAAGCACAAGACCTGTGTGAGCCCAAGCAAAAGTCAACCCCAGGATGGAAAATGGTTGTGGACCAGAAGTCTTTTGTGTCAGTCTGAGGAAATATTGGCAATTGATAGCTTATGGAATAGTGAGAGTCAGTTTTCTTTCAGAGAATTTTCTCTGGTATATTGGCCATGTTCCAGTGGAAAGCACACATGTGAGAGTATATTGGTAGCATAAAGCAAATGATGGATTTAATAAAACAAACAAGCACACAAACAAAAAGTGCACAAAATTATGTTGGTAGGGAAGCAGGAATAATCTGGAAGGAGTTTGGGAAGCAGGGTGAATATGATTAAAATGCATTGGACCACAGACATCAACTAAGCAGGGCTCATAGGAGCTCATAGAGACTGAAGTGGCAATCATATAGCTTACATAGGTCTGAGCTAGATCCTCTGCATGTACGTTATGGTTGTTAGTTTGGGTTTTTTGTGGGACTACTAACAGTGGGAGAGGGGGGAGAGGGGTTGTCTCTGACTCTTTCATCTGCTCTTGGGACCCTTTTCCTGCTACTAGGTTGCCTCACCCAGTCTTGATGTGAGGGTTTGTACCTAGTCTTATTGTATCTTGTTATGCTGTGTTCAGTGGATACCCCTGGGAGGCCTGCTCATTTCTGAAGGGAAATAGAAGAGTGGAGCTTGGGGAGAGGGCAGGTAGAGGGACTGGGAGGAGTTGGGGGAGACTTAGAAGAGTGGAGGAGGAGGGACCATGGTTGGGATGTATTGAGAACAAAAAATAAATAAACTTAAAAAAAAACACATTGTACAAAATTCTCAGATAACTAATAATAATAAAGAAGAAAGTCAGAGGAATTGATGTGGGAATGTTGAGGTCCAGATTGATTAGTTTCCTATTTCCCATCCAGCGACCAGCTGAGAGCTGATTGCTGTTTCATCTGTTTGGCCTCTTTTACTCTACCTATAATCCTCTAAGGTTATGGAGATTTTGTTTGTTTGTTTTTGTTTTTCGAGACAGGGTTTCTCTGTGTAGTTTTGTGCCTTTCCTGGAACTCACTTTGTAGACCAGGCTGGCCTCGAACTCACAGAGATCCGCCTGCCTCTGCCTCCCGAGTGCTGGGATTAAAGATGTGAGCCACCACTGCCCGGCAGGATATGGAGATTTTGTTTGTTTGTTTGTTTGTTTGTTTGTTTGTTTTTTGTTTTTTCGAAACAGGGTTTCTCTGTGTAGCTTTGCGCCTTTCCTAGAACTCTCTTTGGAGACCAGGCTGGCCTCGAACTCACAGAGATCCGCCTGCCTCTGCCTCCCGAGTGCTGGGATTAAAGGCGTGCGCCACCACCGCCCGGCAAATGGAGATTTTTTTTAATAAATCATATTTCTAACTCTCTCTCATATATGAATTTTCTATTGTACATGTTTTATTTTTCATATACCCACAGAAAAACAAGCTTTTACTTGGTATGGAAAACACTCATCAGTAAGAGCTTCTTAGCACTCGCTGTTTGCTTTTTCTTTTATATAGTTTTTTCTGAGCTCAGGAATTTCCCTTTTTCTGGTCCTCTCAGAAATGCATTTATGAATATTTCTTCTCCCACATTTAGTCATTTTTTTCTAGTTATCCTCAAGTGAAAATTTACAATATTTCTGATGAGCCAACTAAAAATAACTAAAAATCTGACAAGTGTCCCTGCTCAATTAAGAATTTGAAAAATTGTAATTGAAAAGGAATTAAAAGCTGGGATGCTTTGTATGCTTGCAATGTCCTAAGAGCTGAAGAAGTTCAAGGTCAGCCTAGACAGCTTAGTTAGTAAGTATTTTTTATCAAAATAAAAAATAATAAAGCAAGGGCAAAGGTTGTAACATGGAAATACTTGAAAGGCTGGATTCAATCCATGCCTGAAATTCTAGTGTTTGAGATACCATGGCTGGAAGACCACGAGCTGAAGACGTGTTGGGCTGCATACTGACACTGCATCTCAACGGGAAAAACTGGAAATGTAATATCGACATAAACTACTGATTGCTGGGGATGTCTTTCTGTATGCTGTGAATGTGTTACTCTGACTGATTGATAACTAAAATGCTGATTGGCCAGTAGCCAGGCAGGAAGTATAGTGTAGGCGGGATAAGTAGACAAGGAGAATTCTGAGAAGTGGAAGGCTAAGTCAGGAGATGCTGCCAACTGCCACCATGAGAAGCAAGATGCAAGATACCAGTAAGCACGAGCCACATGGAAACTTATAGATTAATAGAAGTGGGTTAATTTAAGATATAAGAACTAGATAGCAAGAAGCCTGCCACGACCATACAGTTTATAAATAATATAAGCCTCTATGTGTTTACTTGGGTCTGAGTGGCTGTGGGCCTAAACGGGACTAGAGAAAACTCCAACTGATCTTACTTTGTTCCTGTGAGCTTATATTTTTGTGTTCTGTCTTGTTATTTCTTGTCTTGCTCGATTATTTTCTGAGATGCTGAGTTTCTTTCCTAGGGTAGTAGACATATCCCAGTGTCCTACAGCACAGACTCTGTGTTCTGATTACTAGATGTCATTAGTGCCTTTGCATATGTGTTCCACCCCCCCAAAAAAATGTCCATTACTCCTCATACAGAGAAAGCTCTTCTCTTTAAAACTCACTTTTCACTTTTCCTTATGACCCACCATGACCCTCCTGCTGCTTCTTTTGCTAACTGTGAATCGTTTTGGAATTTTCTTTACATTCATGCTTGGGCTTCATTCTTAAATCACTGCTCTGCAAGTCTTAACCCAATGCTTAGCACTCTGTTTCCCCTGCACTGTTCTATCCTAATTTGGGCTGCCTCCCTTGCTACCCACTACTCATCATTTCATCAGCAGACAATTGCTTGTGATGTTTACTTCTATCCATCTTCCTACTTCCAAGAAGAAACAGTTTGCCTTTGCTCTTCTCCAAAGTGTTTTTTTTTTAAAGGCTACATGAATATAAAATAATATAACATCATCAAACACCCCAATAGAAGTAAATTGTTGCAGGCAAAATTGTAAGCAATAGTATAGTTGTTCAGATAAATGAAGTCATGTGTAATCCAGACAGACATAAACACATTGTAATTACATACTTAATTTCAATTTTAGCCAGACTGTTCCACAGCAAGTATAGCATAGAAATGTTTCTATATTAATGTATAGAAAGCTACTATAGTATTTTTTAATTGCTTAAACATATTCAGTTGTAGGGGATATGTCTAATTTGTATATAGTTTCTAACAGAAGGAACTATAATGTTTTCCAGTAGAAAAATATTAGTTCATAATTACATGTACTCTGCTAGGTGAATAATCCTGTGTGATAAACTTAAAGGAGCAAAATTCCTTAACATATCATATTCTTTAAAAATTTAATGCATATTGTCAAACTGATCTCTAAATAAATGTATATTCCTCCACACTATGTAATACCAGTCATATTAATATTTGTTGTTACAACTGGCAAAGCATTCTATTATTTGCCTTTGTAAGAAAAACTTAGCCAAAGGAAACTTTAGATATTATTTTTCTTTACAATTTTTAAGATTTACTTTTATTGTTTTTAATTATGTGGTGTGTGTAGATATGTATGCATGTGGAAGCCAGATGTATTGGTTCCTCTGGAGCTGAAGTTACAGATGCTTGTGAGCTGCTTATGTGGGTGCTGAGAACAAAACCCTGATCCTCTAGAAGAGTAGAAAGTGGCCTTAACCAATAAATTACCTGTCTAGCTTGAAATACTAGCTTTGCAAAGACTGAGACATAAAGTCTGGACATTGTGTCATTGTGCTTGTAAATAATTCACTAAGAGCTGTACATTGCTTTCTTCTTCTTCTTCTTCTTCTTCTTCTTCTTCTTCTTCTTCTTCTTCTTCTTCTTCTTCTTCTTCTTCTTCTCCTTCTTCTTCTTCTTCCTCCTCCTCCTCCTCCTCCTCCTCCTTCTCATCCTCCTCTTCTTCCTCTTCTTTTTCTTCTTCCTTTTCCTCTTCTTCTTGTTCCTCTTCTTCTTCCTCTTCCTCTTCTTTTTTTCTTCATCTTCTTCTTGTTTTTTGTTTTGTTTTGTTTTTGAGACAGGGTTTCTCTGTGTAACAGCCCTAGCTGTCCTGGAACTAGCTCAAACTCAGAGATCTGCTTGTCTCTGCCTCCTGAGTGCTGAGATTAAAGGCATGTGCCGCTATTCCTGGCTGACATTCATTTTTTAAAGTGTTATATTTCTGTCTTGATTTCTCTATTTTATCTCTCTCTTCTTTTAATTCCCAGAGTGAAATGTTGACAATATTTTAGCATATAATTGTTCCTACCCTTTGCTTTTTAATAAATAATATTGTATCTTTGTACATATAAGCCTGCTTTTTTCTCCCAATATAAACATAGCTTTTGAGATGGAAAGATATAAGTACCTATTTTCAAAAGCTATATTTTTAGCCTTATTTATTTATTTATTTATTTTTAAATTATTTCTTTTTTATAAATTATAATTGCACCCTTTCCCGTCTCTTCTCTCTATCCAAACTCTCCCATATACTCTACTTTCCTCTATTTCCAATTCATGGCCTCCTTGTTCATTGATGGTTGTTATATACATAAGTGTACATGTATATAGATATGTTTCTAAATACCTCAATACAATCTGTACATTTTTGATACTTTTTTTCTGTTTTCAGTGATGATTTTAGCCTTGAATAACTGGTTGGTATGTCAATAACGATGTTTTTCTAATAGTCTGACTTCCATAAAACACAGACAGACAGACAGACACACACACACACACACACAGAGAGAGAGAGAGAGAGAGAGAGAGAGAGACAGAGACAGAGACAGAGACAGAGACAGAGACAGAGACAGAGTTTGCAGCTGCATTCACTAGTTCTCAAGGTGTTTGGTATAGACCGTGCATTCAGCCATGCAGCCATGTCTCTTCTTGAAATGCCTTCTCAGATATCCCCAGTCTTAAAGAGGAATTAAAAAAAAAATAAATAGAGGATATTAACTTGTTGACACAGGCCCCATTGGTATAGAGGTGCTGTGCACACTTCAGCCTCTGTCCAGAGCAGAGCTGTTACTGTTTTAAGTTCTTCTTTGGCCCCTCTAAGCAATGGGGCAGACCTTTCTAAGCAGCTTTCCAGCAGTATTTGATGCTGCTGGCCACGGAGAGAAAAACATAGCTCTCAGTGCTTTTTTGTCAGCCATTGTCCAGTTCTCTCGTGTGATCACCTTTTGTTTTGTGTGTTGGCATGTTCTCATTTTCCAAGCTCAGCACACAAATTTGGTTTGTTATAGTCCTTAGCTCCTCTGTTTTATGACCTCTTTTACCTGATCTCTTTGCAATTTGTCCATATCCTGATTTGAAGGGTCTCTCTGACTTATATCAAAACAAATGACAACATTCTGGCACTGATGTACATTTTTCAAGCTTATTTTACAAAGCTAATATTAATGCATGAAACAATGGTCTTCAAGGGGATCCTTGGAGAAATATGTTATAGTTTTTTTGACCATATTTGCTGTGTATTTCTTTCTCCTGTCCCCCTATCCTTTCCACTAGACCCCTTCTTCTTCCTAAACACTCCCTCTTTTATTTCCATGGCAACACACACACACACACTCACACTCACTCACACACACACACACACACACACACACACACACACACAGACGCATACATATCCACTATACTATACTATACTATACTATACTATACTATACTATATATTCTGAGTTTTACATGTGGCAGAAATCTTGACTTTATCCTTTTCCATATGTCTTATCTTGTTTAATATGATGATCACCAAGTCCATCCACTTTCCTGCCAATGGCAGAATTTTACTCTTTATTAAAGTCAGCTTTTCTTAGTGTGGACATAAGTAAGGGATGTTATTCTATATAATATGAATTGTTTTTGTTTTGTTTTATTCTAAAGTATATGGTTGGATTTTCCATGAAGAATTTGAATAATGTTAAAGTGAAGATCAACAAAATGTAACACTAATAAATAATAACTCTAACATTCCTGAATGGCAGTTGGGCAAATTCTTTACCTGTAATTTCTCATTTCATCCAACTCTCCTTTTTTGATGGTCAATTGTTGGGTACAATTCTTAGTTGAATAATGAAGCTTACAGAACTTCAACAACTCTTCAAAATGCTTAGTTGTAAGAGAGGAAACAGGGACTGATTTTCCAGGTTCTTGGGACCAGCTGTACTCAGTTTCTTCTTCAGGTTAATGATCAGAGTCATCCATATGATTTTGTTGTATGGAGGATCTATGTATTTTCCTATAAATGCAACCTCTGAAACAATAATGGAAACAAATATGGGAATGGGTGTTAATGCATATATGCATTTATCGTGACGCTTTTCAAGGTTTTTTTCTAGTGCTTGGAGTGAGAGTATGTTCTTCATTAAGGTCCATGACTGTCCTTTGTTTTAACTTATTTTGTATGTTATTTTAGCCTTAGGTATCCAAAATCAAATAGAAATCTAGTGCTGTTTTATCACTTATATTCTCTATTTATATTTGAGTAACAGCAATTAAACGTCAGGAAATAATGAACGTGGAGGTACACTATTTGAAATACATGTTGAAACAGAACTATAACATGGATTCAGAACATAGATGTAACATGGGAAGAAACAGTAAGGAAAAGAAAAGAATAAGTGATGTCAAGGTTAGTTGCTTCTCATAATAAGTATCAATAATGAAAGTCCACTTGTAGGTGAGATCACACTATATGTCTACAGGGATGAACCCTGTTACACCCAGCACAGCAGGGAAATCTCCCAGCTGTCCATGCTGTCTTTGATAAAAGTATTATTATTTTATTAATATTTTCCCATTCTCATTATTACCATCTTTATATGTGTTTCTTGCATGAGTTTTATTCCACAAATTATGAAATTCTTCCCAGAGTTTCAATAAACAAACTGAACAGTCCTTTAAAGCAAAGAAGAGAGCACTATCAGAATGGATTGAAAACCAGGCAGAATATGGTAGGATCTGAGAAGACATAATTGCAAGCTTTGATATTTATGATGAAAGACAAGGGCTGAAAGAAAAATGACAAAAATGCTGTATTAGCCCTTTATGAAACAAAGAAAACCTGAAGCGTGTGCGATAGTAATTTTCATTTTCCCCTCTAAAGGTTTGGAAAGCTTTGAAATTTCATGTATAAGAGCATCGAGCCTTCCTAAGTGATAAGACTTTTAAAATCATCTTGGAATACACAGTCTATTAAAGAAAAACTTCATTTTCTTTCCATAAAACATAAAATTTGATTCCAGATCATTATATTTAGTCCATTTAAATAAGTTTTACTTTTCATACATGAATAAGTGCATTTCTTACTACATATATTTTTTTACTATAAAGTGAATCATTATTTTTCCTTTTCTCCCTTTTTCTTCATTTATATAAAAACATTAAACATATCTGCTGAATCACAGGTCATGTATGAACTATATTCAACAATTTCATGAAAAATTATAGAGCTGAAAATTAGCTTTCTGAATGAACAATGAGTTCAGAAGCTTAAAATGCCACCATATTTCATTTTTTATTCTAAGATAATGTGAACATTATGTACACATGAATTTTTTTTAGCTCTAAAGTAAAATAATCAATTTAATTATTTGTTTATACATTTTTTCCCTTAAATCTATTGAGTACATTCTAAATCAGCTAGCAGTTTTCCTTTATTTATGTGCAATCACAGGTGTATATGAGTACAGTTTTGTTTTGATTGTTCCTCTGTTGAGAACCTGGGATATTTGTAAATCATGCCCTTTTTTTTCTCCTGTCTTGGTTTGCATCAATAAATATACTTCCATGAGCAATTCATGAGGCTAGTCCAGTTCTAATATTGTCACACTTTTTTCATGTTATATCATTTGCAGTAATACACTAAAAATATTTATTTCATAAATGTGATTACATATACCCTCAGATTCACCATCTAATTGTAGAAAAATATGGTTAGGAAACATAAATTAACGTGTTGTAGTGTTTGATTTCCATTTCTGCCTTTCTTTTACTAACACTGCTTATTTTGAAGTAATTTTTCATTAGTGGAATCATAATGATTATTGGAGAAAAGGAAAATATGACTCCTACTGTTCGAATTCACTTGTGAATGTGCCAAACATCTAGACTTTCTATTGACTTGGTTGAAACATCTGCTACCTTTAGTTCTTTCATATGTTTCATTCTCACGAAAGTTATCAAGGAATTCTCAGTGATTAATTGTCCATATTTTCATTAATATTCATTCTACCTAAATAGTATCATAAAAAGTTAATTCTAATAATCATTTTGTTAAAGGTAAAAATAAAACCAAAAATTAGACTTATGAATTCACTGGATGAAAGGAAATCAAGAAATATTTTTGCTAAATAAACATAGAAAGTCATATTTAATGCCAAATTTTTTACTAAATAGTTTTCTCTAATGCAATAAATTTATATATAATGTATACAACTACATAGATGCTCTAATCCTACAAAAATGTCTTGGCTTATTGTCCCAGAATAAATCCAGATTACTCATCTTTTCAATTAAAATGTAATCATAACCTCATATGAAACATTGCTGAGGTAATTCCAACATGCTAATGCAAAAATTTCACTTGAATAATTTGCTAAATTACAAAGTTGTCCACTTTGGTTTTTCTCAAATTGCCATGATAACTCAAATATGTTGGGAGGCTTTTATGCACAGAACTTTAGAAGGGAAAACGTGTGTTCCCACCACTGCTTCTTTGGCACACTCTTCTAAACAGCTTTCTGATGCAAACTGTTGCTCTGTGAGACAACTAATGAGACTGGATGGAGTCAGTGGTATTTAGTGACAAAGAGTATGCCGGTTTTGTGTCGTTACCTATGTTTTGCTTTTAAGTCATTGTGTAGATGTTATTACTCAGTATACTGATTTTGATGTAGTGAGAAGCTTTCTCACCAGCTTTAGATTTTCTGATTGTTTTAATCATAAAGTCTCAAATAAATTCTCCTTTCCATGTTTAAGTGATGAGTCACAGGCATAGTGTTGACAACATAACAAAGCACAGATTATGCATACTACACTCATTTTGTACAAATTGCCTGAGTGGTAATCAATTTCTTATGAGTTTTTGAAGACATTCTGGTTTCTTGTTTTCTCAATACATTTTGCACAATATTATGTGAATATATATTTGAAATTATAAAACACATAGGGAAGCAGAGAAGAAAGTAAATTCATTTCAAGCTGTAATTTTAGTGTACATGGATGATAGATTTTAAACTTTTGTTGTTCCAAATCAAAGAGCAGCCATCTCATTGCCATTTTATTTTCCTGGAAAATCTTTAGAATCTTGAATTCCAGAGAAAGACTGAGACTCATAAGAAGTAATCAGTAATATTGGGTGGTAGTGGTGCACAACATGCCTTTGATCTCAGCATTCTGCGGAGCAGAGGCAGGTTCAAGACCAGACTGGTCTACAAAGCTAGTTCCAGGACAGCCAGAGGTACACAAAGAAACCCAGTCTCCAAAACAAACAATCAATCAAACAAACAAACAAACACAAAACAAAACAAAAAGACAAAAGAAAACCCCAAACCTAAAAAGACAACAGTAACAACAACAAACAAGAAAACCAGACGGAGAGATGGGTAATTAAAACCATTTCAGTGAGATTTACAAAAAGTGTATTAAAGCAGTGGTGGAAAACAACTCTTCCTATAGATTTCAATATTCATATTCATTCTTTTTTTTTTTAAAGATTTATTTATTTATGTATACAGAAGAGGGCGCCAGATCTCATTACAGATGGTTGTGAGCCACCATGTGGTTGCTGGGAATTGAACTCAGGACCTCTGGAAGAGCAGTTGGTGCTCTTAACCTCTGAGCCATCTCTCCAGCCCCTCAATATTCACATTCTTATAATTATCCCTAGAAATTTACCATAGATAATATTTTTGTTACAGTTGCTAAGAATTAACTGTTGTGGAATAAATTTGTCAGACATCATTCTCTAAGATATTTAGCAGAATGGAAACTACTCAATATTTCAGAACATTGCAAGATTTTGCTCTGAACTAAAGCTAAATGCTTTAAGGGAATGTCGTAAAGAACACATAAAGTCAAAGTGGGGGACACAAAACAATAAGAAGTCACTAATTATCCCCAGCGATATAATTTGCCACCCTTGTTAAGATAGTGGTTTGAGAGAAGGATGCTATCTTTTATTTCTGGGAGTCCAGAAAATCAGGAGACTGGTTTCTACTCCTAAGGGTGCCAGAGTGTCACCTGAAGTAAACTGAGGGACATGACCCCAGGACACAAAGGATAACAGGGGCTGACATGTTCATAAGCCTTTTCCTCTTGATACAGTTTGCTTCCAAATACCAGGAGGTTAAAGATAAGTGACGATTAAATAACTATAGAACAATTAACCACATTCTTTCCAACATCATAGAACTCTAACTTTCCTGAAGTTCTTTTTTTTTTCTAAGTTGAGTCCATCCAAATTTTAAACACATTGATACTCTGTTTATACATTCACTGGTTTTTATTTATCCCATGCTTACTGTCTCAGCTAGTTTTGGCTGTCAACATGACCCAGCTTATAGTTATCTGAAGGAGTTATCACAGTTATCTTTTGTGGATTGCCTTGATAAGGTAGCTTATGAACTTGTCTGTGGGCATTTTTCTTGATTGCTAAGTGAGCAAGGGTCCACCTCTTTGTGGACAGTACCATCACCAGGCAAGAGGGCCTGGGCTGTATAAGACAGTGCCACTAACTGGCAACCAAGTGTTCAAACACCCAAGCTAATAAGGGACATTTGTCAAAAGATTTTGTGGGTAGACTGGACTGGGAGGGTAGGGAGGTGGGGGATGGGGGTGGGAACAGGAGGGATCAGGCAGCAGGGATAAAGGGAGAGAGTACTGAAAGAGATGACTGAAATGGTGGGGCATTTGTGGGGCTCTGTGGAAACCCAGTGCAGAAGAAACGCCCTGGAATCTACGAGGATGACCCTAGCAAAGACTCCTAGTAATGGGGGATATACAGCCTAAATTGGCTGTGTTCTGTAACCAGGCAAGGCTCCAGTGGTGGGATTGGGACACCAGCCCAGCCACAGAACCTTTGACCTACAATTTGTCCTGACTGCAATATGTGCTGGGTTAATGGTGGCAGAGAACTTGTGGGAGTGGCCAAACAATGACTGGTCCAACTTGAGGCTCAGGCCATGAGAGGGAGCCTATGCCCCACCCTGCCTGAATGTCCAGAAAACAGAAGCAAGATTATAGCTAGAGAGTTTTCTCTCCAGGTCCTGCCAATCCCCAGCAGTCCTGTAGCCCACTTATAAAATAAACACACAGACATTTATATTATTTACAAACTGTATGGCCGTGGCAGGCTTCTTGTTAACTGTTATTATATCTTAAATTAACCCATTTCTATTAATCAATAAGTTGCCATGTGGCTCATGGCTTACCATTACCTTACATCTCACTTGTCATGGTGGCGACTGGCAGGTCTCTGCCTCAGCCTTCCACTTTCCCCAATTCTCTTCTCTTTGTCCTGCCTATACTTCCTGCCTAGCTACTGGCCAATGAGTGTTTTATTTATTACCCAATCAGAGCAACACAGGTAACATACAGAACATCCCACTGTATTTCCCCTTTTCTTTTTTTCTAAAAGGAAGATTTTAACTTTCACATATTAAAATTACAGATAACAAAACAATTATCAAGCAAGAATTATAGTCATAATATCTAGTCTATTTAAAATATCTAGTTTATTTGTATTTGGCACAATTAAAGAAGATATCTTATCTATCCTATATTTCTGAGTCTAAGGTTTCATATTTAACTTATCTTTTATCATAACTAAGGAAGATTATAACTATGTAATCTTCAGCTACACCAAAGTCCTCAGAAGGATATACTATTACCTGAGAAATGAGAAAAGGATGCAAGCAACTTTCGGGAGTCTTGCAAGAGTAGACAAAGACAGCTGGCAGCCTGGACAGTCATCCAAAGTTCTTTTGTAAAGTTGGGGCACCTGTCTTCAGCCCAAAGGCCTAGAGTCTCTCAGTCACTTCTCTCTCTGTCCTGTAGAATGTCTGGCAGTTTCCTCTGTGAAGCAGGAAAGGACCATTTTGCCAAGCAAAGTTCAGTGGTCAACTTCATATGGGTCCTGAATGTCCAGTTGATCAAGCAGTCCAGGCAAGAATAGTTTCTTGCCTGAATGGCTATTTTTGCAAAGAAGAAGATAAACTCCATATAGAGTGTCTTTGATGCCCATCCTCCTCTCTGAAGTAAATTTGGTGCTGCCAGGAGCAGATACGTCTCACTGTCCAGAAAGTCTAAATTTTAAAAATATTTTAAATGTCATATTCTGTAGGTCTTTGAAGTGTTTGAAGATTACCTATCTATCTGAAATATATCTCTATATCTAGAAAAATTAACATAACTATAAGTTTGACTATCATAGAAGACTAAATATTAAGCCTTATTTTTACATTATCTACTACAATCTAAATGAGTAACATAAACATAATACTTCCAATGAGAGTAGAAATATATATATACAGTATAAAAAATTAACTTTAAACTTGTATCAATAAACTGAAATCCATAGCAATGTAAAACATTTCTAAACAAGTTGTTATTCTTTAAAAGTAGTTTCATTAATCTAGTCTTTCATCCTATCATATCTATATCATATCCCCCTTTGTTCTTTAGAAAGAGATCACATTTATAATCAACCTGATTTAAATAAAAATATTGGTTTTTCTCTGTCCCACACAAGAGGGCTCTTCTGATATGGGACAAAAGAATCTCTTAACTTTTTTTTTTTTTTAAGCAATATGTTTGGACTTTGGGAAGGAGTAAGCCAATTCCATCTCCAAAGCCAGCTTGGTATATTTGGGAATTTGGGCATAGCTTCTCTTACTACTTCCTGCTAGAGGAGGGTGCTGTATCTTATGGAGACACAAAGAAATTTTTAGGATTATGGAGTAGTCCCTGAGGGTAGATCGTCTGAGCTACTTGCCTTGAAACCATTCTGGATTTTGGATCATCTGGGCCATGGTGTCATTGGAGATCTTTCAGGGGGTCTTGGCTGGTCAAACCTGATGTATCTTAATCTGGAACAATTCCATAGCCTCTGGCTTTCTGTGGAAACAAAAGCAGAGCCTCTTTTCCAAAGCAACATATCCTTACATCCAAATTTTGAAGTCAAGGTACCTTTAAAGTATACATATTAGTTTAGCTCTTCTGCCTTACAATCAAATATCTCTCTTCAGTTAAAAATCCCAAAGACAACACAATCCAGATTCTCTGTGTAATATCTTACTTTATGTGGCTTATTTTTTATACTACCTTTAATGTCTCTTTAAAGAATTTATTTTTAAAAACTATCTATTTTTTATATAACTATATATTTCTTTTTCTCTCTCTTCCAAGCCTACATACATTTTTACACACATTGTAAAGAATTTAAAGTCTTCAAACCTCATGATGTCTGTGGTGGTAATCTAATTGTACTGAAATATTATTTTGATTGTATGTTAATAAATAAAGTTGTCCGGGGGTCAGAGCTATTAGAGCCATAGCAAGAGTGTGGTGGTGGTGGCACACGCCTTTAATCCCATAGATATCTGTGTGTTCAGGGATATAGCCAGCATTGGAGACATATGCCTTTAAGACCTAGGGGGCTGTACATTCAGACAGTGACGAGGCAGTCATGTGTTTGGGTTTACAACCAATGAGAAGGCAGAACAACATACTATAAAAAAAACGAACAGACAGGAAGTAGGTCTCTTTTCGAGAAGCTGGGACAGCAGGAGGAAGGGTGAGATTTTAGCTCTGAGCTCTGACCTCTCGGCTTTCTCCTTTACATTGTTTCTGTGTTTCTTATTTAATAAGACGGTTAGTTACATCTATATCTGGCACCCAACGTGACAAGAATCCATTAAAAACCGCTTGGCTTGACGGCAGGTCCGCTTTCCCGCAAGGGCGGCAGGCGGCGGCAGGCTGCGGAGGAAGTGGCAGGAAGCAGCCGGCGTCCTAGTCCGAGCCGCCGGCTTCCTAGTCTGAGCTGTCAGCTTCCTAGTCTGGGTGGCAGCTTCTAGCCCGGGCCTAGGTCTGTGAGCAGCTTGCTTAAAGCCGGTGCTACAAACAACTCAGACCTGCCCTGTCGAACAGGGCCCTGCCTGTAAAGCCAACGCACGTGGTCGGAGCTTAAGGAAGCCAGACCCAAGCCTTGACTCGGCACAAGAGGGAACACGTGGCTGGATTTAAGCTTTAGCCGGCTACGCTTTCTTGTGCGTTCCCTCTTTCCTCTCTCTCTCTCTCTCTCTCTCTCTCTCTCTCTCTCTCTGGATTTACACCTGGGACACTAGGTGGCTGCTTTGAAAATCCCTTTGGATTTCTACTGTTCTACACAGATTTGGTAAGTCATAACATATCAGATGTTTTAAAGGAAACTATCTAAAAGAGAATTTTTTCCACATTAAAAAACAAATGGGTTTTATGTGTACATTGGAAGAAAATTGGTTTTTGTTTGAAATTTTAGGCAGTCTGATAATGGAACAACTATATAATATTAGTATTGGTGGAATTATGCACCTTATCACTATACTAATCCACATTTTAATATTTAAAAAGATAGTCAATTTAAGTTCCAGGATAACAGCTTTAGAAGAACTTGTTAAACCTGTAAAAATTCAGACAGAAGAAATTAACAGTGAAGTTGTTTCAAGTCGGGATCATAAGGTTGCAGAAAGAAAGCCTGTTTTCACACAGTCACCCTTAATTTATCCTGTAACCGTACAGCAGATGCCTGATCAAATGGCTACACAAAATAATTGGGCTCCAATTGAAATGTTGGATTTAAAAAGGTTTAAGGAGGCAATAGTATCTTATGGCATGCATTCCCCATATGTAAAGCAAATGTTAAACTCTTGGTCAACATATAATAGGATAGTACCACAGGACTGGTGGGACCTTGCACAAGGTGTTCTGGAACCCAGCCAGAGACTTCAATTTCTGACTTGGTTTAAGGAGGAGGCTAAAAACATAGAAAAACAATGGAGGGATAAAGGAATACAAGTTTGCCAGGATCAGCTTATTGGCGAAGGCCAATATGCTTCAGCACAAACACAATGTTTATATGATGTCCAAACCCTAATTTTATGTCGAACGGCAGCCTTGAATGCATGGGATAGAGTTGAGGAACCAGGAAAAAAATCTGAGTCATTTACAAAGGTGAAGCAAGGCCCAAAAGAGTCTTTTACAGATTTTTTACAAAGACTGGCTTCAGCAGTAAAGAGAATGGTCTCGGATTCAGAAGCTAGTAAGGCAATAATTGAATCTTTGGCCTTTGAGAATGCGAATGCAGCATGCAAAAGAATAATCAGGCCATTAAGGGCAAGATCTGCACCTATGGAAGATTGGATTAGAGAAACAATTTCGTCAATTAGCAGGCATAGACCCAGCAGAAATTGTTGTACCATTAACTAAGGAGGACATTGAAAAATTATGGACAGAAAGTGAACCTTGGCAAAGAGCTTGCAGTAATTTTTTGGGAGAAATTAACAGCAAATATCCCAAAAGCAATAGAATTGATCTTATAAAGAGAACTGATTGGATCTTGCCTCGAATTGTACGAGAAAAACCCATATCTGGAGTTCGTACATTTTATACAGATGCCAACAAAGAAAGAAAGGCAGGTTACAAATCAGAAAATTTAAGTAAAGTGGTTCAAAGTCCGTATAATTCAGTTCAAAAATCAGAATTGTATGCATTCTGTTGGTATTAATGGATTTTTCAGAACCTCTCAACATAGTAACTGACTCTCAGTATGCTGAAAGAGTGGTGTTACATATTGAGACTGCAGAATTTATCCCTGATGCTTCAGAATTAACTTCACTATTTATTCAATTACAAGATACAATCAGGAAAAGGAATCATCCTTTATATATAACTCACATTCGATCCCATACTGGTCTGCCAGGCCCTCTAGCACAAGGCAATGATGAGATTGATAAATTATTGATAGGAAATGTGCTGGAGGCCTCAGAATTTCATAAAAAACATCACGTCAATAGTAAAGGTTTAAAAAAAGATTTTTCCATAACCTGACAACAAGCCAAAGAAATAGTAAAGAAATGTCCTACTTGTTCCTTCTACAATCAGACGCCATTACCAGCAGGATGTAACCCAAAGGGTACTCAGAGAAATGAAATCTGGCAGATGGACGTGTTTCACTTTGCAGAATTTGGAAAATTGAAATATGTACACCACACTATCGATACTTATTCAGGATTTCAATGGGCAACTGCTTTGAGTTCTGAAAAAGCTGATTCTGTAATCACTCATTTGCTAGAAGTTATGGCCATCATGGGTATACCTGCAAAAATCAAAACTGACAATGCTCCATCATATGTCTCTGTTAAAATGAAACAGTTTTTTGCTTATTACAATATAAAGCATATTACAGGCATACCACATAATCCTACAGGTCAAGCAGTTATAGAAAGATCAAACAGAACTCTAAAGGATATGCTAAATAAACAGAAATGGGTAACAAAATCCTCCAGAAATAGACTGCATAATGCTCTTCTAACTTTGAATTTTCTGAATGCCAATGAGAAAGGAACAACAGCTGCAGAGAGACATTGGATAATAGAAAAAACTACAGAATTAAATCAGCCTATATACTTTAAGGATGTGCTGACCTCAGAATGGAAACCAGGGTATGTATTACATTGGGGACGAGGTTTTGCTTTTGTTTCTACAGGAGAAGATAAGCTGTGGGTACCATCAAAATTGATAAAGGTTCGATTTAAACAAGAGAGACCTCTTAATTGAGGAGGTGATAGTTCATCAACCAGCATGAACATCCAATTTAAACTAACTGGTATCAATAACACATGCCTTTTCATTTAATCAGATAATAACTTGTCAAAAGGAAACATCCCCAAAATTAGTCTTGGGGAAAGGTTTTTGTTTTTGTCTTTTAGGAGAATGAAGGTTAAGGAATTTGAAGAACACTGGACAAATGAGACAACTGAAGAAAAGGGACAAATCATCTATCCCAAGAAACAGAGTGAAACGGTGTATGGGTATATATTATCTAAAAAATTTTTATGTCTTCCTAAATGTTTGTTTCTGCTTTTCTCTAAAGATTTAACACTATTGGTTTTCTAATAGTCCCAGTTCAATTAAAATTTAAAGCTGACTTTGGAGTTGGAGAATGGCTCTCTCCTTCTTTAAAATCAAGCATGTTGTTAAAAGGAAAATGCAAACTCCCTGTATCATGCCAGAATAAGAGCCATCTTCTGCTATGGTACAGGACAAAAGCAAAATTAATTAAGGGACTATTCTTACTAATCTCAACTCTTTTGATTCTATTCTGATTCTTTAAACTTTTCTTAAAGTATAAATTTTATATCAAAATTTACAAGATTAATATATATATACATTTTAAACTTTGTTAAGATATGAATGGTCACATAGAGTACTAACTAATTCTAGAAAAAAGGCTAGCTGCATATATATGTTTTTGTGTTCGAGTCTCTTATCAGTTTTCTGCAGGAAATCACGGCCAGGCCTAACATCAACTGAAGTCTCCAGAAAGAAGATGGGGCCCCACAACAACAACAATTCCACGTGGACAATAATAATATCATTAAGCTGACAAACATCATCCACAGATCAGCTTTGAACTACAAGGTGCTCAGAGCAATTTTGAGATGACTAGCTGAGATGATCCAGTCTCAAAGACTGCTTGAATAAGGACTTGAGATAAACCCTGAACTTTGGCATTATACACAGACTGGATAATGAAGGATATAGTTACCTCTCCTAGAATTTGACAATTAACCTAAAATTTTTCTTTCAGGATAAAGAAAACTTCGCCCATACCCAGCAGGAAGCAATTTTAAGAATACGACGCCCACATTCCCAAAGAGGTGGTGTGGGGCGGGTGGTTTTTTGGTCTTTTTAATGGGTTTTGGGTCTGGGATAATTTTCAGTGTTTAGGGGGGTTGGTTACAAGTTATTGTCAAGGGTTAGGACAAAGGCTAAGCAAAGGAGATTAGATTTAAGGTTCTTGTTTAAAAAAAAAAGAAAAAGAAAAAGAAAGAAAGAAAAGAAAAAGACAATTACTAATTTTAAATACTTTACATTGGATTGGATTGTTTTATATTGTATACAAATTTGAAACTGATATTGTTAGAAAATGCTATATGTATATTTCTAATTGTATTTATACCATTCATTTAACAATGTAATGCAAATTTCTGATCCTTGAATGTTATTATTATCAACTATTAGGATATAAAGAAATGAAAGCTAGTAGTTAGACATTATCATAGAACTTGTAGTCATATTAGATATGTTTTAAAAATTGAGCAGAGATGTTTTAGACAGGTCATCTTCAAACCCTTCAGAGATCTACAGAATATGGCATTTAAAATGTTTTAATAACTTAGAAAATTTTTCTTTTTTGAGACATGTCGGCTCCTGGCAGTACCAATCTACTTCAGAGAAAATATGGGCATTGAAGAAACTGCATATGGAGTCAACTTTCATTGTGGCAAAAGTTAGCCACTGGACAACAAAGTATCCTCGAATCAACAGGACAAAATGGACAGACAGAACACGAAACAAGGGACTACTGATTCTTGCCAAAACAAGTGTGGTTATGGCTTTATCAAAAGGCATCTTCTGAGGCCAGGACAATATGGCCCCATCCCTGAAGTGGCCTTCGCATCCGGAAAAGTTACGGTGCCCTTTTCTTCGAAGGCAGCTTAACAGGCAGAGGGCCGATGGATTCTGTTGTACAATGGAACAGCAGCTGAAAGCTCATGCCTCTCAAAAGTAGACTGGCACTTAATAGAGGGATGTGGAGAAGAAGGGGATGCTGAGATGAAGCCATATATACACAGCCAAGAAGAATGGACAGCTGAATTTAAAAACTGTCAACAATTTCCAGAATTTAAAATCCTGAATCATGACAGGACACTAGTGGAATTCAGGTGTTTCTGGTACGTGGACTGCTCTCACCCAATGTGAGGTTGAACTGTTGACCTTGTATACATCCTACATCACAAATGAGTCTGTCAGATACACTAAGCCTATAGGCTGAAGATGATGCCCCAACACTGCGGAGAAACCTCAGGTGACTGCCCAGGCAGCTGGCTGTTTCTGTCAACTCACAAATTTTTTGGAAGTTGCTTGCATGCATTTCCTGTTTTTATTTTTGTTAGCTAATATTATTCCCTTCTTGGGTCTCTGAGGGAGTTGAAGATTAGTTAGTTATGGTTGAAGATTAGTTAGTTATAGTTGAAAATTAATTAGGATAGAAAGTACATTAGATACATCTTGGAATTACCAAAATAGGATAGATAATGGAATTATTTTCTCTGATTTGTCAAATACCTGTTTAGGTATTTATTACTTGTATATATTGTATATAGTTATTGTACTTTTGTATATAGTTTTTCTTTTGTTAGTTATAACCTTTTGCTTTTTTTCTTTTTATTAAAATAGAAAAGGGGAAATGTGGTGGTAATCTAATTGTACTGAAATATTATTTTGATTGTATGTTAATAAATAAAGTTGTCCGGGGGTCAGAGCTATTAGAGCCATAGCAAGAGTGTGGCGGTGGTGGCACATGCCTTTAATTCCATAGATATCTGTGTGTTCAGGGATATAGCCAGCATTGGAGACATATGCCTTTAAGACCTAGGGGGCTGTACATTCAGACAGTGACGAGGCAGTCATGTGTTTGGGTTTACAACCAATGAGAAGGCAGAACAACATACTATAAAAAAAACGAACAGACAGGAAGTAGGTCTCTTTTCGAGAAGCTGGGACAGCAGGAGGAAGGGTGAGATTTTAGCTCTGAGCTCTGACCTCTCGGCTTTCTCCTTTACATTGTTTCTGTGTTTCTTATTTAATAAGATGGTTAGTTACATCTATAGATGTCATTGTTTTTCTCTGCTGAGTAGTATTCCATTGTGTATATGTGCCACAATTTATTTATCCATTCTTCAGTTGAAGGGCATCTAGGTTTCCAGGTTTTGGGTATTACAAACAATGCTGATATAAACATAGCTGAGCAAGTGCTCTTGTGGTATGATTGAGCATTCCTTGGGTATATGCCCAAGAGTGGTATAGCTGGATCTTGGGGGAGATTGATTCCCAATTTTCTAAGAAATCGCCATATTGATTTCCAAAGTGGTTGTACAAGCTTGCATTCCCACCAGCAGTGGAGGAGAGTTCCCCGAGTTCCAATTCCTCTCCAGCATAAAGTGTCCTCAGTGTTTTTGATCTTAGCCATTCTGACAGGCATAAGGTGGTATCTCAGAGTTGTTTTGATTTGCATTTCCCTGATAATTAAGGATGTTGAGCAATTGCTTAAATGTCTTTCAGCCATTTGAGTTTCCTATGTTGAGAATTCTCTGTTTAGTTCTATAGCCCATTTCTTGATTGGACTGTTGGTTGTTTTGATGTCTAATTTCTTGAGTTCCTTATATATTCTGGATATCAGTCCTCTGTCAGATGTGAGGTTGGTGAAGATCTTTTCCCATTCTGTAGGCTGTCCTTTGCCTTGTTGACTGTATCCTTTGCTCTACAAAAGCTTCTCGGTTTCAAGAGGTCTCATTGATTGATTGTTTCTCTCCGTGTCTGTGCTACTGGTGGTTTATTTAGGAAGTGATCTCCTATGCCAATGCATTCAAGACTACTTCCTACTTTCTCTTCTAGCAGTTTCAGAGTAGCTGGATTTATGTTGAGGTCCTTGATCCACTTGGACTTAAGTTTTGTGCACGGTGACAGATATGGATCTATTTGCAGCCATCTACACATTGATATCCAATTATGCCAGCACCATTTGTTGAAGGTGCTTTCTTTTTTCCATTGTACACTTTTGGCTTCTTTGTCAAAAATTATATGTTCATATGTGTGTGGGTTAATGTCAGGGTCTTCAATTTGATTCCATTGGTCCACATGTCAGTTTTTATGCCAATACCAAGCTGTTTTTATTACTGTAGCTCTATAGTAGAACTTGAAGTCAGGGATCGTGATGCCTCTAGAGGTTGTTTTATTGTACAGGATTCTTTTGGCTATCCTGGGTTTTTTGTTTTTCCATATGAAGTTGAGTATTATTCTTTCCAGGTCTGTGAAGAATTGTGTTGGTATTTTGATGGGGATTGCATTGAATGTGTAGATTGCTTTTGGTAAAAATGCCATTTTTACTATGTTGGTCCTGCCTATCCATGAGCATGGGAAATCTTTCCATTTTCTGACATCTTCTTCAATTTCTTTCTTCAGGGACTTAAAGTTATTGTCATACAGGTCCTTCACTTGCTTGGTTAGTGTTACCCCAAGGTATTTTATGTCATTTGTGGCTATTGTAAAGGGTGATGTATCTCTGATTTCATTCTCAGCCTCTTTGTCCATTGTATATAGGAGGGCTACTCACATCACCAGTGAGGCTACCTGGAAAACAGGACCCCAAGAAAGACACGGGATCACTCAATGACGGAGAAATGGATGAGATCTACATGAACAGCCTGGACATGAGTGGGAGCAATGAACGGTGAGGGTCGAGGGAAAGAGAGCAGAAGAGTCCCACCTGGATCAAGAACAGAGAGGGAGAACAAGGAATAGGAGACCATGGTAAATGAAGACCACATGAGAAAAGGAAGAAACAAAGTGCTAAAGAGGCCCACAGAAATCCACAAAGATACCCTCACAAAAGACTGCTGGCAATGGCCGAGAGACAGCTGGGACTGACCTACTCTGGTGATGGGATGGCCAAACACCCTAATAGTAGTGCTAGAAACCCCATCCAAGTACTAAGGAATCTGGATGCAGACATCCACAGCTAGGCCCCTGGTGGAGCGCTGGGAGTCTAATTAGCGAGAAAGAGGAGGGTTTATATGAGCGAGAATTGTTGAAACCAAGGTTGGATAAAGCACAGGGACAAATAGCCAAATGAATGAAAACACATGAACTATGAACCAAAGGCTGAGGAGCCCCCACTGGATCAGGCCCTCTGAATAGGTGAGACAGTTGATTGACTTGATCTGTTTGGGAGGCATCCAGGCAGTGGTACCAGGTCCTGGGCTCGCTGCATGAGTTAGCTGTTTGAAACCCGGGACTTGTACAGGGACTCTTGGCTCAATCTGGGAGAAGGGGACTGGACCTGCCTGGAATGAGTCTATCAGGTCGATCTCAGTCCTCGGGGGTGGGCTTGATCTGGAGGCGGTGGGAATGGGGGGTGGGCTGGGGGGAAGGGGAGGGGGGCAGGAAGGGGGAGAACAAGGGAATCTGTGGCTGTTATGTAGAACTGAATAATAGTATTGTAAAATAAAATAATAAAAAAAAGAATTTAAAATCTTGTTTCATCTGTATCTTTCTTATTATGTAACTATTGCTTTAAACTGCAGCATTTGTATGACTGAAATGGCCGCTGTGGCTGGTGGCTCCATGCACCTCAGCTTCCCAATATGGCAGTGGTACTCACCGGCTCTGGGAGCCATCAGCTCTTAGAAACAGTGGGTCTATGGGTCTATGCTTTTATCAAAACAGCATGTAGCCCAACAATCTTTTTTTCTTTTCTTTTCTTTTTTTTTTTTGTACTAGCAAAGGCTAAATCCACCACACAGTAGTGTAATGTGCCTCTTGCAGATGCCTCATTCCTGCCATATTGCTGGTCAAACACTCACACTAGGAACCTGCCAACTTGAGAATGACAACTAGGAAGCTGTTTTTTGGCTCCATTTTGAATTGCTTATTAAATATTTTCAGGTTTAAGGTGGAAACTCAAGCTGTTGAGGAAAACTGAGAGAACAGGAAGGCAGAGAAGAGGAGACTGCCTGCAGCTGCCACCAGGATAAGGAAGATGTAAGGTACCAGTAAGCCACGAGCCACGTGGCAAAGTATAGATTAATAGAAATGGGCTGAACATAAGAGTTAGAGCTAGACAATGATAGGCCTGAGCTAATGGCCAAGCAGTTTAAATAATATAAGCGTCTGTATGTTTACTTTTATAAGTGGGCTAAGGGACTGCTGGGGTTTGGCAGGTCACAGAGGGAAAACTCTCAAGCTACACAAGATAGCCCTGAGGATAGAACCAAACAGAACTGGCCATAAAACAAAACAAAATAAAAAACAAAAGTCAGTGAAATGATTCCTCACAATATTCTACTATACCCATAGGTTGAAGCCTCATTTAATCATCATCAGAGAGGCTTCATTCACTAATGGAAGCAGATGCAGAGACCCACAGCCAAAAATTAGGTAGAGCTCAGGGAAGCCTGAGGAAGAGGAGGAGGAAGGATTGTATGAGCCAGAGGGACAAGGACACCAGGAGAACATGGCTCACAGAATCAACTAAGCAGGAGGGGCTCACAGAGACTGAAGCAGCAATAACAGAGCCTGTGTGGACCTGAGCTAGGTTCTCTGCATATATAGTTGTGTAGATTGGTATTCTTGTGAGACTCCTAATAGTGGGAGAAGGGGTGTCTCTGACTCTTTTGCCTGTTCCTTGGACCTTTCCCTCCTATTGGATTGCCTTGTTCATTCTTGATATAAATGTTCGTGTGTAGTCTTCTTGTAACTTATTATGCCATATTCTGTTGCTATCCCTGGGAAGCCTGCTGCTAGAGGAAGAGTGGATCTGGGTGAAGGGGATGTGGTGGGAGCCACTAGGAGGAATGAGGAGAGGGGAAATTGCTGTTGGAATGTAATATATGAGAGAAGAAAAAAAATCGGAACACAGCTGTGGTCATCCAAACTACTGACACATCTTCACGTCGAGAAATAAAATAACTGGGGAACCTGTCCTAGGGGGTTCCTGTATCACAAAAGGCAATGTTCAGCAAAAAGTCTTTCATGGAGTTTTTCTTAAAAAAGTAAATATTAGCCGGGCGGTGGTGGCGCACGCCTTTAATCCCAGCACTTGGGAGGCAGAGGCAGGCGGATCTCTGTGAGTTCGGGGCCAGCCTGGGCTACCAAGTGAGTTCCAGGAAAGGCACAAAACTACATAGAGAAACCCTGTCTCGAAAAACCAAAAAAAAAAAAAAAAAAAAAAAAGTAAATATTACTGAAGTGAGGTATAAATTACATATAACATTCTATCAAACAATATTATATATTCAATGAACCACATTATATTAATATAAATAGCATAATATTTTACATTATATACTAAATGTGTTTGAAAAGTTGATAAACATATACACCTGGAAATGAAACATACAGAATTTTCTTCACCCTCCAAATGCACACATTAATTCTTGAAGTTGGTCCTCTATTTTTTATTCTTCATGCACTGTATCCTTGCTTCCTATATATCCATTTTCCTTAACTGAATATTGAAATTTGAGCAGTATTTAATCTTATGCACTCTTAGTGATTTCTAGCTCAAATGACTAATTTTAATGAAGTCTTTGGGGTAAGTTTGATTACTATATGGACCACTGTTTTTTTTCCTACCTGTAACAATAGACCTCTTCCACAATCCAAAAAACATTTCTTGATTAGGAATACTACTAACTTCAAAGGTAACAGCAAGAAAGAATAGAAGAATCAATAAAGCTAAATATGATCTCATGTCACAATCTGTCTATAGTGTGCCAGTAAATGCCAGTGTACACTTTAAAACACATTTGCTTACAAATTAGCATAATAAAATTTATGTTTGAATCTGAATTAGTGGTGACCCAATGTAGATGAAATTCTAAATGGTCTTATTAAATATGAAACACAGAGCCAAATACAGAGTTAAAAGCCCAAGAGATCCGAGCACTTGCAAAGAACCAAGACTACCTTATCTTAGCACTCGCTGCCATCATTCTGATTCTTCTTGTGTATCTTATGTTTTATTGCTTTCCTGTTCTGCCTTCTCATTGGCTCTAAGCTCAGCCACATGACTTCCTTGTTACTGCCTGTCTATACAGACCTCCTGGTCTCTATGGTTGGTACTGGGATTAAAGACTCAAGGGTCACCATGTTTGGCTGTGTCCTTGACCACACAGAGACTGCCTGCCATATGATTGGATTGAGGGCATGGGCTACCACCACATGAATCTATTTCTGGCTCGCTAATGACCTCTGATCTCCAGGCAAACTTTACTTATTAACATACAAATAAAATCACATTTCAGCACAATTAAATTATCACCGCAACCCAATGTTTCTGTTGGTTAGAAAAGCATATCCTAATGCTGACATTCCAAATGATTTTCAATACTACATTTCACAAGAGAGGACTTGGAAATCTTGAAGGGTAGCTAATTCTATATATGGATTCAGACAGAGTGCAATA
This sequence comes from Peromyscus leucopus, assembly GCF_004664715.2. Taxonomy (NCBI): domain Eukaryota; kingdom Metazoa; phylum Chordata; class Mammalia; order Rodentia; family Cricetidae; genus Peromyscus; species Peromyscus leucopus. Next base: position 1,852,077 of record NC_051064.1, on the reverse strand, counting down.
ACCTGTCTACCTTTTGCCTCTGTGATTTTACTTTTATTTTACTTCTATATGTCTTACTTTCACTCTTACTCCATGGCTGGCTGTGTTGCTATGTGGCTGGCTCCTAGCATCCTCCTCTCCTTGTTCTCTTTCTTTTTCCTCCTTTCCTCCCAGATTTCTCCTTGTATTTATTCTCTCTGCCTGCCAGCCTGGCCTACCCTTACTCATGCCTCACTATTGGCTGTTCAACTCTTTATTAGACCATAAAGTGTTTTAGAAAGGTACAGAACAGAGTTTCACAGAGTTAGACAAATGCAACATAAAAGAATGCAACATATATGTGTGTCATTAAACAAATGTTGCACAGCATAAATAAATGTAACACATCATACAATAATATTCTACAACAGTGTGTGTGAGATATCATAATAAAAGTTTCTTATTTATAAAAATATTTTAAGACTATAAGACTTTAAAGCTAGATTTAAAACATTACAGGACATTGCTGGTAATAAGATATCACTAGAAATAAGTTAATTATTCTGAAAGCTAATGAATGAAAGGTAATGTCAGGTATGTATCTTGCTTTGTGGGCAATTAAAAATTAGTTAAAGCATATATTAGTCCAATAGACTATCTTTTAAAGATCACCACAGACTTTGTGTTTTAAATAATAGAAACTTTGTTTTCATAGTTGCAGTGTTTGGGGACTCTAAGATCAGACAGTTATATTTAGTTCTGACTGTGATGAGGGTTCTCTCACTGGCTTTCCAATGGCCACCTTCGTTCAGTCTCTTTCTTCACTGCATTTCAAAGAAAAACACTAATACTATCCTAAGACGCTCATCCTAATGACCCAATCAAATCCTAGTTATCTCCTCGAAGTTTCTGCTCTAATAATACCTTAAGAAATAATGTCGGAATACATGAATTTTGGGATGGGGAAGCACTGAATATTACGGAAATGCCTTCTTGCTTGTTTGGTTTTGTTTTAAATTTGGTCTGAGGAAAAAAAAAGTGTTGTTGTTTTTTTTTTTAACAAAAAACTCTTACTAATATCAGAGAAATCTAAACTAGATATTGCAATTTAAAGACATCTAATCATTACCCATTAATGGTGAAGTCACATAGTGACAAACTTAGGAATAAATGTTTGTTAGGAGAACAAGTTAACACCACAGCAACCCAATGGTCTGTTTACATCCCTGAACGTGGTTATCAGATGGAATAAGTGGTTTCCATTCCTTGGCCCTCCTTGTGATAAGTCAGTTGGACTTTGCCTGGCCATGAGAATGGCTACTTCTGAAAATACTTTGCTAGTTCCATGCCTGTGCTTTGAAACACTCCTGGATTTATATTTCTCCTCCTGCACCTCTTGTGCCTGATGTTTCAAGGTGGCAGTGGGACACATGATGTGTGTCTCACCTGGCCACAAGAGGTTTACTTATAACAGCATTCTGGATGCACAAAATTACTGAGATATAACCAACATAAAGATTTCCAAGGACAATTCTTCACTGTTGATACTACTGTGATCTTTAGGATTTTATTGGCTTAACATCATTATTGTATTAATAGGCCACTGCCATCTGAATGACAGGAACTGAGCCTCTATACATGATGTGGTGTCATAGGAAGAACACAACCTATTGGTTAGTCTTAATGAAAGTGATGGGAACTTAATCAAATCCACGCAAACATTAATAATGCCAGGCTGAAGAACACAGTGCCACAGTAAAATGGAAATTCAGAAAGGCAGATGACTCAAACTTTATTATAAAATGAGAGAAAAATATCAGCAAAAGAAAAACAGTACAGTGACTAGGACATTGGAGCTTTATTAATTAAACATTGTAAGTGGGGAGTGGATACTTAGGAGAAGCAACTAATTATAAAAAAAAATGTTTGAGACCCAAGGAAATATGACTAAAGAGTACCTATGAGAATATTGTTCAATTAGATGAAGATACAAAGCCATGGTAATTACATTAAAAAATCTTTAATCTGACAATGAGGTTAATGCCTAATAAAAAATACTTCAGGTGAATGACTCTTTCTATTAAGAAAATAAACACCCAGTGAGGATGGCTATTATAAACTAGATGTCTAGAATCTAACCTTTTGAGTAACTGAAGCTCCAGGCCTAAGCATGCCTTGCTCCAAACATGGAGACTGTTTTGTAGACAGTCAGTATTCACCCTTCAGTGTCAATGCATGAAACAGTGTGCATCACTTATTTCTGTGCCATATGCTGGGGGATTCACACAGGAGTAGCTATAGAATACAACATGTGAACTTTGGAGTATTTAAATGTACATGTACCCAGGTGTACGTATGCATATGTGACTACATATGCTGTGTGTGCTCTTCTCCATGGTTGTTTACAACAGAAAAGGTAAACCAGATGTGGTCCTGCCAAGCTCACGTTGACGGACCCACCTCCGGATTTCTTACTTTCCCTTTCTGCTGTTTGGCATACTCAGGGGTTTTTAAACATATTTCCTAAAGCCAGGCAAACAAACACATGCATTTTAGAAAGAAAAGAACACAACGTTGGTTGAATAGGGATATGAGGATGGATCTGGGAGAGGTGGGGCAAGGGATGAGTAAGATTAAAATATACTGTATAAAATTCTCAAAAAAGAAAAAAAAACAAGAAATGAGAAAAGTATTACCTACCACTAAAAATAGCTATCACATACTCCCATTACTTAAATTGTCTATTGGAATCAGAATATCCTAAAACCACAGAAAATCTCAAACTTAATATAATCCGCCAAGATCACAGAGACCGTTCTATGGAAAATTGTATATGAAATGTCTTTATTTTCTGACAAACAGTAAGCAGGTCAATTTATTAGAGAGACACATGACCTAATGGAAACAATGAAATCTGCAATTTAGAAGGCTTAAAGATACCTTTATAAGAGCCTGGCTTAAAGAGATAGTATCTCAAAGATAGGAATTCTAACACCAGACATCGTAGAATCAGGGTCAATCAGACAATGGACTTGGTTACCATGGTCCACATTATAAAGTGGAGTATGGTTACTATCATCTTAACTATTTACTTGCTTGTTCATTCATTCATTCATTCATTCATTCATTTTTGGTTTCTTAAGATGGGATTTCTCTGTGTATACCTCACTGTCCTGGAACTAGCTCTATAACCAGGCTGGCCTCGAACTCACAGAGATCCCCGTACCTCTGCCTCAGGAGTGATAGGATTAAAGGAGAGTTCCACCACTGCCCAGCGACTATCACCTTTCTTAAAATAGTTTATTTGATTTTATGGGATATAACATTCTAGTTGTATTTCAATTAATAATTGAGTAAAATATATGTTCCTATTCAAATATTATTGAGAATTTTGTTTATATTTCTTTTGTTGTACTTTAAAACATAATTTCCAGGTATGTGGCCTTGTGTTCCTTATTGGAAAAAAAAGTCAGAAGAAAAAAGATGATGTGATTATTTTCAATTTTTTTTCTACAACCTGATTTTTATTTATTTATTATTTATTTAAGATTATTTTATTCATTTTACATATCAACCACAGATCCCCATCTCATCCCTCCTCCTGCTCTCCCTAGCCTCCCCCCTCCACCACCCCATCCCCTCCTTCGAAAGGGTTAAGCCTCCCATAGGGAGTCAGCAAAGCCCACAGCTCCAGAGAAGCTAGAGCCTTCATCCACCAGTAACTACTAATGGAAGCAGATGCAGAGATCCACATCCATGCACCAGGCCAAGCTCCAGGAGTCCAGTAGAAGAAAGGGAAGAGGGAATGTATGAGCAGGAGACGGGGTGGGGTCGGAGGGTGGGGTAGGGGGAGTTCAAGATCAGGATGGGGAAATATACAGAGACAACTGAACCAAGCTCATAGGAACTCACAAACTTAAGATCGACAGCTGTGGAGCCTGCATAGTGATTGGGTGGGAGCTCTACCACAACCTTTGGCACCCTGGCATCCCTATGCCCAAACATTCTGGAATGTTCTGGTGGAAGATCCACCTCAACTCTCCTCCTCTATCTCTTTCCCTAAACCAGCTCCTTCAAAGCCTGCCAAATACAGCTCCTCTCCAAGAGAGGCCTAAGACCACTCCCACAGGGTATATAAGGAGCTTCCCAGAAAATAGACATTTGGTTCTTCCGGTCTCGCATCCCAGTCTCCTCTCTGCCGGTTGGTGAACAGAAACGCTTTACCCATTAAACCTGGTAAAACTGGGCTTTTCTTTCTTTCTTTCTTTCTTTCTTTCTTTCTTTCTTTCTTTCTTTCTTTCTTTCTTTCTTTCTTTCTTTCTTTCTTTCTTTCTTTCTTTCTTTCTTTCTTTCCTTCCTTCCTTCCTTCCTTCCTTCCTTCCTTCCTTCCTTCCTTCCTTCCTTCCTTCTTTCTTTCTTTCTTTCTTCCTTGCTTTTTCAAGACAGAGTTTCTCTGTGTAGCTTTGCACTTGTCCTGGAACTTACTCTGTAGCCCAGGCTGGCCTCGAACTCACAAAGATCTGCCTGGCTCTACCTCCCCAGTGCTGAGATTAAAGGTGTGCTCCACCACCGCCAGGCAAACCTGGGCTTTTCTAATTCGGTCTGATTCAGTTTATTGCGATGGCAGAGAGGTCTTCAGGCCTAAAACTGATCACTGGGCTTTTCCTGACTTCGTCTGATTTGGATTTGCTGCCTTGGTGGAGAGGCCTACCAGAGTGGAAAAAACTTATCACATGGGACCAGAATAGGCCCTCTGCATACTGGAGAAAGTTGTGTAGCTTGGTATGTCTGAGGGGCCCCTTGCAATGGGATCAGGATCTATCCCTGGTGCATGAGCTGGATTTTTGGAGCCAATCACTATGGTGGCACACCTTGCTAAGCCTTGATGCATGCGGGAGGAGCTTGGTCCTGCCTCAACAGAATCTACCTGATTTTTGAAATGGGGCTTTTAAATTATCCATCTACATGCTCTTTAGAGACAAGCTCATATACTTCAGGAAACTTTCAAAACAAAGGCTAATTATTCAAAGTGCAAAGAGGCTGACTGATGCACGGACAGCCGGAAGAGAACATTTCTACAAGAAATTCTGAAAGATAAAATGAATACTAACTTTGAGAGGAGTGGTTCTCCACCTGCAGGGTGTGACCCTTTTGTGGGTTGAGTGGCTCTTCCCTAGGGGTCACCTAAGAGCATTAGAAAACACAGACATTTACAATATGATTCAGAACAGCAGCAAAATTACAGCTATGAAGTAGCAATGATAATAATTTTATGGGTGGGAGTCACCAGAACATGAGGAACTGTATTAAAGGGTCACGGTATTAGGAAGGTTGAGAACCACTCTTTTAAACCAAAAGAGTTTGGTATGAATACCAGGCCCTCTTCCTGTTCACAAGGACCTGATACAAAAAGGACACATCACCATCACACCTGCCAAACAAAATAAAGCAAACACCAAAAACACCTGAAATAAGCTTCCATTTGAAACATCAAAAAAAAAAAAAAAAAAAAAAAAAAAAAAAGGCAAACCTTCTGAGAATTCTTGATAGTTTACAAACTCAACATTCTAGTGTTTGCTTTGAAAGCTTATTCTGGGAAGTAAATGAAGTAATCTTTTTGGAAAGTAATAGGATTTTTTTTTTTTTCCTCATGAGATTTCCCCACAGAGAGGTGCCCACTTCCTTAAGTCAACCAGCCATGTAGCATGATACCTAGAGTCCCAACTGCTTGAGGCCAATAAATAATAAAGGAAGATGGTATTTGAGACTGAAAAAAACATCATCTTTGAGGTCAAGAACCCCCTTTTCGTGAACTCTGTAAGATGTGTCATGCAGAAACAAGTGTTAAAGGTTGGGAGCTTGAGCACACTCCGCTTTGGTTTGTGAGCTAAAAGTGGCTTCTAATCCTGGACCAGCACATCTCTGGAAGGTTTTTCTTCCTTGTTTCTTTCCTCCTTTTCTTTCATTTTAATGGCCTAAGTTCTGTTTCCACTCCAGGACAGCCGAGAGCCAGAAACCCTGGGAAGAGAAGTTAGCATTCTTACTGAGCACAAACCTGATGCTAAGCTGGTATTTTGTATTGATTTTTCCTGAAGCCTGTAATCTTGAAAGCTTGTAACAGAGGATGAGGTAAATATCATTTTATTTGCTCAAATAGGTTTAGATTAGATTGAGATGAAAAAGTAGGGACAGGCGAAATTAGGACTGAAAGCAGCAATTACGGATTATTGTTTCCAGGGGTAACTACAATAGGTTATTTCACTGATATAAAAAAAAAAAAGAAAGAAAGAAAGAAAGAAAGCTTATGGAAACAACGAACTGATGATTTTTCTTTAGATTTTAGAGATAAAGGACTAAGAGGAAAATACAAAATTTTAAGTTATTTTTAAATATGAAAACGATCAATAGTTCAAATCAAAGCAGAACCAGTTCACTCTCAAATATGGGTGCTTTACACTGTAGAGTAGCAGCCACCAATACATAGTTTCATATACAAATATATTGTGTGATATTCTTGTTTGCCTTCAAAAATATCAGAGGAGTAAATCCTAAGGCCCACAGAATGAGCTGAAAAATTAATTTTCTCAATCACCTGATTTCAGAAAGGAAATATAAACAAGGCCATTCAAATGATGCTGACAGCGGGGCACAAAATTTAGAAGGTGTAACCGTGTCTCATCTCGAAGTCTGTTTTATTTCTTCATCTTCTGAGCCCTTCAAACACAGAAGCTGTTATTCCGTCTTTAGATCAGTAACTTTGAATTGTTCTACCTGTCACTCTTCAGTGACTAGCCTGGCTAGATGTCATACGGCGATGGTTTGCACTTTCATTCCTTCACATTAAATGGCAATCATTTGGTTCTTTTGATTTGTCTCTTTCATTTAGCCCTGAAGTTTTTACATTGGGATCTCATTAAAGCTGAACTAGTGTACTGCTGTCAAAAAAACTAATGGAAAAAAGTTTAAAAGTGAAATGTGTCCCCTATATTGTCACCACTGGAGGAGTGGCATCTATCAAGATTTCACAAGTTTAGCACTTTGATTTATGTTTTATTGAGTCTGCCTGTCCTTTGCCTGCACTCTTCCTTTTCATCTATAAAATGAGGGAAAATTCAAAGAAACCAGGTTGTTTGTATAAAAAGGACAGGAATGTTTAGAAATATTTATCTTACCTCAGATTGTATGTTTACGTGTGTGTGGAGCCAGAGAACAGCAAAGCAGCATGAATACACAGTTTGACATCAACAGCAATACTGTTCTAGCAAGACATGATGCAGCTAAAGATACTTCAAACAATAAAGGGGTCCAAATGAATCTCTCCAAGGCTTTATTGTACAAGTGTCTATAGAAAATTGTTCTTTCTTCCATAATAAAGAAAATATATTTGTCATAGAATAAACACCTTATGGCCAAGTTAAGAGTATTAATTGTGGCTAAAATCGGAATTAGTAAGCATGAGAGTTATTAAATTGCATATGATTTATTTATGCATAAGTATGTCCCATTCTGTTCAGAGAAAAAAATCATCTGGGTAATATTCCTATAATCTAGGCAGCACAGACAATGACAAATATATCCATTCAGCACGAATCTCTTTTCATCATGTGCTGCTGTTCTGAAAGATAAGTGAAATAGATTGTGTGCAGGCTGATCCTCTTCTGAATCCAGAAAATGAGATAAGTGCCTTCAGAATGTGGGAAAATTAATCCCAATGAAATTATGAAGCCCCAACTAAAGATCTATCCAGAAAGGGATAGAAATGGCAGAGGTGGTCGCTGTCATTTGAAGCCACCTTTTCGGATTCTGCTGTGCTTCTTCACAGATACTGCACCATATTTTGCTCCTAATTTCTGTGTCCAGAAATGGGATATTGAATATATCTTAATTGAATCCAAAGATAAAAAATGGAATATTTGTAATTGCTAACATAGCAATATTTTATTGTCAAATATACCAATGAGATTTGGGGTGTGGAAACTTTATACATTTCTTTTTTGACACTCTCAAGTCCTTATGGTTTAATCATGTGTTTGCAAAGAAAATTTAATGACATCTGTGAAAGTAAAGTGAGTTTATTTTCTGGTAAAACAAAGGATTTAATATATATCTTTCCCTTTAGTTGTCTTACACATTTTTGGTTTAATCTTTTATAATAACTAATGTAAAAAATCACTAGATTTCACAAAATAAATTATTAATATGAACCATAACATTCACAAGGAATGAATTTAAAATACAAACAATGAGTAATCCCCCCAAAATTTAAGAGCTTCAATTCATAAAGTATACCATGTTGCTAAAAGTATATATCAGTTATTTATGGGTATATAGAACGCCCCCCCATTCATATACAGGCACACACCTACATACAAATCACACATGCAAGTACACCATATTTTTGCATTTACCAAATGTAAACTATCAAAGCCTACATTTTACATGAAGTATTGAGACAAAAATCAGTGCTCTCATCCCATATACCCACCCTTCTTCCTAAGGCAATGGCAAGCCAGATCTTAGCACATGTTTGAGCTAAAAGTGCACGTGCAGAACATGGTTACATGTACTGTTCCATTTAACTATGATCTTTAAGGGCTTATTCAAAGATAAAATCTACCTAGTGAAATCTGCCATTTTTGTGCTTTCCTCTCAGGGACACTGGCTGGTTGTACATCCTGTCCTAGAGCCAGGACTGGCTCAGTGATTGATGATTTCACCACCAGACTTGGGAACCCAAGACCCCATCCCCGGTGTGGGGTCTCTCCACTAGGTTATGCTGCAGCTCCTTTGAAAGGGGAGCTAGCCCTCCTGGTATGGTCTCTGGGAAGATACTTCTGTTTTCAGGGCGGCTCTCACTGAAAAATGCTGCCCCCACCTTTAGTCAACCTTGCCTGAGAAATCAACATTGCCATCACTTCACTATTTGGCTGAAATTTTGTTTAAATTGGGCATGCTGTGCTGTACACTTTGGAAAACCGGAGAAAATAAATTTTTATCTGAATTAAGAAAGTGCTTGTCTGTCGTTGGAGGCTGTTTGATTTTGAAAAGCTCTGCAGGTGCCTGCGCTGGTTGCTGTATATTAAACAATAAGAAATACAGTAACAAAATCAGCAGGCAAATAATATAAACAGAACTGTGAACACGGTGCCAATTTACCCAAACAAATCTCTCAGTACTTCATGCTGTCTGTCTGAACCATCCCGATGTTTTCAACAGTTTACTCATTCCCATCTAGCACATGTGACTGACACGTGTGACATGTGGGCTCTCGGTGTGGGAACCAGTCGGAAAAACAAAGAACCTAGACTTCTTGGTTCTTGGGAAAAAATTGCAGTCTAGAGAAAAAATTGGGAAGATAAATTGCAAAAGAATTTTGTTTTAATAAGAACAGGGAAAATAAGAACATGTTTAAATTCAGGGTATTTTTTTTTTTAGTTCTTATTTTGGCAAGCCTCAATTAAAACCCACCTCAAGTTTTTTTCCAATAAACTCTCTTAAAATTTTCCAATAACCTTTTCCTCTTTGTGGAATTAAAATGTGTCTGTTGACCAACTAGTTCAATATGATGTGAACTTTCAATACAATGTCCATGTACAGAAAAACATCAATTAACTGGAAATGGCTGGATCAAACCTGAGAAAGTATTACAAGAAATTATAGGCTAAGTTATTGTAATCTGAAGATGTGAACAAAAAGAAAAAGGACAGTTACATAAACATATACAATGAGGACAGAGAATACTGTGACAGGGTCCATTTTTGTGTGCTTTCAAAGGCAATGAATGAATAATTCCCTTTGTTGAGTACACTTTCTTTAAACAAAATTATAATCAAGCCAGCAGCTTTCCTGAGAGTTCAAACATACAGGCCTGGGGAGATAGCTCAAGATTTAGGAGTGCTTGCTGCCCAAACCTAAAGATATGGGTTCAAATACCCATATAAAAAGCCAAGCATACTCAGTGCGCACTTGTAGCTGTGGCACTGTGGTGAGCTTGTTGATTGCCAGTGTAGCTGCAGATTCAGCAAGAGGCTCTGTCTTGAGGAAATAAACTGAACAGCAACAGAGCTAGGCACCTTGCATCATCCACTGTCTTCCAAAAGTTCACCAGTGGGAAAACATGAGTACAAACACATGCACTTATACTGTGCTCATGCACACCTGTACACACACACACACACACACACACACACACACACACACACACACACATCTTGAAAAATATACAGAAAGACTCCACAGTAAATTATAATTTTCACTGTCCTAATGGTTCTAAATAGGCACATTATTTCATAATACTTTGTCCATTAGGTTCCTCTATTCAAAATCAAATTTGCACTCAGTTCTGTCAACAATTTCAATGGGATAGTAGGGATGGGAACAGGAGGGATCAGGTAGGGCACATTGAGGAATGGAGGGAAAGAGTATGGGGTGAGACTGGAATTGGGGGTCATTTGGGAGGTGGTGTGGAAAACTAGTGCAATGGAATCTACGAGGGTGACCTCAGCAAAGACTCCTAGTAATGGAGGATATAGAACCTGACCTAGACATCTTCTGTAACCATCCAAGATTTCCAGCATTGGGATTGGGACACCAACCCAACCACAAAACTGTAGACCTACAATTTGCCCTGCCTACAAGATGTGCTGGGGTAATGAAATGATTCCTAATGACATTTTGCTATACTCATAGATCAGATCCAAGCCTAACCTTCATTACAGAGGCTTCATCCAGCAACTGGTGAGAACAGATGCAGAGACTCACAGTCAAACATGAGGTGGAGCTCAGGGAACCACCCAGATGGGGAGGAAGGACTGTAGAAGCCAGAGGGGTTGAGGCCACCATGAGTTGATTCCCACAGAATCAACTAAGCAGGGCTCATTGGGGCTCACAGAGACTGAAGCAACAATCACAGAGCCTGCATGGGTCAGCACTAGGTCTTCTGCATATATGTTATATTTGTGAAGCTTGGTGTTTTGGGGGGGACTCCTAACAGTGGGAGTCAGAGTCTCTCTGACTCTTTGCCTGCTCTTATGATCATTTTCCTCTTCCTGGGTGGCTCTGTCCAGTATGGAGATGAGGGTTTGTGCTTAGTCTTATTGTAGCTTGTTATGCTGTGTTAGGTTGATATCCCTAGGAGGCTTGCTCTTTTTTGAAGGGAAATAGAAGAGCAGTGGATCTGGGGGAGAAGGGAGGTGGGAGTGGGGAGGAGTGGAGGCAGGGCAAACTGCAGCCAGGATGTAATATATGAGAGAAAGATAAAAATGCAAATAGATTGACATTTATTTATTTATTCTCTCTCTCTCTCTCTCTCTCTCTCTCTCTCTCTCTCTCTCTCTCTCTCTCTGTGTGTGTGTGTGTGTGTGTGTGTGTGTGTGTGTGTGAGAGAGAGAGAGAGAGAGAGAGAGAGAGAGAGAGAGAGAGAGAGAGAGAGAGAGAGAGAGAGAGAGACTGCCTACACAATTGCCCACATACCATGAATGCAGATGTCATAAGACAATGTTGTGGAGTTCATTCTTTCCTTTCATCATATCTGCCCTGGAGATTGTATTCAGGTCTTCAGGCTTGAAGGCAAATGCCTTTATTAACTGAGGCACCTCACTGATCCAACTTTGGTATTTTTACAGAAGAAAATAACTTGTTATTTTTGTGAACAATTCACTTTTTACAAACTTATAGTTTGGGGGTGGAGAGATGCTTTAACTGCTAAGAGAATACGGTGATCTTGCAGAGGGTCAGAGTTCTGTTCACCAAAACATGTCAGACATCTAACAGCCATCTGCATCTCTAGCTCCAGGGATCTCAATATTCTATTCCAGTTCCTGCCTGCAATTGCACTCATGTGCACAAACCATACCCACCCACTCATACACAGATAATTTTAAAACTCTTAAAGAAAACAAAACAATAACAACAAATCCATTACCATATGATATAAGTGGCCTTATTTTGTATAAGACATGGACTGAGCATGAGAAAGCTGGAAGGATTGTTGCTCAGTCCTAAGCAAGTGTAAGTAGTGTGAGAAATTATGGATGCTCACCTTTAAGTTGAATACATTATTTATCTTGAAAATTACATGTATAAGCAAATACTTGGTTTTAAATAAATTACAGTTATTTTTTTCTCAAGTGAGATATGAAAGAGTAAATCAAGACAGCCAAGATGCTTTATGCTGTATAGAAGCATTTAAGCTTAGCTTGATTGCTTGGTAAATTGTGAAGTTTGAGAGGTGAAGACAAAAGGCATTGATATTTGAAATAGTTTGAGGAACCAAATGTGATGGTAAATGTATATAATCTGTACCCTGGTGAGGCAGAGACAGGGTTGCTTTGTAGCTGAGGTAAGCTGCATAATGAATTCAAGTCCAGTCTGGGAAACAGTGAAACTCTGTACCATAACAAAATAAAACAAAACAAGAAGTTCCTGGTAGATGGATGGTGTCTTACCTACATTTTTTATTGCTGTGATAAGACCCTATGACCAAAGCAATTTAAAAAAAGAAGCATTTACTTGGGGCTTGTACTTTTAGAGAGTTAGAGCCTGTGACCATTGTGGCAGGAAGCATGGAAGCAGAAAGTCAGACATGGCTTCAAAGTAGTACCTGAAAGCTTGTGTCTTGATCCTCAAGCATGAGAAAGATGTTGAGACATGGAAAGTATGGGTGTTTGAAACTTCAGAGCCAGCCCTAGTGACATACCTCCTCCAACAAGGTCACATCTAGGTCTTACCAAACAGTTCTACCAACTGAGGACCAAGTATTTAAACATCTGAGCTATGGAGGCCATTCTCCTCAAAATCTTCACATGGTATTACAAGAGAGGAAGAATAAGGAAGAGGGGGAGGAGGAGAAAGGAAGGAAGGAAGGAAGGAAGGAAGGAAGGAAGGAAGGAAGGAAGGAAGGAAGGAAGGAAAGAAGGAAGGAAGGAAAATATTTCCCCCAAAATAAATATCATAGTTTATAAAAAAAATATTTTAAAAATTTATGTCATGATCTGTGTAAGTCATTCTCCCTCCAATATATTTGAGAACAAAATAACTAAATGACTGCTTCCAATTCATTGTTTATGAATACTTATGCATTAATATAATCAAGGTATATATATACATATATGTATATATATAGATACATATATGTGTATATATATACATATATATTATAGATCTCTAACTGGTTTTAAGTTCCAACCATGTGTGGTTTATACTAATGCTCCTGTAATATTGCAAAAGCAGCAGTGATCAAAATATCTGACAATTTAGCCTTTAAAAACATCTCATTTAGATGGTCAACTTCTCAGAGTAACCTGCTATTGTTATCCAGTGTCTTAGGGGTTCTTATTGCTGTGAAGAGACACTATGATCACAGCAACTCTTACAAAGTAAACATTTAATTGAGGTGGTGGCTTATAGTTTCAGAGGTTCAGTCCATTATCATCATGACAGGGAGTATGGCAGTGTGCAGGCAGATGTGGTGCTGGCTACATCTTGCAAGCAACAGGAAGTTGACTGACTGTTACTCTGAGAGAAGCATGAGCAAAAGAGACCTTAAAGCCTACCCCCACAATGGCATACTTCTTCCTAATAGTGCCACTTCCAGGGCCATTTTCTTTCAAACCACCACATCATGTATGAACTAATTGACCTCTTTTTTTTCAAAGACAGATTTAAACCTACATTCTTCCTCTCGGGGTTCTGCAAATAAGGTCCCATAGCTCCAAACACTGCAGGCTACTGCTATTGCTCATAGTTACCATCTAGAATGTGATGATACAATCCCAATTCTGATGACACTGTATACCCAAGTCAAAGAACATGGAGAGATGGAGAAATTAAGGCAGCAATTGGTCTGAAACTTCATCCCTACTAACTAGCTCTCTTCATGCTAAAAGATGTTTCAAAAGCTACTGAAGGACAACAGTAAGCATCAGTTTTTATCCAGCTATAAACCTCATGAGCTACAGCATCACTGTCTTGGCTAGGCCTGCCCACTGATGCACAATGGCATAAACATTAAAGAATAACTATTTTCTGACTAGATTTAAGTCCTGTTCTATGAGATGCAATACATACCTGGCTCCAAATCTTTGGTTAAACATGTTCTAGGCTGAAGAAAAGAACTTGCTGTTATTACTTTGTTAAATGTGCATAGTACCTAACTGTCTGCTAATGACTGACTTATCATTTTACACACACAGATCAGTGTGTCTCTTAGTAATCACTCATGAAACCCTTTTTTATTTTTTTTCTTGTAGTGAAAATAGATTTTTTACATACAATATATCCTGATCATGCTTTTCCCTTATCCCCTTCTTCTACTTACTCCCCACCTCCCCACCCATTTGGATACATCCCCTTTCTATCTCTCATCAGAAAAAAGACTTCTAAGGGATAATACATGAAAAGAAATGAAGACAAAACAAAAAATCCAAACACATCTTGATAGGAAAAAAACACACAGGAGGAAAAGAACCTAAGAAAGGGACAAAAAGCAGATATAGACATAGAGATTCATTCTTACAAACACTCAGGAAGCCCCTAAATCCATACAACTGTAAGCCATAATATATACACAAAGTATCGGTATGATTAAAAAAAAAGAGAGTAAAAAAATAATAAAAGATATATAAAAAAATAATTTGTGTTTCCTTAAAATAATAATAAAGAAGATAAATAAAATGAAAGGGAGAGGAATAGAAAAGCTCCTTGATCCCCAAGGGACTCCTTAGGCCAACAACTCAAATTAATGTAACCCATTCCTAGTACTGGAAGCTTCGTTTGGTGACAAAAGATGGCCAGCTGAGGCTGTGTCCTCCCATTATTTGGTGATTTATTTTAGATTACCTTCATATATACATATATATATATATATATATATATATATATATATATATATATTGAGACAGGGTTTCTCTGTGTAGATTTGAGCCTTTCCTGGATCTCACTCTGTAGACCACGCTAGCCTCGAACTCACAAAGATCCACCTGGCTCTGCCTCCCGAGTGCTGGGATTAAAGGCGTGCGCCACCACCGCCTGGCCTTATATTTATATATTTTAAGAAGCTTCTACTATATTAAATTTCCATACTGCCCCTCAAATGATTCATACTTTTAGTCATGTTTCCCCATATTCTCTTTCCTTTCCTTCCACACTTGATCATCCCATGTCAGCCCCCACCTGTTCATCCATAATTATTTATTCTATTTCACTTTCTAGGAAGACATATCTATCCCATCACAACCTTTCTCTGTACCTAACTTCTATGGTTCTATGGATTGTAGCTGCTTATCAATAATTTAATAGCTGATATCCACATATAAGCAGACATATATTTGCCTTTCTGGGTCTGGGTTACCTCATTTAGTATGATTTTTTTTTCTAGTGACATCCATTTACTTCTGAATTACATTTTTCAATGGCTAAGTAATATTCCTTTCTGTATATTTCCACATTTTCTTTATCTGTTACCTAATGAAGGACACCTAGCTTTTTTCCAATTTCTGGCTATTGTGAATAAAGCAGTGATAGCATTGTTTAGCAAGTGTCTCCATGGTAGGATGAAGCACCTTTTGAGTACATTTCTAAGTGTGGTATAGCTGGATCTTGAGATAGATCAATTCCCATCTTCCTAAAGAACAGCCACACTAATTTCCACAATGGTTGTATAAATTTGCAAATCCACCAACAGTGGATAAGTGTTCCCCTTACTCTATATCCTAGTAACTATGGGCTGTCATTTGTTTTACTGTTCGTAGATTCTGACAGATGTAAGCTGAAATCTCAAAGCAGTTTTGATTTTCGTTTCTCTGATGACTAGAAATTTTGAACCTTTCTTCAAATATTCCTTAGTCATTTAAGTTTCCACTTTTGAGAATTCTCTCTATAGATCTTGACATAGTTAGGGTTTCTATTACTGCAACAAAACACAATCTCAAAGATAAGTTGGGGAGGAAAGGGTTTATTTCGTTTACACTTTCATATTCCTGTTCATCAATGAAGGAAGTCAAGACAGGAACTCAAACTGGGCAGGAATATGCAGTCAGGAGCTGATGCAGAGGCCATGGAGGGGTGCTGCTCACTGGCTTGCTTCTCATGGTTTGCTCAGTCCGCTTTCTTAGGGATGGCACCACCCACAATGGTCTGAGTCCTCCCCTATCAATCACTAATTAAGAAAATGCCTTACAGCTGGATCTTATGGAGGCATTTTTTCAACTAAAGTTCCTACATTTCAGGTAACTAGCTTGTGTCAAGTTGATATAAAACTAGCCAGCACAGATCTGTATCCCATTTTTAAATTGGGTTATTTGTTTTCTTAATATCTAGGATTTTTTTTTAGTTCTTTATTAGTTCTGCATATTAGCCCTATATTGGATGTGGGACTGATAAAAATGTTTTCTCATTTGTAGGCTGCTGCTTCTTGTCTGAATGACTGTACTTTGCCTTGAAGAAGCTTCGTAGTTTCATGAGATCCCATATATTAATGGTTGATTTTAGCGCCTGTGCTAACGATGTTCTGTTCAGAATGTCTTTTCCTGTGCTAATTAGTTCAATACTATTCCCCACTTTCTCTTCTATCAGATTCAGTGTATCTGGTTTTATGTTTTGATCCCCTTGGACTTGAGTTCTGTGCAGGGTGATAAGTATATTTACATTCTCCTACATACATACATTCAGCTTGATTAGCACATTTATTGAAGATACTTTACATTTTCTATTGTGTATTTCTGGCTTCTTTATATCAGGTGTCCATAGATGTGTGGATTTATATCTAGGTCTTCAATTTGGTTTCATTGACCAACATGTCTGTTTTGCACCAATGCCATGCTGTTTTCATTACTACAGCTTTAGTTCAACTTGAAATGAGGTATGGTGATTCCTCGAGCAATTATTTTGTTACTCAAGACTGTTTTAGTTAGCCTAGGTTTATTTTTGTTTTCATATGAAGCTGTCAATTGTCCTTTCAATGCCTGTGAAGAATTGTGTTAATTTTGATGAGAATTGTGTTGAACCTGTAGATTGATTTTGATAGAATGGCTATTTTTACTATATTAATCTTAATGATCCATGAGAATGGGAGATTCTTCTGTCTTCTGTTATGTTCTTTAATTTCATTCTTCAATGTCTTGAAGGTTTTATCACACAAGTCTTTCATTTGCTTGGTTAGTTACCCCCAAGATATTTTATATTATTTGAAGCTATTGTAAAAGGTATTATTTCCCTGATTTATTACTCAATTTGTCATCTGTAAATAAGAGTCTACTTATTTTTGTGAGTTAATTCTGTATCTTGCTGCTTTAATAAAAGTGCTAATCAGCTGTAGGAGTTTACCATTTCATTTTTTTTTTAGGAACAGTTATGGATACTATCCCATCACCTAAAATAAAGATACTTAGACTTCTTCCTTTGCAATTTGTATCCCTTTATCTTCTTCAGGTTTCCTATTGATCTAGCTAAGACTTAAATTACTATATTGAATAGGTATAGAAAGACTGGTAAACCTTGTCTTAGTTCTGATTGTAGTTGAATTGTTTTGAGTTTCTCTCCATTTAAGTTAATATTGGCTATAGGCTTGCTGTAAAACTGCCTTTATTATGTTGAGATATGTCCATTGTTTCACTAAACTCTCCAGAATTTTTAATCATTAAGTGGTATTGAATTTTGTCAAAGGTCTTTTCTGCATCTAATGAAATGATCATTTGTTTTTTGTCTTTCAGTTTGTTTATATAGTGGACTGCACTGACATATTTTCATATGTTGAACCATCCCTGCATCTCTAAGATGAAGCCTACATGATCATAGTGCATGATCATTTTTATGTGTTTTGGGGTTCTGTTTTTGAGTGTTTTATTGAGTAGTTTTGCACCTAGTTCATAAAGGAAATTGGTCTATAATTTTCTTTTTGGTTGAATCTTTCTGTGGTTTGGGTTTCAGGGTAACTGTGACCTGATATAATTGATTTGGTGTTTCTTCTGTTTCTCTTTTGTGGAATAATTTGAGGAGGATTTGCATTAACTCCTCTTTGAAAGTCTAGTAGAATTCTGCTCTAAAACCAGGTGGTCCAGGGCACTTTTGTTTTGTGGTTATACTGGGTGTAGAGAGTTATTTCAGTTTTCTTGTATCTGTTGAGAATTACTTGGTATCCAAATATGTGATCAATTTTTGGGAAAGCTTCATGAGGTTCTGAGAAGAAGATGTATTCTTTTGTGTTTGTGTAAAATATTCTGTAAATATCTGTTAGGTCCATTTGGTTTTCTGGCATCAGTTATCTCCAACATTTGTCTGCTTAGTCATTGTGTAGTTGGCCTGTTTTTTTTTTTTTTTTTTTTTTTGTGTGTGTGTGTGTGTGTATGTGTGTGTGGTTATTTTTTTTTTGGGGGGGGGAGAGAATAAGGCAATGAAGTCACCACTATCACATGTGTGAATATAAGTATGTGATTTAAGCTTTAACAATGTTTATTTTATGACCTTATGAGCCTTTGTTTTTGGTGCATAGATGTTAATATTTGCAACATTCTCTTGGCAGATTTTTCCTTTGTTGAGTGTGTATTATCCTTTCTGATCTCTTCTGATTAGTATCAGTTTGAAGTCTATTTCATCTGATATTAAATTGACTGTACTAGTTTGGTCCATTCACATGGAATATCTTTACCCATCCTTATTCCCTGGGGTAATGTTTATCCTTGAAGTTAAGGTGTGTTCCTTGGTTACAGCAGAAGGATGGGTCCTGTTTTCACATCCATCCTGTTAGTCTGTGTCTTTTTATTGTGGAATTAAGACTAGTGATACTGACTTCTGTTACTTTGTTCTAGTGGTGTGATTTTTATCCCCTCTTTCCATTTACTGGCCTGGGATTTTTATACAACTATGCTTTCTTGGATGTGGTTAACATCTTCAGTTTGAAATTTTTCTTCCATAACCTACTGTTTGGCTCAGTTTGTAGACAGACACAGCATGTCATCTGCTTCAGAGCTGGGGATGAGACTAGGAGATTGGATTTAGAGGAGAGGAGGGGAATGAAAATCTGAAGCTTGTCTATTTGCTTTGCTGGCCTACTTGCTTCTCTGGTAGGCTTGGGTGGATGGTTTCCAGAGAATGCCTGCTGAAATATGGGGCTGGGATAAAGGAATGGGCTGGGGAGTGGAAGGTTGGAAGAGAAGATCTGAGTGATAGGTGACCTTCTGTAGATAAGGACTAGAGAGAGAGTGAGAAGGTCGAGGCAGGTAGTCTGTTACATGACTATGGGTGAAACTAGGGGAATGGATTTGAGGGAGAGGACAAAAAGGTGAAGATCTGCTGTTAGCCTACCTGCTCTCCTCACCGGTATCCAATAAGCTTCTATCTGTAGTAGATGGCAATTAACACAAAGACCTAGAGCTGTCCAACATGAAGAGAACAGGAGACCACAGAATTCTCATCCCTAAATGGAACATTCCCACTCCTCCCAAGGTTTAAAGACCACTGCAAAAGAAGAGGTACACATGGTATAAGAGCGAGAGACTGTACATAACTCTAGGGAAACATTGTCTTCTGGACACAGCAGGGCAACTTTACACATGAACAAAACTACAAGCTCAAGCCAGTACAAATCCAGACTAGAGAGGAAATGTGGCCACCAAATCTCATCCTCAGCCATGGAGCTATTATAAATTGTAAACTACTTGGAGAAATATTTCTTTTTCTAAGAATATGGCCCCTAGTAGGTTAACTATGCTCCAGTGGAAGACCACGTATCCATGACAACACACATTGGTCATGATGGATTAAAAAAAAGGGGGGGACACAAAATTGGGTGGATAGGGAAGCAGAGGAACATCGGGGAAGAAGTGGGCTAAGGAGATCAATATATTCAAAAAACATTTTATCAACAAAACACAGCATAACAAGATGCAATAAGACTAGGCACAAACTCTCATATTAAGGCTGGCTGAGTTTTCTATATGACTCAGCACATTCAAAAATGATAGTTCTTGAATCTGAGAGTGGGGGTCTGTCACTGATTGGTCACAGCAATCCTTAGTTGACGTTTAAACCTAATTTTGGCCTTTTATGTCCTTCCTCTACACATTTCTCCTCATCTGAATTTCAGTGAACATGATGTGATTTCTTCTTTCCCACAAATGAAGAAGGGGAAAAGGGGGGGGGGAGGACTATGTTTCTGCTCACTTGTTATCTGCTCTCTGTGTACCTGAGTTCCTTGTGCTCCATGGTAGCCAAACTTTCCTACTCTGAAGAGCTGACTGACATGATTGTCATCCTTGGTGACTCTGAGCCTGAGGTCAGCCCCAGGACCTCGTTTAATGTTGAATGCCAGTGCTTTTTGGATAGAGTCATAGGTGCATATTTGGGAAACAAAGCAATGAACATTGAGTTATGATATTTTTGTTTTCTTTCCTCTTCTTTACATTTTCAAGCTTTCAAGTATGAATATGTGTATTTAAAATACAAGTAAAAATACAAGGAAGAATAAAAATTACTCGTGATCCAAAATATTAAGCTAAATAAATCTGGAGGCCATGCTCCTAGCAGCCATAGGCTTGATAAAACTCTACTTCAGGGCTGGGATACAGCTCAGTAATCAGTGCTCACTTTATAGCAGGCACAAAACCCTGGTTTCAAGCTGTACTACGTCTCCCTTCAAACAAAACTCCACTTTTCTACAAGACACACGACAGTGTTGTTTCCAGGTTTAAAGGAAAGGGTGTCAGGAAGGTAGATTTTTTTTGGACAAAAATCTAATACTCCTTTGAAAAGAAGACAGGAGAAATGCTTCTGAACCTAAAAGAAGAAACTAGTGGAAGATATTTTTCTATTCGAATATGGACTCTCTCATACATTTAAAATTGATTTCACCACCTCATGTAGTAATGCTTAAGCAACATATATTTTTTGTTACTTTGTTTTTTCAGTCACAGATATTTAAAAAACTTTTTCTGGGACATTAGTAGTAATCTATATTAAATAATGAAATTAATGTCAGACTGCTTATTTCTAAAATGTAATTGGTTGATCATAGGTTCAAATCTTGTATAACAAGATAGCACCATCAAGTGGAAGCAAACCTAAATTTCCATGGTTCTCTCATAGTAGTTCTACAGTTTTTGAAACATAAAACTATGTTGCATTTATTGACTTATTCTCTGTGATAAGGCTCTGCCTCTGAGATGTGTCTACCTCGGATCTGTTTCTCTTTCACGGGAGGCCATTGTCTCTTCTCTCTTCCTTTAGTGTGTCTCTCCTGTGCTTATTGTAACTTCAAATTTCAAAACTCACATCGTTTTTCTCCAGATAATCTGATTATTATAACAAATTATTTTAGAATAATATCAATACCTCTCATTATATCTTAATGCATTTTTCAACAAGAAAAGCAGCAGATTAAATGTCTGAGAATGGTGTGCATGCCTATGGCACATACTTAGTGCTCAATAAATCCTATCAATTTATTGGTAGAAACAGCATATTGAATTTTTCTTCACACGCTATTAGATCAAGTAAGAAAAAATGAATCTCACTAAAATCTTAGGAAAATAAATCTCACTTTTAAAAAAGTAACAAGCTACAAGGCTAAGTATTTTTAACTGGGGTGAAGTTAAGACAAAAATAAACATAGTAATACACCAAGGGTCTTTGGAGTTATCAAAACATTATATCTTTTTTTTAAAAAGAAGGAGACTATCTTAGATATAAAGATAAAAATAATAAGTAACATGATAAGCTGCTTTAGGGTCAATTAAAATGAAACATTAATGCAAAGGTTAAATTTGCCTTCCATATATAAACATTACTCTGTGTTCATTTTTCTAGCCTTTACGTACTGGGCAGTTCCAGAACAACTTATGATCAGCCTAGTGGCTACCTTACAATACTGGAGATGGTTGCAGACCGTGCAGGATCATAATAAAACACTGGCTACAAGGGTCTCTCAATACAGTAACTATGGGACATTTTTAGAAACTCCAGGAAGCTGTTTGAAGCATCCAGTAAAGACTGGAACAGAATTAGAGTTACTTGTCAATTCTACTCAAAATTTATTTAAAATCATTTGTATAATTTACTATAAACACAACTTTCAGCTGAGCTGAGTACATAGGTAACTACCATTGGAAAACTGAGAAATTCCCACTGTAAAATCTGAATGCTCTGAAAGTCAGACATTGGGTGTCTACTCCCCCTGGAAATACTCCTTTAGCATCTAGGCAGAGTGCTGGAGCCTACCTGCTCAGTGCACTTGTTCTAATATGTGAGAAAATACCAAATGAATCTTCATGCATT
Organism: Peromyscus leucopus; assembly: GCF_004664715.2. Lineage (NCBI taxonomy): Eukaryota > Metazoa > Chordata > Mammalia > Rodentia > Cricetidae > Peromyscus > Peromyscus leucopus. The sequence goes on along the minus strand of NC_051064.1, from coordinate 1,829,853 downwards.
AACCTCATCAAAAGCTGCCTCATACTCTTGGCTTAAGGCAGAAGTAGTTTCAATAATCCTGTTTACAGTGCAAGGCAATTGCTTTTTTTCTACAGCCCTAGTAAAAATCATGATTTAACTTCCTTTTTTTCCTGTGACACTGTAAAACATAATGGCCCTTATAAAAAGCCTTAGAGATGCCTCTAGAAATATTAGCTCATCTATATGCCTTGGCCCATCTAATTAAATAGGAATTGTATGTCTTCAGTCTGAAACTCTCTTTGATTAAAGTTACTCTGGGAATAGGGCTGAGGAGATAATGAATTTCAGTTACTCTATCTCTAAAAGATCCCATGAAATGGACTCTTAAAATTATTTTAAATATAGATACAAATAAGTTAATGAAGAGAATTAGAAATATTAGAATTTCAAAATATTGACAAACTCAGCTTTAAAACTCCAGTTCATTAATGAAGCCGTGTTTCCTAAAACAATAAGACCCTTTGTGGCCTTGCAGATGCATTTCTGAAAATGATTCCTATTTAATGGTACATTCCATAGCCCTTTTCCCTCCTAGCGACTGTCACTGCCTGTCAGTTCTTGTGTGGTAGTGGTGCCTGTGCTGTCAGATCAATTTTTAGAGATAGGGCAAAGTCACAGGGAAATTCAGTAGCGTAGAAAACCCATTAATGTTGAAGGGTCTACGTCTGTTATATTCTCCAATGAAGCAAATCTAGCAGGGATTATAATAATGATAGAGGCAAATGTGCAAATAGTCAAGGCAAGCATCATCAATAACCTCTTCTGTCTCTTGGTGAGAGATTAGACTGCACAAATGAGCAAAGATAATCTCTGCAATGGTAGAAAGCAGCGTCCCAGGAATGCAGGAGAAAAAAAAAATCAACAGAAGTCAGCAGGTCAGAGTCCTGTGTGAACTTTTCAGACTGGACATTTCCTAGTCTTCAGGTGTTTTATAATTGTTCTTGCAACAAGTTATCACCTGGATTAAATACACAATATACCTTTACTTGGTAATTGGTTTCTATTTACTAACTTTTAACTTTAAATATATTTGGTCCTAATTTAAATAAAAGTATATAAAATCAAGACTGACATATTTTTTCTTACAAAAGTGTGCCATATAAATGTTTCAGTACAAACAATTACAAATTTTAAAAAAGTTTCTCTTGCCTAAGATATCCAATGCTAACTCTACTTATATACAAGTTTGGAAAAAGCAGTGTCCAGTTAAGTACATTTCTGTTGAGAACTAAGTCTTCTACAGCAAAGTAGAGAGGAAGATACCCAAACTGTATGGCGGTGTTCCATCTTGTGTAGAAGGGCCAGCAAATACAGGGGAATGGAGCATTGGTCAGGGAGTTCTCTCTCTTTTTTTCCCTTTTATTAAAAAAAATTCTTTAAGAATACATTATATCCAGATTATAGTTTCCTTTCTCTCTACTTGTCCCAGTTCCTCCCACATCCTTGTCCATCCAGACTTACTTCTTTCTTTCTCTTGTTAGAGAAGAACAGGCTTCTGAGAGATAACAACCAAATACAGCAAAATAAAAAATATTAAGAAAAAGCAAACAATCACCACATCGAGGCTGGACATATCAACCCAACAGAAGGAAGAGAGCCCCAAGAATAGGCACAAGAGTGAGAGACCCACTCATTCATACTCAGGCACCCCATAAAAACACTAAACTGAAATCCATAATACATATGTAGAGGACCCGGTATAGGCTCATGGAGGTCCTTTGTTTGCTGCTTCAGTCTCTGTGAGTTCATATGCACCCTGCTTAGTTGATTCAGAGGATCTCATTCTGTGTGCTTCTTATCCTCTGGCTTTTACAATCTTCCCACCTCCATGGTATTCCCTGAGCTCTGAGGGGAGGGATTTGATGGAGATATCCCACTTAGAATCTTTCTTCTTAATATCTGGCTGTGGGTCTCTGCATCTGTTTTTCCATTGGGACAGGGAATTCTTAACTTAGCTCTGGGCATCTTAACCTTGATACCCAGAAAAGATACAAGAAAATTAAGTGGGTTCTCCTCTCCTCTAGATCTGGTGGTAATAGTGCCACTTTTCTGCCTACTTATAATTCATTCTACATGCTAGAGCTCATTTTTATGCTACATACACATAAAAACCATCCATTAAAACAGAACAATAACACTGCTAAATTTCATATCAATAATGTGTAATTTATAGAATATACTATATATAAATACACATACACAATTATATACAGTAAAGACAATATATATGGTAAAGACAATAGTCTCAATTAATACATTAAATAAAAAGTATATGTTCTATGTTGTGATAGTCCAAGGTGGAGACATAATATATTCATACTAGAGTATGGATCTTGTAGTTTGTAGTAGAATTATGAAGTTATTTTTATATATCTATCATCAAGTTAAGGGTCACCAGGGTGACATCAGCAATAGAATAGGCAGGACATCAGTGCAGGTTCCAGGTGGCAAGTAAAGGAAAAGTCTTGTCTATTCCAGGATTGTTGGTTGATGTAAGTCTGAGTCGATTTGACCAGCAGAACTAAAAAGACCAAAAGACTGTAGCTGAGACATGGCATTCCGAAAGTGAGGAAGACAGAATGAGCTGTGGCAAAGGAAACGGGGCTCCAGAGAGCAGACACCAGGCAGTGTGACAGGATATGACTCATTGCCAATTGGCTGGAGGTTGCTTATCAGGAGCCTGTTATGCTAATGAGTGTCCCTTGTCACTGACAGCCTGCTATCTTGATTTAGAAACTGTTCTGCTCTGCAGCCAGCCATATTACTCTATCCATTATTTCTCAGGATCATTCCTTAACCTACCTTTACATGGAACAGAACTCTTTTAAACTAGTTTCAGGAAGAAAGAAAGAAAGAAAGAAAGAAAGAAAGAAAGAAAGAAAGAAAGAAAGAAAGAAAGAAAGAAAGAGAGGGGGAGGGAGAGAGAGAGGAAGGAAGGAAGGAAGGAAGGAAGGAAGGAAGGAAGGAAGGAAGGAAGGAAAAGATAGAAAAAAGAGAAAGAAAGAAAAGAAGACAGCAAATAACAAGAGACATAGTTTACAATTTTCACAATCACATTTTTTTCCAAATAATGACCATGTGTTGCAAAAGTCATAATGCATGTGTTGCAAAAGTCATAATGAGCAACAATGCTTCACTTCGTTTGTCTTGGAACAGAAGGGAGTTTTTGTTGATTTGCTCTGGGGTTAGCTTCATTGTTTAATAGTAATGAAGGAAATAGAAAAAATTATACATAGTTGGAATATTATGTAGTTTGCAGAACAATTTACAATACTTTTCACTCTAATTACTATCAGTTCAATAATTGTTTCATTCCTTTAACAGTAAATGGTATATCCCTCTTCTATGTAGCAAACCTTGTTCTATGAATTGAATTACAGTAGTGAACCAGAGATAAAAATCTTGCCTTCATGAAATTTATATTTGGCAACAATCTTTAAAAGTACTCACATTGATAGTCATAAATTTACATTAGCATAACGATGAGGACCACCTAGAAAGATATCTGCTCAATGAGAGAGTAAAATACTGGGCCAAATTGATTAAAATCACTGGGAAGAATGAAAGTGACCATAAGAATGTATTTGAATCTGACACCAAAAAATGATAAGATTAAAAATAGGGGAATGATAGGATAAAAATAGAGAATGGGCTCCCCTCACCCACCCCCAGAGCTCTTCTTGTTACTTAGCCTGTCTGGTTCTGTGGATTGTAGCATGATTATCCTTTACTTAATAGCTAATATCCACTTATAAGTGAGTACATACCATGTTTGTCTCTTGGGGTCTGGGTTACCTCACCCAAGATAATTTTTTTCTAGTTTCATCCATTTGCCTGCAAATTTCATGATGTCATTTTTATATATCTGAAAAATACTCGAATGCGTAAATGTTCCAGATTTTCTTTATCCATTCTTTGGTTGAGAGTTGTCTATGCTGTTTCCTGTTCCCTGCAATTATGCATAAAGCTGCTATGAATACAGCTGAGCTATTGTTCGAGTGGCAGGATGGAACGTACTTTGGGTATATGCTTAGGAGTTGCACAGCTGGGTTTTGAAGTAAATATACTCCTATTTTTCTGAGGAACAACTTAAGGTCCACAAAAAAAAAAAGTGATCCCACACCTGACACTGGCTAGATGGCCAGGAATCAGTGTCTGAACAGCCCAGAGACCTAGAATAGAGCAAAACACAATGGGGAAAAACAGTCAATGAAATGATTCTTAATGATATTCTGCTATACTCATAGATTGAAGCCTCATGAAATCATCTTCTGAGAGGCTTCGTTCACCAACTGATGGGAGCAGATGCAGAGACCTACAGCCAAACATTAGGTGGAGCTTGGGGAACCCCAAGGAAGAGCTGGAGGAAGGATTGTAGGAGCCAGAGTGGTGGAGGACACCAAGAGATTGTGGCCCACAGAATCAACTAAGCAGGGCTCATAGGGGTTCACAGAGCCTGCATTGATCTGTGCTAGGTCCTCTACATATATGCTGTGGCTTGTAGCTTGGTGTTCTTGTGGGAGTCTTAACAATTGGAGTCTGGGGTATTTCTGACTCTTTTGCCTGATCTTGGGACCCTTTCCCCTCTATTGGATTTCTTGGCCATCCTTGATATGAGGGTTTATGCCTAGGCTTACTGTAACTTGTTATGCCATGTTCAATTAATATTCCAGGAATGCCTGCTTTTATCTAAAGGGAAATGGAGAAGAAGTGGACCTAGGGAGTGAAGAAGTGGGGGAGAAGGAGGGGTAGTGGAGGGAGGGGAAAATGAAGTCACATATAGTGTATGATAGAAGAATAAATAAAAATAGAGAATGGAGATCAGAGGATAGGGGTGGAAAGAACATTTCATTGAAAAGATTGAGAGTATTCAAAAGTCCTTCATTTGGGCGGAAGCAGAGAGATCTGGGAAATTTAGGAGACTGGTGGACAGAAAGCATGGAGCAGAAGGCTGGACATGGATAAGGCAGTGGTGAAGAGCAGAGAAGATAACCATGCTGACCAAGAATTCCAGAGGCAGCCTTTTTTTTATTTTTTATTTTTATTTTTATTTTTATTTATTTATTTATTTTATTTTACAACACCATTCAGTTTAACATAATAGCCACAGATTCCCCTGTTCTCCCCCTCTCGCCTCCCCCCCCCTCCCCCCAGCCCCCCCCCCATTCCCACCTCCTCCAGATCAAGGTTTCCCCCAAGGACCGGGATCTACCTGGTAGACTCAGTCCAGGCAGGTCCATTCCCCCGCTCCCAGACCAAGCCAAGTGTCCCTGCATAAGTCCCAGGATTCAAACAGCCAACTCATGCAACGAGCCCAGGACCCGGCACCAACGCACAGCTGCCTCCCAAACAGATCAAGCCAAATGACTGTCTCACCCATTCAGGGGGCCTGATCCAGTTGGGGGCTCCTCAGCCTTTGGTTCAAAGATCCTGTGCTTCCATTCATTTGGTTATTTGTCCCTGTGCTTTATCCAACCTTGGCTTCAACAATTCTCGCTCATATAAACCCTCTTCTTTCTCACTAATTAGACTCCCAGTGCTCCACCAGGGGTCCAGCCGTGGATGTCTGCATCCAGATTCCTCAGTCCTTGGATGGGGTTTATGGCACAACTATCAGGGTGTGTGGCCATCCCATCACCAGAGTAGGTCAGTTCCTGCCGTCTCTCGACCATTGCCAGCAGTCTTTTGCGGGGGTATCTTTGTGGATCTCCGTGGGCCTCCCTCGCTCTCTGCTTCCTCCCCTTCTCATGTGGTCTTCATTTACCATGGTCTCCTATTCCTTGTTCTCCCTCTCTTTTCTTGATCCAGCTAGGATCTCCCACTCTCTTTCCCTTGACTGTCACCCTTCATTGTTCCCACTCATGACCAGGCTGTTCATGTATATCTCGTCCATTTCTCCGTGTCTTTTTTGGGGTCCCGTTTTCCAGGCAGCCTCACTGGTGATGTGAGTAGTAGTCAATCATCATAGACGGAAGGAACAAGACATTCGAAGACAAAACCAGATTTAAACAATACCTATCCACAAACCCAGCCCTACGAAAGCACTAGAAGGAAAATTCCAACCGAGGGAAGTCAGATACACATTCGAAAACACAGGCAATAGATAAAGCCACAACAGTAAACCCCAAAGAAGAGAAGTACACACACACTACCACCAAAAATAACAGGGATGAAGAATTTTTTTTTTTTTTTTAGGATCCATCTTCACCACTCTATTGGAGAAATTATTTTGGCCACTCCACGTAGTTAAAAGGATATTTATTTCTTTTCTCAACCAGCTTTTTCACTGTAACTGCTGACTATATTCTAGAACAGCTGAAATTAACTGATGCCAGTCATCTGGAATGATTCTATGTGAGGTAGACCACGAATTTAACATCTGTTTTACATATGTGGATTGTATCCCATACGTAACTACTGTTTCCTTTATATTTTTAAAGTCCCTTGTTGAAATTGGTTGTAATGTATATGTCATATATGGCTCGGGGTGTGTGTCATCTGCTGGCTTCTCATGGACAATAACAGGATAAGCCATTGTATGAGAGCCATTTGGAGATGTTACAACCTCTATGGTCTTGACCTTCTGCTTATTAGTTCCCTTGTCATGTTTACTGAGAGTTTCTTTTAGGGCTTGCAAACGAGCACCTAGGGTCTGTTCTAGGGAGTGAACCTCCTCTCTTGTAAGGGACTCCATATTTCTCATGGAATCATAGAAGTTTTTATGTTCCTCAGAAACATATGATTCCATGGACCTTATCCTATCAATTAACGATAATCTTTCTTCCTTATATACTGTCTGAGTAGCCACAACTTCACTCTGGAGAGTTAGTGTTCTATCCATTAAATATTCATATTTATTATCAATAAAATCAATTTTGGGTACAAGCCTGTTTTGTATATCCTGATTAGCAGATTCTAGAGAAAGAATCTTTTTCTCTAAGCCTTCATTGCTATCTTTGAAAGCAGATTCCAGAGAGAGAATCTTTTTCTCTAAGCCTTCATTGCTATCTTTGAAAGCAGATTCCAGAGAGAGAATCTTTTTCTCTAAGCCTTCATTGCTATCTTTGAAAGCAGATTCCAGAGAGAGAATCTTTTTCTCTAAGCCTTCATTGCTATCTTTTAAAGCCTGTATCAGTCCCAATAATGACTCATCTTTGTTCTTAAACCAGTGTTTGAACACTGTGTGAATTATTATGATGAATGCCAAAATGGTATAGCCCAGATATGCCTTAGGAATGTCGTATATTTCCAGGAAGATGTCATTCATCATACAGGCAAAAAGGTTTTTAAATTCTTGTGAGGTAATGTTGTCGGCCATATTACACGAATTACTCAAAATTTGTTAGTCAATTTTAAGGTGTAAAATTATCAAGTACCTTTACTTGAAACAATATGCTTACCTTTCGTGTAGTAGCCCTTTTCAGCCAGCAGGTGGCGTTGGTACAGCTCCGAAACAGGGCCTGCTGGCGATCTTGGCTGGGGTCGGAGGGAGATGGCGGAATGGCGGAGATGGCGGAAATCGGAGCTAGCACTCTCCTGCCTCTTTTGCTGGTCTGGGGCTAAGCTAGGGAATTGAGATAGGACTAGCTGCTCCCTTTTTCGGGAATGGAACCGTGTAGGTGTTCCCTGGTTATATGGAACTTTGCAGGCGGGTTTAGGTACCCGCCAGCTAGGGAGGAGACGGCGGGAGCCGCCCAGGCCTTTGGAGTTTGCCCCACGTTGGGCGCCAGATATTGGAGAAATTATTTTGGCCACTCCACGTAGTTAAAAGGATATTTATTTAATGGCGAAACTCACAAATTAAGTAATGGGTAGGTCGCAGGGTCTGGGGAAGGTGTAATGCAGTCCAACGGTGTTCTCCGGAGCTCTACACAGTCAATCTGCACTGGTCAGCGTCCCGGCACGAGAGAGCGCCCAGAGCGAGCGCTGGCCCATCCAGCTCTCGGGTCCCCACGCGCCTCCCCTCGCCCCGCCTCGTAGGCGTGACAGTTGCCAGAGTCTCAATGGGGGTTGGAACTTCCAGAACCAAGTTGGAATGGCTACCCACTACACCACTCAGTTCATGGTGATGGTAGAAGTGCCCCCTCCAGATTCCAGGTGTCACTGATTTTTTCTCTAGCACGTCCTATCAGTATCTTCTCTGCCCTAGCATCAGTAACTGATATGAAGCAGGCACGTGGCTTCCTGAAAACCAGTGTGTCACAATACTGCTGAATTTACTGCCGCAGAAGCAGGTTGTTCTTCTACTGGCTTGAACCAGAGAGAGTCATGCAATTGTATCTGCAAGCTATGTTTATGTGTGCAGGGGTATAGACATTGCAAAGTGTACAGCAGGGTTCAATATCTTTCAATAAAATATTCCTGGAAATATTATTGAAGGTAAGTTCTAAAATTAATTAATTTAACTTCAAAATTTTTAATTTAAAAAGTTTTTTTTTTCTTTTTTTAACTAATAGACCCTGGGTACGTACAAAGGTGAGGATAAACAGGGAGGGGGTAAGAAGAAGATGCATGGTTCCCTAGAGTGGTAATAGAGCAGTGTCAGGAGAACATAGGAGCTTCATTTATCACCCATAATAGGAAACTGTGTTACCCAACTCAGTGTTTATATTTACCTTTACATCTTCCATAAGATCACAGGGGAAGAATTGTCTTGGTTTGATCCCCAGGTGTGGTCACCAGCTGTGGCTCTTTCTGGAGGTAGCGAAACCTATAACAGTCAGAGCTTCTATAGAGGAAGTACATGCCAATGAAGGAAATATTGGGATGGAGTCTTCAGGTCTCTCTCTATTTGCATTCCAACCACCATGATGTGAAAAGCTTCATCCTTATCACAATCTTCTAAAATATCATGCCTTGACCTAGACCAAGGCACTGAGGCCCAGTGAATATAGATGGAAACTTCTGCAATAGTAAGCCAAAACAATCTCTGCTTCTTCAAATTAATTATGCTTACCTGTAATCCCAGGTTCTCAGAAGACTTGGTTAGAAAAACTGATTCAAGACCTTCCTGGGCTACACAGTTAAACCTGTTTCAAAAATGAATGAAACAATTCAACTGCTATTCTCAGGTGTTTTCTCACAATGACAGAATGTTGACAATGTGTCTTACTCATCATATGAAATGAGAACATGGCCTTGAACAAGGTTGGTCAGGTTCCAGGGTGACAGCCAAAGTTAATTTTTCAATGAGCAATAGCAATGCCTTTGCAGAGTCTCTTCTCTTTGCTTCCTTCTGCCTCTCTCTGACTTGCTTATATTTATCATCTACGTATGTGTGTATATACATATACACACTAGGAATGAATAGGAGTTAGTGAAATAACTTAGAAAAGTCAATTTTAACAAAAAAATAAAGATCAAATGAAATTTTGAGTAGTAATAAAAGTGAAAAAAAGCATAAAAGAAAAAAGGAGCAAACATTCTTAGCTAAACTGGAGAAAGAAGAGCATGCCTATTCAGTCTCTGATCGTGGAAGTCTTGCTGAATTCCTTGGCTTTTCTCATTTGTGCCCAGTGAAGCAAGCACATTCAGAGCTGCTCACATGTACAACTGGATCATGAAGAACACTCTGTCAAAGTGACCACTGAAGAACTCCATGATCTTAGGGTAATATTCTAGAACTTTTTCTTATTATTTGTAGCACAAAGTGACTATAGACCCTAGATAATCTTACTTTAATTTAAAACTTATCAAAACTCACCAGTTCACCAGATATTAATTCTTTACTAATATTACAGAAAGCCTCGTTATTCATGTTAACAAGTGCACCTTTAAGCTAAAGAGACAATCAATAGTAATTGTTTTAACATGAGAATTAATTCAACTTTATTTTTATACCTTTAGCTAAGCTGGAATATTTTTAAGAACTGAAAGTTTAAACATTTTTTCAGATTCTTAAATAATTTAACCAAGGAGTCAGCTTTTGGTGAAAAGCATTTTAAAACATTACTTCTGTGCATTCCCCTGATGCATCCGTGAGTTCTCATAATTGAATGGAATGTTCTCATAATTGAATTTTCCTATTATTACAAATTACTCTACCCTTGATGAAGCACATTTGTTTTCAACAATAAATTTTATACATTTATGAGTAAAATAAAGTTTAAATTTTCCATCATCATCAGATATCAGATAGCAACGCTATCAAAAGGGCTGTGAAATTGAATGCCAACTCCCTGAAGGGCAGAGTAATGCAGGTGATTTTACCCAAAAGTTTGAAATTGTCCCACATAAAGCTTCTTGTAGAAGGAAGGGATCAAGTGACCTGTTTCTATCAGTTTTGGTGATGGACATAAATCTACCATCCCCAGCATCCTCAAGGATCCCTTCACTCAGAAAACAATGGTTTGATAGTCATTTACTACACAGACATTATCACTCCCACTGTGCTCTGTCTGACACTATGTATGTTTCAGAGTCCTTTTCTCCCATTGTCATGTACACATACTCCATACCAAAAAGCAAGGTGATATAATCTCTAGGTGGCTCTGTCACTCACTTTAGGCTGATAGATTTCTATGCAAAGTTCATTAAATAATTTTGTTTCTTAAATAATTTTGTGATGGAAAATTTTTTGAAATAATCCTGTAGCTTGAGTTTTTCTGCCTTGCCCACAGTCAGCACAAATCTTTGTCACCCGCCAGTCCCACAGCCGCTCAGACCCAACCAAGTAAACACAGAGACTTATATTGCATACAAACTGTATGGCCGTGGCAGGCTTCTTGCTAACTGTTCTTATAGCTTAAATTAATCCATTTCCATAAATCTATACCTTGCCATGTGGCTGGTGGCTTACCGGCATCTTCACATGCTGCTGGTCATGGCGGCGGCTGCAGCGTCTCTCCCTCAGCTTTCTGCTTCCCAGAATTCTCCTCTCTCCTTGTCCCACCTACTTCCTGCCTGGCCACTGGCCAACCAGTGTTTTATTTATTGACCAATCACAGCAATTTGACATATAGACCATCCCACAGCATAATCCAAACCTTAAGGGTGACTACCCCATAACAAAATCTTTCTTTTGTAAACAAAATTTTTCATCGAGGATGATCTAATAACAATGGATAAAATCACTTTAATAATTACTAAGCATTTAATAAAACACAACACAATTTTCTCACCCATAAATATTATAATCTGCTGATATGATAATATACCAGACTTTTGATTAACAATAATTTGCTAAAATTGGACTCTATATTCACACTGATTTCAGGATTTTCTGTCAAATTTGTCTAATATTGAAATTACTTTTACACATATTTATGAATTTTATGAATGTTTAAGATTTACAAAAACAAACAAACAGAAAGGTAAACTGGATAGTTTTCAACCATCAATATATAGATTTCCCGATTACTGTTATTTCACTTACCATTTTTATCATCAAGGAGCATAGATAGATTATGTTTATTCACCGAAGTTTAAGCTTAAATCAGTTACTTACATTTTAATATAGTGTGGTTTTCTCTTCCATAATCTAACCAAGAATACAATGTAATATACTTTTAATGTTTCTTTAAGTTCTTTGTGGATATGACTTTTAAAAATCTTGTATTAGGTATTATTAAATACTGCTTGACAGCCTTAATTTCTCATGAATTTTCATGGATTTTTTTAACATATCCCTGATATATAAGTAATAATAATTACAAAAAGCTAAATGAGCTGTGATATGTCAAGAGTTCATCTGATCAAAACGAAGGAAAAATAAGATTTTTGATAATTTCATACATGAATACTTCATGTATATCATTTCTACCCCTATTTCTCCCCACCAACTCCTTCAGGGTCTCCTTACTGCCACCCAAATCCATAACTTCACCTTTAATTAATATTGTTACATATGTCTATAAAAACATAAATGTAACCTGATGAATTTGTTTAGTGTTGCTCATACTCACTTGTGTTTAGGACTGACCATTGGGAATTGGGTAACTTATCTAAGGGCTCATTCCTGCAGGAGACCGAACCTAACTCTCTTGGCCATTAATTGCTTTTCACCTAAATGTGGGGCCTTGGGATATTTCTCCAATCTGTATCAGCATGTCAACTGATGTCATTATGCAGGTATTTGCTAAGTGACTATATCTGTGAGATTTCATGAGTACAGCTTCCCTGTCTTACATAGAAGCAACTATCTCACTGCAAATGTCCAAGTCCTCTGGCTCTTGAAATTTCTCTGCCTCTTCTTCCATTATGTTCCTGGATCCTTAGGTGTAGGGGTTCTATTTTAGATATATTAACTGAGGTTTGGAAATTTCACGTTCAGTTGCTCTCTGCATTTAGAGCAGTTGTGAATTTCCGTATTAGTCATGCATCTAAAGGACTTCACATACTACTACAGAGACGCTTGCATATCCATGTTCATTACTGCTCCATTCATAAGAACTAGCAAATAATTAACCTATATGTCCAACAACATATGAATAGTTAAGAAAAAAGTACATATACAATGGAATATTACTGAGCTCTAAAAAATGATATTTACAGGCAAGCAGATGGAACTTGAAAAAACATTGGATGAGGTAACTTGGGCACAGAAAAACAAACAATGCACATTATGCCTCATATGTGGATCCTGACTTGAAATCTTTTAAATTGATCACAAATGGAATCTAGAAAGGGGCCTTTATGGTAGGCACAGGTTAAGGGAGAGGAGATAGTGAATTGTAGGTAAAATGAAAGGAGATGCATAAAATATTGGGGGTAGAAAGGCTATAGTTTAGGCATGAATGACAAAGGAACAATGGGGAATCAGATGGTGGAGGGGAAGGCTAATACAAAGGAAGGGTATATGAAATGCCATATGTAACATTATTGCAATCCCATAGAGACATGAATGGATGCATAATGAAATGTGTTGTGCTTGTTAGCCTTTGTTTTTTTGTTTTGTTTTGTTTTGTTTTTGTTTTTGTTTTTTGGGGGGGGTGTTTTTTGTTGTTGTTTTGTTTTCCAAGACAGGGTTTCTCTGTTTAGCCTTGGCTGTACTGGAACTTGTTTTGTAGATCGGGCTAGCTAGACCAGTATGGCCTCACACTCAGAGATCTGCTTGTCTCTGCCTGCTGAGTGTTGGGATTAAAGGCATGCATTACCACCAACTAACCATCCTAGTTTGTTTTAACTATCAATTGGCATGGCCTACAGTCAGAAGGAAGTCTTAATTGAGGGTTAAGCTATTGATCTATCTATAGCTGTATAGAGCATTTTTAGTTTCTTGATATTCTACTTGTCAGTTGATTGACTTAATAGGGAAAAATGGAATCCTGTTCAGAAAGTCCTTTCCTACATAGTTATTTTGCAATATCTATGTTTTGTTCTATCAGTTTTAGCATTTCAGATTTCAAACTGAGATCTTGAATCTACTTAGCATCAATTTTTGTGCAAAGTGTTAGATATATGTCTAATTTCATTTATTTGTATGTGAACATCCAGTTTTCTCAGTAACTCAAGATGTACCATTCTTTGCTAAAGGCCAAAAGGACTCAATATCCTCCTTTACAGACACTCACTCATCATTTCCATTGTCATTCTATTCACAATAGCCAATAAATGGAAGCAATCTCAATATCCTTCAGGAGATAAATGAATAATGAAAATGTAGCACATATATCTCTTGGTATAGTATTTAGTTATAAGAATAAATAAAATCAAGAAATTTGCTGGTAAATGGATGGAAATAGAAAGAATTATATTGAGTGAGGTAACTCAGGCCCATAAGAAAAACACCACATTTTCTCTCTCATCTACAGATCCTAGCCTCAAATCTTTAGATGTGCCTATATAACCTTTAGTAATAGTATAAACCAGAGAAGCAAAAAGGGGAGTGTGGTGGAAGAAAGGGGTAGAAAGGGGGGGAAACAAGACATTATAGGAAGGGGGACTCTAATTGGAGAGGTGGTCCAAACAGAAGAAGAGGGATGGACGAGGGACAAATAACACTAAAAGTATTTGATTAATCCTCAAAGAATCATATTGTTATGTATTTACCTAAAATTATCTATAATACATATATTTGCCACATGGACAGTTAAAGCTAACTAAGTCACTCCACCCTGTGTCAAATTGATACATAAATACATCTCTTTTAAACTATAATCTTTCATTCCTTGTCTCCTGAGGTTTTTGTCAATATCATTATACAAAACATAGTCCAACTTTTATAAAGTTCCAGAATCTTTAAAAATTACAACACTCTAACATCTAAGACATCTTTAAAAATCCAAAGTCTCCTAACAGTGATCCTGTAAAACCAAAACCAAGTTATATACTTTTCTATTCCAAAAGGTACAACTGGGGCATATGGACAATCAGACTGAAGACAATAAAAAATCCAGCAGTACAAACCCATATTCTGTATCTCCATGATCAACATTTAAGACATCCACTGTGCAGCTGTCAATTTCCAAAAGCCTGGATTGTTGCCCTTCTCTGGCTCTGCCGTCTGTATGACACACCTTGACACATAGCCTTAGGTAGGAGAGCACTTTTAGCTGAGGAAGCCTTTTAGCTGAGGGTTCAGAGGCACAAAGTCAGAGAATTCATGGAGTTGGCAAGGTGAGGCATGGCAATGACTCGTTCCTTTTTCTCTCTAATCTTTCAGTATTTATCCCAATTATCTGGATCCAGGATTTTTATTATAAAACCAGTTAGCAATTTGAGCAATATCTGTCACCCAACATGGGGCATGAATTCATGAAAAAGCTGCTTGCAAGAGCTACACAGGGCCAGTATTTCCACCCTGCCAGCTAAGTTTTTGTTGAAGCCTCTCTGCAGCAAAGTCCATAGGTTTTGGGGCTCCAAAATCCACAGGAGTTAGTCACTTTTGAACACTTCCCCTGTTGCAGACAACTGGATCTTTCACCTCTTTCTTCTCTGTTGGGTTTTGGCTTCCTCTGGGCCCCTCCTTGGGCTGCTGCCACACCATCATCTGAATCGTCACTGTCAGCAGATTTGGTGAGTCAATTGGGATTTCTTAAAGGGAGGAATTAGTTAAAAGGAAGTTTTTTTCTCCACATTAAAAAGTGTGATGAGCCTGCCAGATATACCTGGCCTCAAGGCTGAAGATAGAAGCCCTAACATTGCAGAGGAACCTTGGATGATTGTCCAGGCAGCCCGCTGTTTCTATCATTTCTGACATTTTTTGGAAGTCACTTATTTGCATTTTCCACTTACTTAGTAAATATTATTTCCTTCTCTGGTCTCAGAGAGTTGAAGACTAGATAGTTATAATTATAGTTTTCATGCTTTGGTCACACAGTTATCGTTGAGTTATTTCTGTTCCTGTACAAAGCCTGACATCCATACTCCTCTAAGTATTACAAATAAAACCCATTGCTTCAGCAAGCTGAGCTCTGGCATCATGTGTACTTTTGTCTGTCTTTGGTTTCTGATATGGGGTGGGTAGATGTTTATTCATGTCGCTCCACAGATAGTGTCACATAAAAATTATATGCATACTTGAGATAATAGAAAACAAATTTAATTTAACTACAGTGCTAGAGTGAGTACAACACAAAAATGAAAGAACGTTTTAGATAGATAAGGGTAAGATGGGGCTTTTGAGGGGTGGGAATAGAAATTACACATTTTGCAACAGCATTTGTTTGCAGGCACGTTTTCTCTTTCTTTCTTTCTTTCTTTCTTTCTTTCTTTCTTTCTTTCTTTCTTTCTTTCTTCCTTCCTTCCTTCCTTCCTTCCTTCCTTTCTTTCTTCCTTCTTTCCTTCTTTCCTTCCTTCCTTCCTTCCTTTCTTCCTTTCTTCCTTCCTTTTTGTTTTTTGAGACAGGATTTCTCTGTGTAGCTTTGCACATTTTCTGGAACTCACTCTAGGCCTGTAGCCTAGGCTGGCCTTGAACTCACAGAGATCCACCTGCCTCTGCCTCCCAAGTGCTGGGATTAAAGGCATGAGCCACCACCGCCTGGTGCAGGCATGTTTCTATTTTTATTAAGAATAAAGCAATGTTTACTTCAGTTCCTATTCTGAAATGTATGACTATCTGCCTTGGTGATACCGCTTCTAAAGAGTAAGCATCAGCTAAGCTTTTCACTTTCCTGAGAAACTTCCTCAGGGCAAATCTTGTATTTCTTTGGTATCTATTTTTTAAAGTAAACAAAGCAAAAACAACCATTTGTATTTCTTGTTCAAAATTTTACACAAGACTTAAAAACATAACAGTTTTCAACAGCCTCGTCCACATGGCTTTCCTGTTTATTCAGTCAGCATTGTAAAAAAACAAAACAAAACAAAAAAACCAAAAACAAAAAAACAAAACAAAACAAAAAAAAAACCACATGTGACTGCACAGGTCTACGCAGCTCTGTGCTCTGAACTGTGTCTCCTTCAATACTAGAAATCTTTCCTAATTAGTCTTGTCAAATGAAAACTATATAATAAAATGAAAAAAAAAATCCTCAAATTTTACTTAACAGGTACTCTACTAACTAGTGTAGAAAGTCATTTGCATTTTGAGGGACAGAACTAACAACGTGCTCCTCTCAAAAGTTTCTAACTCATATTGAATTGTTGATGTTCTGTAAGTTCATCAAGAGTATATTTATAAAGATGTTTTTCTAGGACCAAACCAAGTGTCCTGTTAAGAGAACCTTCCTAATTTGAAACAAAACTCAGTTTAAATTCCCACAGATGTCTAACAAGCTCTGTGTATGGTCTTGGATTATGGACAAGGAAAAATCAATAGCTTACTGTCTCAAAGGCACTGATATAGATTATGAATCACAGCCAGGAAGTTGTCAGTGATTTCAGCTGCCAACAGCGCTTCTGCAGTGATATTTGATACCTCATACTCTTTTAATGTGAGGGTTTCATATGAAATAGAACAGGTCACTTTTGGACTAAAATGTTAAGAGAATTTCAAGTGCACCAATGTTAGCACAAATACAGCTTGACTTTGGGTGGTAATGAAAACCCCACCTTCCCCATAACTTGCATGCCATGCTAAGACAGAGATCCACAAAATGCCCCCTGTTACTGGCAGTTTTTACTTTCTGCTCTTCCCCGCTCCATCTGTATACACAGAGCACAGAGGTTTGGGAAGGATATAGATCAAGTTCATCTAAACCGCTATTTGGATTATAATACAAATAAATCCCCTGAGTCATCAAGGGAAGCACAAAACAGATATAACTCTGTAGTCAAATTGCATTTTGAGGTTTTAAGTTCACCTGTCATCATGGATGGATAATGAATCCAACTGAGTCTCGGAGAGAATGCAAGTGACTCAGCTAGAGGAGTTCGTAGATGGTATTGGTAGCACACATAGAGCCTTGTCATGAATCCTGTTCACTTAAACTACTTCATCAAATTGCACACAGACACTTGATACACAGTTCTTGAATGAAGGCATGCTATTATTCTCAGCATATTGTAAGACGGTAAGTAAACAGATACCATATTTATTTCTGTCCACAGTAGCCAAGGTCTGGAATAAACCAAAGGATCTATTGACAAGTGCATATACAAAGCAAAGGTTACACAAATGCACAATGGAATATTATTTATCCATTAAAAAGAATGGAGTATGTCACTTGTTTAAGATGAGTGGAACGTATAAGCATTGTTAAGTAAAATGTGTGAGGTGCGGAAAACAAATGTATGTTCTATTTCATGGAAATCAATGTTAGGTTAATGCTTTCTGGAGACTAGAAGGGGAGAGAGGAGCTAGAGGTTGCCTAATGGTACCAAGCAACTGTTGGGTAGAAGGAACACTCTACTGTGCAGTAGGTGGTCATCATTCACAATTCACTGTGTACATCAGGAAGAGATGAAGCTTCCCAACACAAAGAACTTATACACGTTTTAGGAGAGGAAATACTAATTAAGTTGGTTTCATCACTCATATTGTATACATGCCTTGAATTAAAATATGGTATCTTATATTATATAAAATTGGGTATTAATTTTAAAAGGAAAATCTGTTGTGAAGAAGTTTTTAATTGTGTTGAATTTAATAATAAAATAAATCATATGACATATATACATTACACCTATCTGTTCAAGAATTATGACAAAATTTTTAGGTTTTTATATATTTTATCTAAAAGTGAGAAAAAGTATAGGTAAAAATTCAGCAATGATGAACAGACTCTGGAAGAGAATGGATGCACAAAGCTGTGGCTCTGGGAGCCAGAGGATTTTTATCCACTATTCACATGGATTGCTCTGTAATTAAATGCATAAAGCAAAATCTTGACAGATTCAAGTTAATATAAACAAACCATGTAGTTTAATTCTTGGCATTTAACAATTAGGTAGTCAACACCTAGTTGCTACTTTTATTGTCCCACTTATTTCATTAAAAAAGGTTAAATTCTGAATTAAATGTGCTTGAACAGAAAGAAATGCAAATTAAGTGAAGAAAGTTCAATTAAATTGAGCTTTACTCTAAAAATTATTGGGAAGGTAATAAATACCTGTTCTTTTGAAAATGCATGGTAGTGTTATGAGACTGTTGTTCCCATTTATTATATAGAGAAAATTCATTTGGTAAAGTCATAGGTCAGCCAGAGTGAGAGAAAGTGAGTGCAATAAAAAATATGCAACCAGTGCAAGGATCTAGAAAACCCTAGGCACAGGCCCAGTCTTTGTAAAGAATGCTTGCTATAGACACCTCACCCACAAAGGGGAATACAGGATGTAATGTCTTCAGACTTGACAATGCTTTCAGTTCTATCATATATGACATCACAATTAACAGGACTACCTGTTATGTGCTTTCTCTTTTGGAATAATTTGAATATATAACTTAGATGCTGAAGATAGAAATAATTCTTGGAGAAAATGTGTATGTGTACATGTGTATATGCATAGTTACAAGGGCATGCAAAGAAGAATGGAATAAAATAGGAAGAAAAAAGAAATTAAAACCAATGAGGAAATGCAGGCTTCAGAGTAAATATTTGGACATGAAGTTTAGTATGACTCAAAAGGTGCTACACCATAAATTTAACAAGAATAAGCCACATAACAATGTCATTCTTGTGATAATTAGGTATTTCAGTCAACACTCTGAAGAATCAGAACCAATGTATGACATGATTACTCAGAAGAGAAGTAAGAGTCACTGAGAGGAAATTGACTCTGAAAGGGTAAAGAAACTGTGATGTTTAAACTGGATGAGTCATAATGAATTATTGTCTTCAATTTAGGGTACAGTGTTATACCCAGAAGGCAATGCACTGTTACCTCTGTGGTAGATTCACATTCACTTGCTGCCCATGAGATGAAAGCTGCTCACTCTGACATCCTTTTAATACCTCTATGTCCCTCTATTCTGCATATTGAGTATAAGAATAGAGAAAATGATGACTTGAAAGTTTTGTGAATGTCTGGTAGCCATATTCTCCCCCCTGCTTAAAAATTTATTCTTGAAACATTAACTACTATTCTTGCTCCTATTTTACAGGACATGCAAAATTATTGCTTTTTAAATTTTAATTTATTTGAAATTATAATTGCTTTAATTTTGTTTACTTTCTGCCTTTGAGAAGTTAATGGTGATGCTAATAGTTGTCCATTTGTAGGCAATTTTTAAATAATTGTTTTTGAAAATTTTAAAATGTTCATTGATTTGAAGTTCACTAAATGTGGATATCTTTGGTATTGTAGTATCTTTAATAACATTTTGTTATGCATATTTGTCTAGGTTTCCCAGTGGATATAACTAAAAAGATTTTGAAGTGTGGGCATGGAGATGCTTCTTTATCTATCTCTATCTACATCATCTGTCTAATATCTCTATCTCTCTGTCTGTCTGTCTGTCTAGAGACACAGACAAAGAGATGTTTATGCAATTTTTGGGCTATCATGTCTAACTCTTCAGGGCCTTCTGGGAGAGCCAGAAAATATTCCCACTGAAACTGTAGCCCCCAAAGAGAAGGAAAACTTGCTCTTTGGAAATACTGTCTTTTCTTTCAACTCCAACTAATTGAATGAGGTTCACAAATGTTGGAGAAGGTCACTTGTTTAATTCAAAATACAAGGATTTCTATATGCTGAGGACATCTAGAAAATACCCTCAGTTAAAAAGAAAATACCCTCAGTGAGGTCTGGGTTGGCATTTGAGGGAATAGTTGGATTACATAAGCTGGCCACACTGATACATAAAAGTAGCCTTCACAGATCTTTCCCTTACTCTCAGCAAACATCAAGTAATATTTTTCTATGTATTCTGTCCTCCTTTTCTGTATAGGCTTTCTTCTAATATGATAAAATTTATGTTGTTTATTCTCTATCTGTTCTTCATATCTCTGTCTCTTTCAATGTCTTCATAATTGTGTTTCATCGGGGAGTTTCCCATCCATCTTCAGTTCATTGTTCATCCTGGGGTCATGCATTTTTCAGCTATAGAGACAATTGGTGTAGATACATTGAGGGACTGATTGCCACCCGTTGGTTTGTGAGTAGGATGGAGCTGGAAGGGAGCATATGCACACACACCGGCACACTGTAGGAAGGCTGTTCCTCTGGGTTGTGAGCTACTGTTGCTGCCCCTCAAGGTCCTTGTTTAGCTGAAAGGAACGATGAATTCTCTCACTCATCACTGACTCGGGGACATCGGATTACCTGAGAAATCCTCCCTGTGTTGTACATTACTGGATGTGTTGGTTTGGTGAACATTTTGTCAACTTGACAAAAACCTAGGCATAACTTAGAATAGGAAATCACAATGAAAAACTCGTCACATGAGCATGTCTGTGGGATATTTTCTTGATTAATGATGGATGTGGAAGAGTCCAAACCAGTATGGGTAGTAACGCTTTTAGACATGTGGTTTGGGCAGTAGAAAACTTAAGAAAGCTGAGCAAGCCATAGAGAAAGAAACAAGAAGCAGTGTTCCTCCGAGGGTTTTGCTTCTGTTCTTGTCTCCCAGTTTGCGCCCTGAGTTCCTGCCTTGGCTTCCTTCAGTGAGGGACTGTGGCATGGAAGGGTAAGACCAGAAAACCCTTCCCTCCTCCAGCTTAGTTTAGACAGTCTTTTATCCCTACAAAAAAAGCAAGGTAGGGTATGGGATAGTAGGATTCTAGACTTTCATTATATTACTATAGTGCTTTTACAAAAGCTCTTTGATTCAATAATTGGTGACTGTAGCTTAGTCAGAGTCACACTGGAAATTAATCATCACAACTGTTAAAGCATATCCAATTCATTTTCTTATGCCTCAATTTGTTTTTTAGTTTTTTTTATATTTAAACTTATTTTATTTCCAATGTTGAGCAGGTTATTTTACTAATAACATATCTAATTTGCTCTTGGCAATATATTTTTCCTAGCTAGGAATTCCTCATGTTTATTTAGGTAAGTAACACTTGTTCTTTTTTTTTTTTTTTCATTATAAGTCTGATCATACAAAACTATGCACTTTTTATGGGCTTGGTTTGCTAGATTCCGTGTGGGGAGAGGGAAGACAAAAGAGAGGGAGAGAGGAAAGAGGACAGGCACACATACATGGGGGATGAGGGAAAGAGGGAGAATAAGAACGTGGATGCCAATGATACAAGTTTATGTTAGAATTCTTGGGTGTTAGTCATTAAAATGACAGTGAGAATTTGACTTTATCTTTTGCTAAAAGCTGATAGCATTAATAGTTTGAGATCACATTAACATTATGGCTAGAGTTGGGTGGGCTTCATGAACATTGTTTTTTGCTTAGTTATTCTTATGACTGCTTCTTCCACCATCTCCTATATATTTTTTGTTGTCCCAGATATTCAGTATAACTCTTCAGTTATACAATGGAGAACACCCTGAGTTCCCACTGTGTCTCTAAACTGCCTTTCAGCTTGGTCAGGTCAAATGGGTCTTTTGTTTTCTAATGCTTGTTGGACTTTAAACTCAGGTATAGGCTTCTAGAGGGGCACAGTATGCCTCAGGGCATACCTTATTGAAATCACTACTATTTCTCTCTTTGGTTCTTACTAACAAACGTGCTAGGCTTTAAAAACAGATTCCTTTTTCTGTCCATCGAAATAACCAAGTTATTGATTGTGTTGTTTGATTTTTTGGAATTCAGTTCTTTGAGTTCAATCTATATTTTAGATAAAGAAACTATATTATTTATAATAGAGCATCATTCTGCCACAAAAGAATAATAAAATAATGTAATTTTTGAAAAGTGGGTATAACTAGTTTATGGTACTAAAATGACATAACTTAGATAAAAATAATATTTCTTCTCATTTGTGGATTCTAGATTATAAATATATAAAATAATATATAAATACATTGACACATTCATCTATTTATTATATTTTTGAGAGACAAAAATCAAAATGAGATTGAGGGAAGGAAAGAGGCTATGGGGAAGGGTCTGAA